>NC_092726.1:2439709-2776519 GCF_047496885.1 Scyliorhinus torazame
GGGCCTGATTTAGGGTGGTATTAGAGAGGCAGAGTCGGAGGGGGGTGACGGGCCTGATTTAGGGTGGTATGAGAGAGGCAGAGTCGGAGGGGGGTGAGGGGCCTGATTTAGGGTGGTATTGAGGAGGCAGAGTCGGGGGGGGGTGACGGGCCTGATTTAGGGTGGTATTAGAGAGGCAGAGTCGGAGGGGGGGGTGACGGGCCTGATTTAGGGTGGTATTAGAGAGGCAGAGTCGGAGGGGGGTGACGGGCCTGATTTAGGGTGGTATTAGAGAGGCAGAGTCGGAGGGGGGTGACGGGCCTGATTTAGGGTGGTATTGAGGAGGCAGAGTCGGGGGGGGGTGACGGGCCTGATTTAGGGTGGTATTAGAGAGGCAGAGTCGGAGGGGGTGACGGGCCTGATTTAGGGTGGTATTAGAGAGGCAGAGCCGGAGGGGGGTGACGGGCCTGATTTAGGGTGGTATTAGAGAGGCAGAGTCGGAGGGGGGTGACGGGCCTGATTTAGGGTGGTATTGAGGAGGCAGAGTCGGAGGGGGGTGACGGGCCTGATTTAGGGTGGTATTAGAGAGGCAGAGTCGGAGGGGGGTGACGGGCCTGATTTAGGGTGGTATTGAGGAGGCAGAGTCGGAGGGGGGTGACGGGCCTGATTTAGGGTGGTATTAGAGAGGCAGAGCCGGAGGGGGGTGACAGGCCTGATTTAGGGTGGTATTGAGGAGGCAGAGTCGGAGGGGGGTGACGGGCCTGATTTAGGGTGGTATTGAGGAGGCAGAGTCGGAGGGGGGTGACGGGCCTGATTTAGGGTGGTATTGAGGAGGCAGAGTCGGAGGGGGGTGACGGGCCTGATTTAGGGTGGTATTAGAGAGGCAGAGTCGGAGGGGGGTGACGGGCCTGATTTAGGGTGGTATTAGAGAGGCAGAGTCGGAGGGGGGTGACGGGCCTGATTTAGGGTGGTATTAGAGAGGCAGAGTCGGAGGGGGGTGACGGGCCTGATTTAGGGTGGTATTAGAGAGGCAGAGTCGGAGGGGGGTGACGGGCCTGATTTAGGGTGGTATTAGAGAGGCAGAGCCGGAGGGGGGGTGACGGGCCTGATTTAGGGTGGTATTAGAGAGGCAGAGTCGGAGGGGGGTGACGGGCCTGATTTAGGGTGGTATTAGAGAGGCAGAGCCGGAGGGGGGTGACGGGCCTGATTTAGGGTGGTATTAGAGAGGCAGAGTCGGAGGGGGGTGACGGGCCTGATTTAGGGTGGTATTAGAGAGGCAGAGTCGGAGGGGGGTGACGGGCCTGATTTAGGGTGGTATTGAGGAGGCAGAGTCGGAGGGGGGTGACGGGCCTGATTTAGGGTGGTATTAGAGAGGCAGAGTCGGAGGGGGGTGACGGGCCTGATTTAGGGTGGTATTAGAGAGGCAGAGTCGGAGGGGGGTGACGGGCCTGATTTAGGGTGGTATTAGAGAGGCAGAGTCGGGGGGGGGTGAGGGGCCTGATTTAGGGTGGTATTAGAGAGGCAGAGTCGGAGGGGGGTGACGGGCCTGATTTAGGGTGGTATTAGAGAGGCAGAGTCGGAGGGGGGTGACGGGCCTGATTTAGGGTGGTATTAGAGAGGCAGAGTCGGAGGGGGGTGACGGGCCTGATTTAGGGTGGTATTAGAGAGGCAGAGTCGGAGGGGGTGACGGGCCTGATTTAGGGTGGTATTAGAGAGGCAGAGTCGGAGGGGGTGACGGGCCTGATTTAGGGTGGTATTAGAGAGGCAGAGTCGGAGGGGGGTGACGGGCCTGATTTAGGGTGGTATTAGAGAGGCAGAGTCGGAGGGGGGGGACGGGCCTGATTTAGGGTGGTATTAGAGAGGCAGAGTCGGAGGGGGGTGACGGGCCTGATTTAGGGTGGTATTAGAGAGGCAGAGTCGGAGGGGGGGGACGGGCCTGATTTAGGGTGGTATTGAGGAGGCAGAGCCGGGGGGGGGGTGACGGGCCTGATTTAGGGTGGTATTAGAGAGGCAGAGTCGGAGGGGGGTGACGGGCCTGATTTAGGGTGGTATTGAGGAGGCAGAGCCGGGGGGGGGGGGGTGAGGGGCCTGATTTAGGGTGGTATTAGAGAGGCAGAGTCGGAGGGGGGTGACGGGCCTGATTTAGGGTGGTATTAGAGAGGCAGAGTCGGGGGGGGGTGACGGGCCTGATTTAGGGTGGTATTAGAGAGGCAGAGTCGGAGGGGGTTGACGGGCCTGATTTAGGGTGGTATTAGAGAGGCAGAGTCGGAGGGGGTGACGGGCCTGATTTAGGGTGGTATTAGCTTGGCAGAGACGGAGGGGGGTGACGGGCCTGATTTAGGGTGGTATTAGAGAGGCAGAGTCGGAGGGGGGTGACGGGCCTGATTTAGGGTGGTATTGAGGAGGCAGAGTCGGAGGGGGGTGACGGGCCTGATTTAGGGTGGTATTAGAGAGGCAGAGTCGGAGGGGGGTGACGGGCCTGATTTAGGGTGGTATTAGAGAGGCAGAGTCGGAGGGGGGTGACGGGCCTGATTTAGGGTGGTATTAGAGAGGCAGAGTCGGAGGGGGGTGACGGGCCTGATTTAGGGTGGTATTAGAGAGGCAGAGCCGGAGGTGGGTGAGGGGCCTGATTTAGGGTGGTATTAGAGAGGCAGAGTCGGAGGGGGGTGACGGGCCTGATTTAGGGTGGTATTGAGGAGGCAGAGTCGGAGGGGGGTGACGGGCCTGATTTAGGGTGGTATTAGAGAGGCAGAGTCGGAGGGGGGTGACGGGCCTGATTTAGGGTGGTATTAGAGAGGCAGAGTCGGAGGGGGGTGACGGGCCTGATTTAGGGTGGTATTGAGGAGGCAGAGTCGGAGGGGGGTGACGGGCCTGATTTAGGGTGGTATTAGAGAGGCAGAGTCGGAGGGGGGTGACGGGCCTGATTTAGGGTGGTATTAGAGAGGCAGAGTCGGAGGGGGTGACGGGCCTGATTTAGGGTGGTATTAGAGAGGCAGAGTCGGGGGGGGTGACGGGCCTGATTTAGGGTGGTATTAGAGAGGCAGAGCCGGAGGGGGGTGACGGGCCTGATTTAGGGTGGTATTAGAGAGACAGAGTCGGAGGGGGGTGACGGGCCTGATTTAGGGTGGTATTAGAGAGGCAGAGTCGGAGGGGGGGTGATGGGCCTGATTTAGGGTGGTATTAGAGAGGCAGAGTCGGAGGGGGGTGAGGGGCCTGATTTAGGGTGGTATTGAGGAGGCAGAGTCGGAGGGGGGTGACGGGCCTGATTTAGGGTGGTATTGAGGAGGCAGAGTCGGGGGGGGGGTGACGGGCCTGATTTAGGGTGGTATTAGAGAGGCAGAGCCGGAGGGGGGTGAGGGGCCTGATTTAGGGTGGTATTGAGGAGGCAGAGTCGGAGGGGGGTGACGGGCCTGATTTAGGGTGGTATTAGAGAGGCAGAGTCGGAGGGGGGTGAGGGGCCTGATTTAGGGTGGTATTAGAGAGGCAGAGTCGGAGGGGGGGTGACGGGCCTGATTTAGGGTGGTATTAGAGAGGCAGAGTCGGAGGGGGGTGAGGGGCCTGATTTAGGGTGGTATTGAGGAGGCAGAGTCGGGGGGGGGTGACGGGCCTGATTTAGGGTGGTATTAGAGAGGCAGAGTCGGAGGGGGGGGGTGACGGGCCTGATTTAGGGTGGTATTAGAGAGGCAGAGTCGGAGGGGGGTGACGGGCCTGATTTAGGGTGGTATTAGAGAGGCAGAGTCGGAGGGGGTGACGGGCCTGATTTAGGGTGGTATTAGAGAGGCAGAGCCGGAGGGGGGTGACGGGCCTGATTTAGGGTGGTATTAGAGAGGCAGAGTCGGAGGGGGGTGACGGGCCTGATTTAGGGTGGTATTAGAGAGGCAGAGTCGGAGGCGGGTGACGGGCCTGATTTAGGGTGGTATTGAGGAGGCAGAGTCGGAGGGGGGTGAGGGGCCTGATTTAGGGTGGTATTAGAGAGGCAGAGTCGGAGGGGGGTGACGGGCCTGATTTAGGGTGGTATTAGAGAGGCAGAGCCGGAGGGGGGTGACGGGCCTGATTTAGGGTGGTATTAGAGAGGCAGAGTCGGAGGGGGGTGACGGGCCTGATTTAGGGTGGTATTAGAGAGGCAGAGTCGGAGGGGGGTGACGGGCCTGATTTAGGGTGGTATTAGAGAGGCAGAGCCGGGGGGGGGTGACGAGCCTGATTTAGGGTGGTATTGAGGAGGCAGAGTCGGAGGGGGGTGACGGGCCTGATTTAGGGTGGTATTAGAGAGGCAGAGCCGGGGGGGGGGGGGTGAGGGGCCTGATTTAGGGTGGTATTAGAGAGGCAGAGTCGGAGGGGGGTGACGGGCCTGATTTAGGGTGGTATTAGAGAGGCAGAGTCGGAGGGGGGTGACGGGCCTGATTTAGGGTGGTATTAGAGAGGCAGAGTCGGAGGGGGGTGACGGGCCTGATTTAGGGTGGTATTAGAGAGGCAGAGCCGGAGGGGGGTGACGGGCCTGATTTAGGGTGGTATTAGAGAGGCAGAGTCGGAGGGGGGGTGACGGGCCTGATTTAGGGTGGTATTGAGGAGGCAGAGTCGGAGGGGGGTGACGGGCCTGATTTAGGGTGGTATTGAGGAGGCAGAGTCGGGGGGGGGGGGGTGACGGGCCTGATTTAGGGTGGTATTAGAGAGGCAGAGTCGGAGGGGGTGAGGGGCCTGATTTAGGGTGGTATTAGAGAGGCAGAGTCGGAGGGGGGTGACGGGCCTGATTTAGGGTGGTATTAGAGAGGCAGAGTCGGAGGGGGTGAGGGGCCTGATTTAGGGTGGTATTAGAGAGGCAGAGTCGGAGGGGGGGTGACGGGCCTGATTTAGGGTGGTATTAGAGAGGCAGAGTCGGAGGGGGGGTGACGGGCCTGATTTAGGGTGGTATTAGAGAGGCAGAGTCGGAGGGGGGTGACGGGCCTGATTTAGGGTGGTATTAGAGAGGCAGAGTCGGAGGGGGGTGACGGGCCTGATTTAGGGTGGTATTGAGCAGGCAGAGTCGGAGGGGGGTGACGGGCCTGATTTAGGGTGGTATTGAGGAGGCAGAGTCGGGGGGGGGGTGACGGGCCTGATTTAGGGTGGTATTAGAGAGGCAGAGTCGGAGGGGGGTGACGGGCCTGATTTAGGGTGGTATTGAGGAGGCAGAGTCGGGGGGGGGGGGTGACGGGCCTGATTTAGGGTGGTATTAGAGAGGCAGAGTCGGAGGGGGGTGACGGGCCTGATTTAGGGTGGTATTAGAGAGGCAGAGTCGGAGGGGGGTGACGGGCCTGATTTAGGGTGGTATTAGAGAGGCAGAGCCGGAGGGGGGTGACGGGCCTGATTTAGGGTGGTATTGAGGAGGCAGAGTCGGAGGGGGGTGACGGGCCTGATTTAGGGTGGTATTGAGGAGGCAGAGTCGGGGGGGGGGTGACGGGCCTGATTTAGGGTGGTATTAGAGAGGCAGAGTCGGAGGGGGGTGACGGGCCTGATTTAGGGTGGTATTAGAGAGGCAGAGTCGGAGGGGGGTGACGGGCCTGATTTAGGGTGGTATTGAGGAGGCAGAGTCGGGGGGGGGTGACGGGCCTGATTTAGGGTGGTATTGAGGAGGCAGAGTCGGAGGGGGGTGACGGGCCTGATTTAGGGTGGTATTAGAGAGGCAGAGTCGGAGGGGGGTGACGGGCCTGATTTAGGGTGGTATTAGAGAGGCAGAGCCGGAGGGGGGTGACGGGCCTGATTTAGGGTGGTATTGAGGAGGCAGAGTCGGAGGGGGGTGACGGGCCT
The DNA here is from genome assembly GCF_047496885.1 of Scyliorhinus torazame. Classification (NCBI taxonomy): domain Eukaryota; kingdom Metazoa; phylum Chordata; class Chondrichthyes; order Carcharhiniformes; family Scyliorhinidae; genus Scyliorhinus; species Scyliorhinus torazame. Next base: position 2,445,470 of record NC_092726.1, read on the forward strand.
GATTTAGGGTGGTATTGAGGAGGCAGAGTCGGAGGGGGTGACGGGCCTGATTTAGGGTGGTATTAGAGAGGCAGAGTCGGAGGGGGGTGACGGGCCTGATTTAGGGTGGTATTAGAGAGGCAGAGTCGGAGGGGGGTGACGGGCCTGATTTAGGGTGGTATTAGAGAGGCAGAGCCGGGGGGGGGTGACGAGCCTGATTTAGGGTGGTATTGAGGAGGCAGAGTCGGAGGGGGGTGACGGGCCTGATTTAGGGTGGTATTGAGGAGGCAGAGTCGGGGGGGGGGTGACGGGCCTGATTTAGGGTGGTATTGAGGAGGCAGAGTCGGGGGGGGTGACGGGCCTGATTTAGGGTGGTATTAGAGAGGCAGAGTCGGGGGGGGGTGACGGGCCTGATTTAGGGTGGTATTGAGGAGGCAGAGTCGGGGGGGGGTGACGGGCCTGATTTAGGGTGGTATTGAGGAGGCAGAGTCGGGGGGGGGTGACGGGCCTGATTTAGGGTGGTATTAGAGAGGCAGAGTCGGAGGGGGGTGACGGGCCTGATTTAGGGTGGTATTGAGGAGGCAGAGTCGGGGGGGGGTGACGGGCCTGATTTAGGGTGGTATTAGAGAGGCAGAGTCGGAGGGGGGTGACGGGCCTGATTTAGGGTGGTATTAGAGAGGCAGAGTCGGGGGGGGGTGACGGGCCTGATTTAGGGTGGTATTAGAGAGGCAGAGTCGGAGGGGGGTGACGGGCCTGATTTAGGGTGGTATTGAGGAGGCAGAGTCGGGGGGGGGGTGACGGGCCTGATTTAGGGTGGTATTAGAGAGGCAGAGTCGGAGGGGGGTGACGGGCCTGATTTAGGGTGGTATTAGAGAGGCAGAGTCGGGGGGGGGGGGGGGGCCTGATTTAGGGTGGTATTAGAGAGGCAGAGTCGGAGGGGGGTGACGGGCCTGATTTAGGGTGGTATTAGAGAGGCAGAGTCGGAGGGGGGTGACGGGCCTGATTTAGGGTGGTATTAGAGAGGCAGAGCCGGAGGGGGGTGACGGGCCTGATTTAGGGTGGTATTAGAGAGGCAGAGTCGGAGGGGGGTGACGGGCCTGATTTAGGGTGGTATTGAGGAGGCAGAGTCGGAGGGGGTGACGGGCCTGATTTAGGGTGGTATTAGAGAGGCAGAGCCGGAGGGGGGTGACGGGCCTGATTTAGGGTGGTATTAGAGAGGCAGAGTCGGAGGGGGGTGACGGGCCTGATTTAGGGTGGTATTAGAGAGGCAGAGTCGGAGGGGGGTGACGGGCCTGATTTAGGGTGGTATTAGAGAGGCAGAGCCGGGGGGGGGGGGTGACGAGCCTGATTTAGGGTGGTATTAGAGAGGCAGAGCCGGGGGGGGGGGTGACGAGCCTGATTTAGGGTGGTATTAGAGAGGCAGAGTCGGAGGGGGGTGACGGGCCTGATTTAGGGTGGTATTAGAGAGGCAGAGTCGGAGGGGGGGTGACGGGCCTGATTTAGGGTGGTATTAGAGAGGCAGAGTCGGAGGGGGGTGACGGGCCTGATTTAGGGTGGTATTAGAGAGGCAGAGTCGGAGGGGGGTGACGGGCCTGATTTAGGGTGGTATTAGAGAGGCAGAGCCGGAGGGGGGTGACGGGCCTGATTTAGGGTGGTATTAGAGAGGCAGAGTCGGAGGGGGGTGACGGGCCTGATTTAGGGTGGTATTGAGGAGGCAGAGTCGGAGGGGGGTGACGGGCCTGATTTAGGGTGGTATTAGAGAGGCAGAGTCGGGGGGGGGTGACGAGCCTGATTTAGGGTGGTATTAGAGAGGCAGAGTCGGAGGGGGGTGAGGGGCCTGATTTAGGGTGGTATTAGAGAGGCAGAGTCGGAGGGGGGTGACGGGCCTGATTTAGGGTGGTATTGAGGAGGCAGAGTCGGAGGGGGGTGACGGGCCTGATTTAGGGTGGTATTAGAGAGGCAGAGTCGGAGGGGGGGTGACGGGCCTGATTTAGGGTGGTATTAGAGAGGCAGAGCCGGGGGGGGTGACGGGCCTGATTTAGGGTGGTATTAGAGAGGCAGAGTCGGAGGGGGGTGACGGGCCTGATTTAGGGTGGTATTAGAGGGGCAGAGTCGGAGGGGGGTGACGGGCCTGATTTAGGGTGGTATTAGAGAGGCAGAGTCGGAGGGGGGTGAGGGGCCTGATTTAGGGTGGTATTGAGGAGGCAGAGTCGGAGGGGGGTGACGGGCCTGATTTAGGGTGGTATTAGAGAGGCAGAGTCGGGGGGGGTGACGGGCCTGATTTAGGGTGGTATTAGAGAGGCAGAGTCGGAGGGGGGTGACGGGCCTGATTTAGGGTGGTATTAGAGGGGCAGAGTCGGAGGGGGGTGACGGGCCTGATTTAGGGTGGTATTAGAGAGGCAGAGTCGGAGGGGGGTGACGGGCCTGATTTAGGGTGGTATTAGAGAGGCAGAGCCGGAGGGGGGTGACGGGCCTGATTTAGGGTGGTATTGAGGAGGCAGAGTCGGAGGGGGGTGACGGGCCTGATTTAGGGTGGTATTAGAGAGGCAGAGTCGGGGGGGGTGACGGGCCTGATTTAGGGTGGTATTAGAGAGGCAGAGTCGGAGGGGGGTGACGGGCCTGATTTAGGGTGGTATTAGAGGGGCAGAGTCGGAGGGGGGTGACGGGCCTGATTTAGGGTGGTATTAGAGAGGCAGAGTCGGAGGGGGGTGACGGGCCTGATTTAGGGTGGTATTAGAGAGGCAGAGCCGGAGGGGGGTGACGGGCCTGATTTAGGGTGGTATTGAGGAGGCAGAGTCGGAGGGGGGTGACGGGCCTGATTTAGGGTGGTATTAGAGAGGCAGAGTCGGAGGGGGGGTGACGGGCCTGATTTAGGGTGGTATTAGAGAGGCAGAGTCGGAGGGGGGTGACGGGCCTGATTTAGGGTGGTATTAGAGAGGCAGAGTCGGAGGGGGGTGAGGGGCCTGATTTAGGGTGGTATTGAGGAGGCAGAGCCGGGGGGGGGTGAGGGGCCTGATTTAGGGTGGTATTAGAGAGGCAGAGTCGGGGGGGGTGACAGGCCTGATTTAGGGTGGTATTAGAGAGGCAGAGTCGGGGGGGGGTGACGGGCCTGATTTAGGGTGGTATTAGAGAGGCAGAGTCGGAGGGGGGTGACGGCCTGATTTAGGGTGGTATTAGAGAGGCAGAGTCGGAGGGGGGTGACGGGCCTGATTTAGGGTGGTATTAGAGAGGCAGAGTCGGGGGGGGGTGACGGGCCTGATTTAGGGTGGTATTAGAGAGGCAGAGCCGGGGGGGGGGGGGGGGGCCTGATTTAGGGTGGTATTAGAGAGGCAGAGTCGGAGGGGGGTGACGGGCCTGATTTAGGGTGGTATTAGAGAGGCAGAGTCGGAGGGGGGTGACGGGCCTGATTTAGGGTGGTATTAGAGAGGCAGAGTCGGAGGGGGGGTGACGGGCCTGATTTAGGGTGGTATTAGAGAGGCAGAGTCGGAGGGGGGTGACGGGCCTGATTTAGGGTGGTATTAGAGAGGCAGAGTCGGGGGGGGGGGGGTGACGGGCCTGATTTAGGGTGGTATTAGAGAGGCAGAGTCGGAGGGGGGTGACGGCCTGATTTAGGGTGGTATTAGAGAGGCAGAGCCGGAGGGGGGTGACGGGCCTGATTTAGGGTGGTATTAGAGAGGCAGAGCCGGAGGGGGGTGACGGGCCTGATTTAGGGTGGTATTAGAGAGGCAGAGTCGGGGGGGGGTGACGGGCCTGATTTAGGGTGGTATTAGAGAGGCAGAGTCGGAGGGGGGTGACGGGCCTGATTTAGGGTGGTATTAGAGAGGCAGAGCCGGAGGGGGGTGACGGGCCTGATTTAGGGTGGTATTGAGGAGGCAGAGTCGGAGGGGGTGACGGGCCTGATTTAGGGTGGTATTAGAGAGGCAGAGTCGGAGGGGGGTGACGGGCCTGATTTAGGGTGGTATTAGAGAGGCAGAGTCGGAGGGGGGTGACGGGCCTGATTTAGGGTGGTATTAGAGAGGCAGAGTCGGAGGGGGGTGACGGGCCTGATTTAGGGTGGTATTAGAGAGGCAGAGCCGGGGGGGGGTGACGGGCCTGATTTAGGGTGGTATTGAGGAGGCAGAGTCGGAGGGGGGTGACGGGCCTGATTTAGGGTGGTATTGAGGAGGCAGAGTCGGGGGGGGGGTGACGGGCCTGATTTAGGGTGGTATTAGAGAGGCAGAGCCGGAGGGGGGTGACGGGCCTGATTTAGGGTGGTATTAGAGAGGCAGAGCCGGGGGGGGGTGACGGGCCTGATTTAGGGTGGTATTGAGGAGGCAGAGTCGGAGGGGGGTGACGGGCCTGATTTAGGGTGGTATTGAGGAGGCAGAGTCGGAGGGGGGTGACGGGCCTGATTTAGGGTGGTATTAGAGAGGCAGAGTCGGAGGGGGGGTGACGGGCCTGATTTAGGGTGGTATTAGAGAGGCAGAGTCGGAGGGGGGTGACGGGCCTGATTTAGGGTGGTATTAGAGAGGCAGAGTCGGGGGGGGGTGACGGGCCTGATTTAGGGTGGTATTGAGGAGGCAGAGTCGGAGGGGGGTGACGGGCCTGATTTAGGGTGGTATTGAGGAGGCAGAGTCGGGGGGGGGTGACGGGCCTGATTTAGGGGGGTATTAGAGAGGCAGAGTCGGAGGGGGGGTGACGGGCCTGATTTAGGGTGGTATTGAGGAGGCAGAGTCGGGGGGGGGTGACGGGCCTGATTTAGGGTGGTATTAGAGAGGCAGAGCCGGAGGGGGGTGAGGGGCCTGATTTAGGGTGGTATTAGAGAGGCAGAGTCGGAGGGGGGGGGGGACGGGCCTGATTTAGGGTGGTATTAGAGAGGCAGAGTCGGAGGGGGTGACGGGCCTGATTTAGGGTGGTATTGAGGAGGCAGAGTCGGAGGGGGGTGACGGGCCTGATTTAGGGTGGTATTAGAGAGGCAGAGTCGGAGGGGGGTGACGGGCCTGATTTAGGGTGGTATTAGAGAGGCAGAGTCGGAGGGGGGTGACGGGCCTGATTTAGGGTGGTATTAGAGAGGCAGAGCCGGGGGGGGGGGTGACGGGCCTGATTTAGGGTGGTATTAGAGAGGCAGAGCCGGAGGGGGGTGACGGGCCTGATTTAGGGTGGTATTGAGGAGGCAGAGTCGGAGGGGGGTGACGGGCCTGATTTAGGGTGGTATTGAGGAGGCAGAGTCGGAGGGGGGTGACGGGCCTGATTTAGGGTGGTATTAGAGAGGCAGAGTCGGAGGGGGGGTGACGGGCCTGATTTAGGGTGGTATTAGAGAGGCAGAGTCGGAGGGGGGTGACGGGCCTGATTTAGGGTGGTATTAGAGAGGCAGAGCCGGGGGGGGGGTGACGGGCCTGATTTAGGGTGGTATTGAGGAGGCAGAGTCGGAGGGGGGTGACGGGCCTGATTTAGGGTGGTATTAGAGAGGCAGAGTCGGAGGGGGGTGACGGGCCTGATTTAGGGTGGTATTAGAGAGGCAGAGCCGGGGGGGGGTGACGGGCCTGATTTAGGGTGGTATTAGAGAGGCAGAGTCGGAGGGGGGGTGACGGGCCTGATTTAGGGTGGTATTAGAGAGGCAGAGTCGGAGGGGGGTGACGGGCCTGATTTAGGGTGGTATTAGAGAGGCAGAGTCGGAGGGGGGTGACGGGCCTGATTTAGGGTGGTATTAGAGAGGCAGAGTCGGAGGGGGGTGACGGGCCTGATTTAGGGTGGTATTAGAGAGGCAGAGTCGGAGGGGGGTGACGGGCCTGATTTAGGGTGGTATTAGAGAGGCAGAGTCGGAGGTGGGTGAGGGGCCTGATTTAGGGTGGTATTAGAGAGGCAGAGCCGGGGGGGGGTGACGGGCCTGATTTAGGGTGGTATTAGAGAGGCAGAGTCGGAGGGGGGTGACGGGCCTGATTTAGGGTGGTATTAGAGAGGCAGAGTCGGAGGGGGGTGACGGGCCTGATTTAGGGTGGTATTAGAGAGGCAGAGCCGGGGGGGGGTGACGGGCCTGATTTAGGGTGGTATTAGAGAGGCAGAGTCGGAGGGGGGTGACGGGCCTGATTTAGGGTGGTATTGAGGAGGCAGAGTCGGAGGGGGGTGACGGGCCTGATTTAGGGTGGTATTAGAGAGGCAGAGTCGGAGGGGGGTGACGGGCCTGATTTAGGGTGGTATTAGAGAGGCAGAGTCGGAGGGGGGTGACGGGCCTGATTTAGGGTGGTATTAGAGAGGCAGAGCCGGGGGGGGGTGACGGGCCTGATTTAGGGTGGTATTGAGGAGGCAGAGTCGGGGGGGGGTGACGGGCCTGATTTAGGGTGGTATTAGAGAGGCAGAGCCGGAGGGGGGTGACGGGCCTGATTTAGGGTGGTATTGAGGAGGCAGAGTCGGGAGGGGGGTGAGGGGCCTGATTTAGGGTGGTATTAGAGAGGCAGAGTCGGAGGGGGGTGACGGGCCTGATTTAGGGTGGTATTGAGGAGGCAGAGTCGGAGGGGGGTGACGGGCCTGATTTAGGGTGGTATTAGAGAGGCAGAGTCGGAGGGGGGTGACGGGCCTGATTTAGGGTGGTATTACAGAGGCAGAGTCGGAGGGGGTGACGGGCCTGATTTAGGGTGGTATTAGAGAGGCAGAGCCGGAGGGGGGTGACGGGCCTGATTTAGGGTGGTATTAGAGAGGCAGAGCCGGAGGGGGGTGACGGGCCTGATTTAGGGTGGTATTGAGGAGGCAGAGTCGGGAGGGGGTGAGGGGCCTGATTTAGGGTGGTATTAGAGAGGCAGAGTCGGAGGGGGGTGACGAGCCTGATTTAGGGTGGTATTAGAGAGGCAGAGTCGGAGGGGGGTGACGGGCCTGATTTAGGGTGGTATTAGAGAGGCAGAGCCGGGGGGGGGGGGGGGCCTGATTTAGGGTGGTATTAGAGAGGCAGAGTCGGAGGGGGGTGACGAGCCTGATTTAGGGTGGTATTAGAGAGGCAGAGTCGGAGGGGGGTGAGGGGCCTGATTTAGGGTGGTATTAGAGAGGCAGAGTCGGAGGGGGGTGAGGGGCCTGATTTAGGGTGGTATTGAGGAGGCAGAGTCGGAGGGGGGGTGAGGGGCCTGATTTAGGGTGGTATTAGAGAGGCAGAGCCGGAGGGGGGTGACGGGCCTGATTTAGGGTGGTATTAGAGAGGCAGAGTCGGAGGGGGGTGACGGGCCTGATTTAGGGTGGTATTAGAGAGGCAGAGTCGGAGGGGGGTGACGGGCCTGATTTAGGGTGGTATTAGAGAGGCAGAGCCGGAGGGGGGTGAGGGGCCTGATTTAGGGTGGTATTAGAGAGGCAGAGTCGGAGGGGGGTGACGGGCCTGATTTAGGGTGGTATTAGAGAGGCAGAGTCGGAGGGGGGTGACGGGCCTGATTTAGGGTGGTATTAGAGAGGCAGAGTCGGAGGGGGGTGACGGGCCTGATTTAGGGTGGTATTAGAGAGGCAGAGCCGGGGGGGGGTGACGGGCCTGATTTAGGGTGGTATTAGAGAGGCAGAGCCGGGGGGGGGTGACGGGCCTGATTTAGGGTGGTATTAGAGAGGCAGAGTCGGAGGGGGGTGACGGGCCTGATTTAGGGTGGTATTAGAGAGGCAGAGTCGGAGGGGGGTGACGGGCCTGATTTAGGGTGGTATTAGAGAGGCAGAGTCGGAGGGGGGTGAGGGGCCTGATTTAGGGTGGTATTAGAGGAGGCAGAGTCGGAGGGGGGTGACGGGCCTGATTTAGGGTGGTATTAGAGAGGCAGAGTCGGAGGGGGGTGACGGGCCTGATTTAGGGTGGTATTAGAGAGGCAGAGTCGGAGGGGGGTGAGGGGCCTGATTTAGGGTGGTATTAGAGAGGCAGAGTCGGAGGGGGGTGAGGGGCCTGATTTAGGGTGGTATTGAGGAGGCAGAGTCGGAGGGGGGTGACGGGCCTGATTTAGGGTGGTATTAGAGAGGCAGAGTCGGAGGGGGGTGACGGGCCTGATTTAGGGTGGTATTAGAGAGGCAGAGTCGGAGGGGGGTGACGGGCCTGATTTAGGGTGGTATTGAGGAGGCAGAGTCGGAGGGGGTGACTGGCCTGATTTAGGGTGGTATTAGAGAGGCAGAGTCGGAGGGGGGTGACGGGCCTGATTTAGGGTGGTATTAGAGAGGCAGAGTCGGAGGGGGGTGACGGGCCTGATTTAGGGTGGTATTGAGGAGGCAGAGTCGGGGGGGGGTGACGGGCCTGATTTAGGGTGGTATTAGAGAGGCAGAGTCGGAGGGGGGTGACGGGCCTGATTTAGGGTGGTATTGAGGAGGCAGAGTCGGAGGGGGGTGACGGGCCTGATTTAGGGTGGTATTAGAGAGGCAGAGCCGGAGGGGGGTGACGGGCCTGATTTAGGGTGGTATTAGAGAGGCAGAGTCGGAGGGGGGTGACGGGCCTGATTTAGGGTGGTATTAGAGAGGCAGAGTCGGAGGGGGGTGACGGGCCTGATTTAGGGTGGTATTGAGGAGGCAGAGTCGGAGGGGGGTGACGGGCCTGATTTAGGGTGGTATTAGAGAGGCAGAGCCGGAGGGGGGTGACGGGCCTGATTTAGGGTGGTATTAGAGAGGCAGAGTCGGAGGGGGGTGACGGGCCTGATTTAGGGTGGTATTAGAGAGGCAGAGTCGGAGGGGGGTGACGGGCCTGATTTAGGGTGGTATTGAGGAGGCAGAGTCGGAGGGGGGTGACGGGCCTGATTTAGGGTGGTATTAGAGAGGCAGAGTCGGAGGGGGGGTGACGGGCCTGATTTAGGGTGGTATTAGAGAGGCAGAGTCGGAGGGGGGTGACGGGCCTGATTTAGGGTGGTATTAGAGAGGCAGAGTCGGAGGGGGGTGACGGGCCTGATTTAGGGTGGTATTAGAGAGGCAGAGTCGGGGGGGGTGACGGGCCTGATTTAGGGTGGTATTGAGGAGGCAGAGTCGGAGGGGGGTGACGGGCCTGATTTAGGGTGGTATTAGCTTGGCAGAGACGGAGGGGGGTGACGGGCCTGATTTAGGGTGGTATTAGAGAGGCAGAGTCGGAGGGGGGTGACGGGCCTGATTTAGGGTGGTATTAGAGAGGCAGAGTCGGAGGGGGGTGACGGGCCTGATTTAGGGTGGTATTAGAGAGGCAGAGTCGGAGGGGGGTGACGGGCCTGATTTAGGGTGGTATTAGAGAGGCAGAGCCGGAGGGGGGTGACGGGCCTGATTTAGGGTGGTATTAGAGAGGCAGAGCCGGGGGGGGGGTGACGGGCCTGATTTAGGGTGGTATTAGAGAGGCAGAGTCGGAGGGGGGTGACGGGCCTGATTTAGGGTGGTATTAGAGAGGCAGAGTCGGGGGGGGTGACGGGCCTGATTTAGGGTGGTATTGAGGAGGCAGAGTCGGAGGGGGGTGACGGGCCTGATTTAGGGTGGTATTAGCTTGGCAGAGACGGAGGGGGGTGACGGGCCTGATTTAGGGTGGTATTAGAGAGGCAGAGTCGGAGGGGGGTGACGGGCCTGATTTAGGGTGGTATTAGAGAGGCAGAGTCGGAGGGGGGTGACGGGCCTGATTTAGGGTGGTATTGAGGAGGCAGAGTCGGAGGGGGGTGACGGGCCTGATTTAGGGTGGTATTAGAGAGGCAGAGTCGGAGGGGGGTGACGGGCCTGATTTAGGGTGGTATTGAGGAGGCAGAGTCGGAGGGGGGTGACGGGCCTGATTTAGGGTGGTATTAGAGAGGCAGAGTCGGAGGGGGGTGACGGGCCTGATTTAGGGTGGTATTAGAGAGGCAGAGTCGGGGGGGGTGACGGGCCTGATTTAGGGTGGTATTGAGGAGGCAGAGTCGGAGGGGGGTGACGGGCCTGATTTAGGGTGGTATTAGAGAGGCAGAGTCGGAGGGGGGTGACGGGCCTGATTTAGGGTGGTATTAGAGAGGCAGAGCCGGAGGGGGGTGACGGGCCTGATTTAGGGTGGTATTAGAGAGGCAGAGTCGGAGGGGGGTGACGGGCCTGATTTAGGGTGGTATTAGAGAGGCAGAGCCGGGGGGGGGTGACGGGCCTGATTTAGGGTGGTATTAGAGAGGCAGAGTCGGAGGGGGGTGACGGGCCTGATTTAGGGTGGTATTGAGGAGGCAGAGTCGGAGGGGGGTGAGGGGCCTGATTTAGGGTGGTATTGAGGAGGCAGAGTCGGAGGGGGGTGACGGGCCTGATTTAGGGTGGTATTGAGGAGGCAGAGTCGGAGGGGGGTGAGGGGCCTGATTTAGGGTGGTATTGAGGAGGCAGAGTCGGAGGGGGGTGACGGGCCTGATTTAGGGTGGTATTAGAGAGGCAGAGTCGGAGGGGGGTGACGGGCCTGATTTAGGGTGGTATTAGAGAGGCAGAGCCGGGGGGGGGTGACGGGCCTGATTTAGGGTGGTATTAGAGAGGCAGAGCCGGAGGGGGGTGACGGGCCTGATTTAGGGTGGTATTAGAGAGGCAGAGTCGGGGGGGGGGGTGACGGGCCTGATTTAGGGTGGTATTAGAGAGGCAGAGTCGGAGGGGGGTGACGGGCCTGATTTAGGGTGGTATTAGAGAGGCAGAGTCGGAGGGGGGTGACGGGCCTGATTTAGGGTGGTATTAGAGAGGCAGAGTCGGGGGGGGGGTGACGGGCCTGATTTAGGGTGGTATTAGAGAGGCAGAGCCGGGGGGGGGTGACGGGCCTGATTTAGGGTGGTATTAGAGAGGCAGAGCCGGAGGGGGGTGACGGGCCTGATTTAGGGTGGTATTAGAGAGGCAGAGTCGGGGGGGGGGTGACGGGCCTGATTTAGGGTGGTATTAGAGAGGCAGAGTCGGAGGGGGGTGACGGGCCTGATTTAGGGTGGTATTAGAGAGGCAGAGTCGGAGGGGGGTGACGGGCCTGATTTAGGGTGGTATTAGAGAGGCAGAGCCGGGGGGGGGGTGACGGGCCTGATTTAGGGTGGTATTAGAGAGGCAGAGTCGGAGGGGGGTGACGGGCCTGATTTAGGGTGGTATTAGAGAGGCAGAGTCGGGGGGGGGTGACGGGCCTGATTTAGGGTGGTATTAGAGAGGCAGAGTCGGAGGGGGGTGACGGGCCTGATTTAGGGTGGTATTAGAGAGGCAGAGTCGGGGGGGGGTGAGGGGCCTGATTTAGGGTGGTATTAGAGAGGCAGAGTCGGAGGGGGGGTGACGGGCCTGATTTAGGGTGGTATTGAGGAGGCAGAGTCGGAGGGGGGTGACGGGCCTGATTTAGGGTGGTATTGAGGAGGCAGAGTCGGGGGGGGGTGACGGGCCTGATTTAGGGTGGTATTGAGGAGGCAGAGTCGGAGGGGGGGTGACGGGCCTGATTTAGGGTGGTATTGAGGAGGCAGAGTCGGAGGGGGGGTGACGGGCCTGATTTAGGGTGGTATTAGAGAGGCAGAGCCGGGGGGGGGGTGACGGGCCTGATTTAGGGTGGTATTAGAGAGGCAGAGCCGGAGGGGGGTGACGGGCCTGATTTAGGGTGGTATTGAGGAGGCAGAGTCGGAGGGGGGGGACGGGCCTGATTTAGGGTGGTATTGAGGAGGCAGAGTCGGAGGGGGGGGACGGGCCTGATTTAGGGTGGTATTGAGGAGGCAGAGTCGGAGGGGGGGGACGGGCCTGATTTAGGGTGGTATTAGAGAGGCAGAGTCGGAGGGGGGTGACGGGCCTGATTTAGGGTGGTATTAGAGAGGCAGAGTCGGAGGGGGGTGACGGGCCTGATTTAGGGTGGTATTGAGGAGGCAGAGTCGGAGGGGGGGGACGGGCCTGATTTAGGGTGGTATTAGAGAGGCAGAGTCGGAGGGGGGTGACGGGCCTGATTTAGGGTGGTATTAGAGAGGCAGAGTCGGAGGGGGGTGACGGGCCTGATTTAGGGTGGTATTAGAGAGGCAGAGTCGGGGGGGGGTGAGGGGCCTGATTTAGGGTGGTATTAGAGAGGCAGAGCCGGAGGGGGGTGACGGGCCTGATTTAGGGTGGTATTAGAGAGGCAGAGTCGGAGGGGGGGTGACGGGCCTGATTTAGGGTGGTATTAGAGAGGCAGAGTCGGAGGGGGGGTGACGGGCCTGATTTAGGGTGGTATTAGAGAGGCAGAGTCGGAGGGGGTGACGGGCCTGATTTAGGGTGGTATTAGAGGGGCAGAGCCGGGGGGGGTGAGGGGCCTGATTTAGGGTGGTATTAGAGAGGCAGAGTCGGAGGGGGTGAGGGGCCTGATTTAGGGTGGTATTAGAGAGGCAGAGTCGGAGGGGGTGAGGGGCCTGATTTAGGGTGGTATTAGAGAGGCAGAGTCGGAGGGGGGTGACGGGCCTGATTTAGGGTGGTATTGGAGAGGCAGAGTCGGAGGGGGGTGACGGGCCTGATTTAGGGTGGTATTGAGGAGGCAGAGTCGGGGGGGGGGGTGACGGGCCTGATTTAGGGTGGTATTAGAGAGGCAGAGTCGGAGGGGGTGAGGGGCCTGATTTAGGGTGGTATTAGAGAGGCAGAGTCGGAGGGGGGTGACGGGCCTGATTTAGGGTGGTATTAGGGAGGCAGAGTCGGAGGGGGGTGACGGGCCTGATTTAGGGTGGTATTAGAGAGGCAGAGTCGGGGGGGGGTGACGGGCCTGATTTAGGGTGGTATTAGAGAGGCAGAGTCGGAGGGGGGTGACGGGCCTGATTTAGGGTGGTATTAGAGAGGCAGAGTCGGAGGGGGGTGACGGGCCTGATTTAGGGTGGTATTAGAGAGGCAGAGTCGGGGGGGGGTGACGGGCCTGATTTAGGGTGGTATTAGAGAGGCAGAGCCGGAGGGGGGTGACGGGCCTGATTTAGGGTGGTATTAGAGAGGCAGAGTCGGAGGGGGGTGACGGGCCTGATTTAGGGTGGTATTAGAGAGGCAGAGTCGGGGGGGGGTGACGGGCCTGATTTAGGGTGGTATTAGAGAGGCAGAGTCGGAGGGGGGTGACGGGCCTGATTTAGGGTGGTATTAGAGAGGCAGAGTCGGAGGGGGGTGACGGGCCTGATTTAGGGTGGTATTAGAGAGGCAGAGTCGGAGGGGGTGACGGGCCTGATTTAGGGTGGTATTAGAGAGGCAGAGTCGGAGGGGGGTGACGGGCCTGATTTAGGGTGGTATTAGAGAGGCAGAGTCGGAGGGGGTGACGGGCCTGATTTAGGGTGGTATTAGAGAGGCAGAGCCGGAGGGGGGTGACGGGCCTGATTTAGGGTGGTATTAGAGAGGCAGAGTCGGAGGGGGGTGACGGGCCTGATTTAGGGTGGTATTAGAGAGGCAGAGTCGGAGGGGGGTGAGGGGCCTGATTTAGGGTGGTATTGAGGAGGCAGAGTCGGAGGGGGGTGACGGGCCTGATTTAGGGTGGTATTAGAGAGGCAGAGTCGGAGGGGGGTGACGGGCCTGATTTAGGGTGGTATTGAGGAGGCAGAGTCGGGGGGGGGTGACGGGCCTGATTTAGGGTGGTATTAGAGAGGCAGAGTCGGGGGGGGGTGACGGGCCTGATTTAGGGTGGTATTAGAGAGGCAGAGTCGGAGGGGGGGGGGGGGCCTGATTTAGGGTGGTATTAGAGAGGCAGAGTCGGAGGGGGGTGACGGGCCTGATTTAGGGTGGTATTAGAGAGGCAGAGTCGGAGGGGGGTGACGGGCCTGATTTAGGGTGGTATTGAGGAGGCAGAGTCGGAGGGGGGTGACGGGCCTGATTTAGGGTGGTATTAGAGAGGCAGAGTCGGAGGGGGGTGACGGGCCTGATTTAGGCTGGTATTAGAGAGGCAGAGTCGGGGGGGGGTGACGGGCCTGATTTAGGGTGGTATTAGAGAGGCAGAGTCGGAGGGGGGTGACGGGCCTGATTTAGGGTGGTATTAGAGAGGCAGAGCCGGAGGGGGGTGACGGGCCTGATTTAGGGTGGTATTAGAGAGGCAGAGTCGGAGGGGGGGTGACGGGCCTGATTTAGGGTGGTATTAGAGAGGCAGAGTCGGAGGGGGGGTGACGGGCCTGATTTAGGGTGGTATTAGAGAGGCAGAGTCGGAGGGGGTGACGGGCCTGATTTAGGGTGGTATTAGAGGGGCAGAGCCGGGGGGGGTGAGGGGCCTGATTTAGGGTGGTATTAGAGAGGCAGAGTCGGAGGGGGTGAGGGGCCTGATTTAGGGTGGTATTAGAGAGGCAGAGTCGGAGGGGGTGAGGGGCCTGATTTAGGGTGGTATTAGAGAGGCAGAGTCGGAGGGGGGGTGACGGGCCTGATTTAGGGTGGTATTGGAGAGGCAGAGTCGGAGGGGGGTGACGGGCCTGATTTAGGGTGGTATTGAGGAGGCAGAGTCGGGGGGGGGGGTGACGGGCCTGATTTAGGGTGGTATTAGAGAGGCAGAGTCGGAGGGGGTGAGGGGCCTGATTTAGGGTGGTATTAGAGAGGCAGAGTCGGAGGGGGGTGACGGGCCTGATTTAGGGTGGTATTAGGGAGGCAGAGTCGGAGGGGGGTGACGGGCCTGATTTAGGGTGGTATTAGAGAGGCAGAGTCGGGGGGGGGTGACGGGCCTGATTTAGGGTGGTATTAGAGAGGCAGAGTCGGAGGGGGGTGACGGGCCTGATTTAGGGTGGTATTAGAGAGGCAGAGTCGGAGGGGGGTGACGGGCCTGATTTAGGGTGGTATTAGAGAGGCAGAGTCGGGGGGGGGTGACGGGCCTGATTTAGGGTGGTATTAGAGAGGCAGAGCCGGAGGGGGGTGACGGGCCTGATTTAGGGTGGTATTAGAGAGGCAGAGTCGGAGGGGGGTGACGGGCCTGATTTAGGGTGGTATTAGAGAGGCAGAGTCGGGGGGGGGTGACGGGCCTGATTTAGGGTGGTATTAGAGAGGCAGAGTCGGAGGGGGGTGACGGGCCTGATTTAGGGTGGTATTAGAGAGGCAGAGTCGGAGGGGGGTGACGGGCCTGATTTAGGGTGGTATTAGAGAGGCAGAGTCGGAGGGGGGTGACGGGCCTGATTTAGGGTGGTATTAGAGAGGCAGAGCCGGAGGGGGGTGACGGGCCTGATTTAGGGTGGTATTGAGGAGGCAGAGTCGGAGGGGGGTGACGGGCCTGATTTAGGGTGGTATTAGAGAGGCAGAGTCGGAGGGGGTGACGGGCCTGATTTAGGGTGGTATTAGAGAGGCAGAGTCGGAGGGGGGTGACGGGCCTGATTTAGGGTGGTATTAGAGAGGCAGAGTCGGAGGGGGTGACGGGCCTGATTTAGGGTGGTATTAGAGAGGCAGAGCCGGAGGGGGGTGACGGGCCTGATTTAGGGTGGTATTAGAGAGGCAGAGTCGGAGGGGGGTGACGGGCCTGATTTAGGGTGGTATTAGAGAGGCAGAGTCGGAGGGGGGTGAGGGGCCTGATTTAGGGTGGTATTGAGGAGGCAGAGTCGGAGGGGGGTGACGGGCCTGATTTAGGGTGGTATTAGAGAGGCAGAGTCGGAGGGGGGTGACGGGCCTGATTTAGGGTGGTATTGAGGAGGCAGAGTCGGGGGGGGGTGACGGGCCTGATTTAGGGTGGTATTAGAGAGGCAGAGTCGGGGGGGGGTGACGGGCCTGATTTAGGGTGGTATTAGAGAGGCAGAGTCGGAGGGGGGGGGGGGGCCTGATTTAGGGTGGTATTAGAGAGGCAGAGTCGGAGGGGGGTGACGGGCCTGATTTAGGGTGGTATTAGAGAGGCAGAGTCGGAGGGGGGTGACGGGCCTGATTTAGGGTGGTATTGAGGAGGCAGAGTCGGAGGGGGGTGACGGGCCTGATTTAGGGTGGTATTAGAGAGGCAGAGTCGGAGGGGGGTGACGGGCCTGATTTAGGCTGGTATTAGAGAGGCAGAGTCGGGGGGGGGTGACGGGCCTGATTTAGGGTGGTATTAGAGAGGCAGAGTCGGAGGGGGGTGACGGGCCTGATTTAGGGTGGTATTAGCTTGGCAGAGTCGGAGGGGGGTGACGGGCCTGATTTAGGGTGGTATTAGAGAGGCAGAGTCGGAGGGGGTGACGGGCCTGATTTAGGGTGGTATTGAGGAGGCAGAGTCGGAGGGGGTGACGGGCCTGATTTAGGGTGGTATTAGAGAGGCAGAGTCGGAGGGGGGTGACGGGCCCGATTTAGGGTGGTATTGAGGAGGCAGAGTCGGAGGGGGTGACGGGCCTGATTTAGGGTGGTATTAGAGAGGCAGAGTCGGAGGGGGGTGACGGGCCTGATTTAGGGTGGTATTAGAGAGGCAGAGCCGGAGGGGGGTGACGGGCCTGATTTAGGGTGGTATTAGAGAGGCAGAGTCGGAGGGGGGTGACGGGCCTGATTTAGGGTG
Organism: Scyliorhinus torazame; assembly: GCF_047496885.1. Lineage (NCBI taxonomy): Eukaryota > Metazoa > Chordata > Chondrichthyes > Carcharhiniformes > Scyliorhinidae > Scyliorhinus > Scyliorhinus torazame. Next base: position 2,461,716 of record NC_092726.1, read on the forward strand.
GTATTGAGGAGGCAGAGTCGGAGGGGGGTGACGGGCCTGATTTAGGGTGGTATTAGAGAGGCAGAGTCGGGGGGGGGTGACGGGCCTGATTTAGGGTGGTATTGAGGAGGCAGAGTCGGAGGGGGGTGACGGGCCTGATTTAGGGTGGTATTAGAGAGGCAGAGCCGGAGGGGGGTGACGGGCCTGATTTAGGGTGGTATTAGAGAGGCAGAGTCGGAGGGGGGTGAGGGGCCTGATTTAGGGTGGTATTAGAGAGGCAGAGCCGGAGGGGGGTGACGGGCCTGATTTAGGGTGGTATTAGAGAGGCAGAGTCGGAGGGGGGTGACGGGCCTGATTTAGGGTGGTATTGAGGAGGCAGAGTCGGAGGGGGGGTGACGGGCCTGATTTAGGGTGGTATTGAGGAGGCAGAGTCGGAGGGGGGTGACGGGCCTGATTTAGGGTGGTATTGAGGAGGCAGAGTCGGAGGGGGGTGACGGGCCTGATTTAGGGTGGTATTAGAGAGGCAGAGTCGGAGGGGGGTGACGGGCCTGATTTAGGGTGGTATTGAGGAGGCAGAGTCGGAGGGGGGTGACGGGCCTGATTTAGGGTGGTATTAGAGAGGCAGAGTCGGAGGGGGGGTGACGGGCCTGATTTAGGGTGGTATTAGAGAGGCAGAGTCGGAGGGGGGTGACGGGCCTGATTTAGGGTGGTATTAGAGAGGCAGAGTCGGGGGGGGGTGACGGGCCTGATTTAGGGTGGTATTAGAGAGGCAGAGTCGGGGGGGGGGGTGAGGGGCCTGATTTAGGGTGGTATTAGAGAGGCAGAGTCGGAGGGGGGTGAGGGGCCTGATTTAGGGTGGTATTAGAGAGGCAGAGTCGGAGCGGGGGTGACGGGCCTGATTTAGGGTGGTATTAGAGAGGCAGAGTCGGGGGGGGTGACGGGCCTGATTTAGGGTGGTATTAGAGAGGCAGAGTCGGGGGGGGGGTGAGGGGCCTGATTTAGGGTGGTATTAGAGAGGCAGAGCCGGGGGGGGGGTGACGGGCCTGATTTAGGGTGGTATTGAGGAGGCAGAGTCGGAGGGGGGTGACGGGCCTGATTTAGGGTGGTATTAGAGAGGCAGAGTCGGAGGGGGGTGACGGGCCTGATTTAGGGTGGTATTGAGGAGGCAGAGTCGGAGGGGGGTGACGGGCCTGATTTAGGGTGGTATTAGAGAGGCAGAGTCGGAGGGGGGTGACGGGCCTGATTTAGGGTGGTATTGAGGAGGCAGAGTCGGAGGGGGGTGACGGGCCTGATTTAGGGTGGTATTAGAGAGGCAGAGTCGGGAGGGGGGTGACGGGCCTGATTTAGGGTGGTATTGAGGAGGCAGAGCCGGAGGGGGGGTGACGGGCCTGATTTAGGGTGGTATTGAGGAGGCAGAGTCGGAGGGGGGTGACGGGCCTGATTTAGGGTGGTATTAGAGAGGCAGAGTCGGAGGGGGGTGACGGGCCTGATTTAGGGTGGTATTAGAGAGGCAGAGTCGGAGGGGGGTGACGGGCCTGATTTAGGGTGGTATTGAGGAGGCAGAGTCGGAGGGGGGTGACGGGCCTGATTTAGGGTGGTATTAGAGAGGCAGAGTCGGGGGGGGGTGACGGGCCTGATTTAGGGTGGTATTAGAGAGGCAGACTCGGAGGGGGGGTGACGGGCCTGATTTAGGGTGGTATTAGAGAGGCAGAGCCGGAGGGGGGTGACGAGCCTGATTTAGGGTGGTATTAGAGAGGCAGAGTCGGAGGGGGGTGACGGGCCTGATTTAGGGTGGTATTAGAGAGGCAGAGTCGGGGGGGGGTGACGGGCCTGATTTAGGGTGGTATTAGAGAGGCAGAGTCGGAGGGGGGTGACGGGCCTGATTTAGGGTGGTATTAGAGAGGCAGAGCCGGAGGGGGGTGACGGGCCTGATTTAGGGTGGTATTGAGGAGGCAGAGTCGGAGGGGGGTGACGGGCCGGATTTAGGGTGGTATTAGAGAGGCAGAGTCGGAGGGGGGTGACGGGCCTGATTTAGGGTGGTATTAGAGAGGCAGAGTCGGAGGGGGGTGAGGGCCTGATTTAGGGTGGTATTAGAGAGGCAGAGTCGGAGGGGGGTGACGGGCCTGATTTAGGGTGGTATTAGAGAGGCAGAGTCGGAGGGGGGTGACGGGCCTGATTTAGGGTGGTATTAGAGAGGCAGAGCCGGGGGGGTGACGGGCCTGATTTAGGGTGGTATTAGAGAGGCAGAGTCGGAGGGGGGTGACGGGCCCGATTTAGGGGGTGGTATTAGAGAGGCAGAGTCGGAGGGGGGTGACGGGCCTGATTTAGGGTGGTATTAGAGAGGCAGAGTCGGAGGGGGGTGACGGGCCTGATTTAGGGTGGTATTAGAGAGGCAGAGTCGGAGGGGGGTGACGGGCCTGATTTAGGGTGGTATTAGAGAGGCAGAGTCGGAGGGGGATGAGGGGCCTGATTTAGGGTGGTATTAGAGAGGCAGAGTCGGAGGGGGGTGACGGGCCTGATTTAGGGTGGTATTGAGGAGGCAGAGTCGGAGGGGGGTGACGGGCCTGATTTAGGGTGGTATTAGAGAGGCAGAGTCGGAGGGGGGTGACGGGCCTGATTTAGGGTGGTATTGAGGAGGCAGAGTCGGAGGGGGGTGACGGGCCTGATTTAGGGTGGTATTAGAGAGGCAGAGTCGGGAGGGGGGTGACGGGCCTGATTTAGGGTGGTATTGAGGAGGCAGAGTCGGAGGGGGGTGACGGGCCTGATTTAGGGTGGTATTAGAGAGGCAGAGTCGGAGGGGGGTGACGGGCCTGATTTAGGGTGGTATTAGAGAGGCAGAGTCGGAGGGGGGTGACGGGCCTGATTTAGGGTGGTATTAGAGAGGCAGAGCCGGAGGGGGGTGACGGGCCTGATTTAGGGTGGTATTAGAGAGGCAGAGTCGGGGGGGGGTGACGGGCCTGATTTAGGGTGGTATTAGAGAGGCAGAGCCGGAGGGGGGTGACGGGCCTGATTTAGGGTGGTATTAGAGAGGCAGAGTCGGAGGGGGGTGACGGGCCTGATTTAGGGTGGTATTAGAGAGGCAGAGTCGGAGGGGGGTGACGGGCCTGATTTAGGGTGGTATTAGAGAGGCAGAGCCGGAGGGGGGGTGACGGGCCCGATTTAGGGTGGTATTAGAGAGGCAGACTCGGAGGGGGGTGACGGGCCTGATTTAGGGTGGTATTAGAGAGTCAGAGTCGGAGGGGGGTGACGGGCCTGATTTAGGGTGGTATTAGAGAGGCAGAGTCGGAGGGGGGTGACGGGCCTGATTTAGGGTGGTATTAGAGAGGCAGAGCCGGAGGGGGGTGACGGGCCTGATTTAGGGTGGTATTAGAGAGGCAGAGTCGGGGGGGGGTGAGGGGCCTGATTTAGGGTGGTATTAGAGAGGCAGAGTCGGAGGGGGGTGACGGGCCTGATTTAGGGTGGTATTAGAGAGGCAGAGTCGGAGGGGGGTGACGGGCCTGATTTAGGGTGGTATTAGAGAGGCAGAGTCGGAGGGGGGGTGACGGGCCTGATTTAGGGTGGTATTAGAGAGGCAGAGTCGGAGGGGGGTGACGGGCCTGATTTAGGGTGGTATTAGAGAGGCAGAGCCGGAGGGGGGTGACGGGCCTGATTTAGGGTGGTATTAGAGAGGCAGAGTCGGAGGGGGGGTGACGGGCCTGATTTAGGGTGGTATTAGAGAGGCAGAGTCGGAGGGGGGTGACGGGCCTGATTTAGGGTGGTATTGAGGAGGCAGAGTCGGAGGGGGGTGACGGGCCTGATTTAGGGTGGTATTAGAGAGGCAGAGTCGGAGGGGGGTGACGGGCCTGATTTAGGGTGGTATTAGAGAGGCAGAGTCGGAGGGGGGGTGACGGGCCTGATTTAGGGTGGTATTGAGGAGGCAGAGTCGGAGGGGGGGTGACGGGCCTGATTTAGGGTGGTATTAGAGAGGCAGAGTCGGAGGGGGGGGGTGACGGGCCTGATTTAGGGTGGTATTAGAGAGGCAGAGTCGGAGGGGGGTGACGGGCCTGATTTAGGGTGGTATTAGAGAGGCAGAGCGGGGGGGGGTGACGGGCCTGATTTAGGGTGGTATTAGAGAGGCAGAGTCGGAGGGGGGTGAAGGGCCTGATTTAGGGTGGTATTAGAGAGGCAGAGTCGGAGGGGGGGTGACGGGCCTGATTTAGGGTGGTATTAGAGAGGCAGAGTCGGAGGGGGTGACGGGCCTGATTTAGGGTGGTATTGAGGAGGCAGAGTCGGAGGGGGGTGATGGGCCTGATTTAGGGTGGTATTGAGGAGGCAGAGCCGGGGGGGGGGTGAGGGGCCTGATTTAGGGTGGTATTAGAGAGGCAGAGTCGGGAGGGGGGTGACGGGCCTGATTTAGGGTGGTATTAGAGAGGCAGAGTCGGAGGGGGGTGACGGGCCTGATTTAGGGTGGTATTGAGGAGGCAGAGTCGGAGGGGGGTGATGGGCCTGATTTAGGGTGGTATTGAGGAGGCAGAGTCGGAGGGGGGTGACGGGCCTGATTTAGGGTGGTATTAGAGAGGCAGAGTCGGAGGGGGGTGACGGGCCTGATTTAGGGTGGTATTAGAGAGGCAGAGTCGGAGGGGGGTGACGGGCCTGATTTAGGGTGGTATTAGAGAGGCAGAGTCGGAGGGGGGGTGACGGGCCTGATTTAGGGTGGTATTAGAGAGGCAGAGTCGGAGGGGGGTGACGGGCCTGATTTAGGGTGGTATTAGAGAGGCAGAGTCGGAGGGGGGTGACGGGCCTGATTTAGGGTGGTATTAGAGAGGCAGAGTCGGAGGGGGGTGACGGGCCTGATTTAGGGTGGTATTAGAGAGGCAGAGTCGGAGGGGGGTGACGGGCCTGATTTAGGGTGGTATTAGAGAGGCAGAGCCGGGGGGGGGGGGGGGGCCTGATTTAGGGTGGTATTAGAGAGGCAGAGTCGGAGGGGGGTGACGGGCCTGATTTAGGGTGGTATTAGAGAGGCAGAGTCGGAGGGGGGTGACGGGCCTGATTTAGGGTGGTATTGAGGAGGCAGAGTCGGAGGGGGGTGACGGGCCTGATTTAGGGTGGTATTAGAGAGGCAGAGCCGGAGGGGGGGACGGGCCTGATTTAGGGTGGTATTGAGGAGGCAGAGTCGGAGGGGGGTGACGGGCCTGATTTAGGGTGGTATTAGAGAGGCAGAGTCGGGGGGGGGTGACGGGCCTGATTTAGGGTGGTATTAGAGAGGCAGAGTCGGAGGGGGTGACGGGCCTGATTTAGGGTGGTATTGAGCAGGCAGAGCCGGGGGGGGTGACGGGCCTGATTTAGGGTGGTATTAGAGAGGCAGAGCCGGGGGGGGGTGACGGGCCTGATTTAGGGTGGTATTAGAGAGGCAGAGCCGGAGGGGGGGGACGGGCCTGATTTAGGGTGGTATTAGAGAGGCAGAGTCGGGGGGGGGGTGACGGGCCTGATTTAGGGTGGTATTAGAGAGGCAGAGTCGGAGGGGGGTGACGAGCCTGATTTAGGGTGGTATTAGAGAGGCAGAGTCGGAGGGGGGTGACGGGCCTGATTTAGGGTGGTATTAGAGAGGCAGAGTCGGAGGGGGGGTGACGGGCCTGATTTAGGGTGGTATTAGAGAGGCAGAGTCGGAGGGGGGGTGACGGGCCTGATTTAGGGTGGTATTAGAGAGGCAGAGTCGGAGGGGGTGAGGGGCCTGATTTAGGGTGGTATTGAGGAGGCAGAGTCGGAGGGGGGTGACGGGCCTGATTTAGGGTGGTATTGAGGAGGCAGAGTCGGAGGGGGGGTGACGGGCCTGATTTAGGGTGGTATTAGAGAGGCAGAGTCGGAGGGGGGTGACGGGCCTGATTTAGGGTGGTATTAGAGAGGCAGAGTCGGAGGGGGGTGACGGGCCTGATTTAGGGTGGTATTAGAGAGGGAGAGTCGGAGGGGGGGGGGGGGCCTGATTTAGGGTGGTATTAGAGAGGCAGAGCGGGGGGGGGGGACGGGCCTGATTTAGGGTGGTATTGAGGAGGCAGAGTCGGAGGGGGGTGACGGGCCTGATTTAGGGTGGTATTAGAGAGGCAGAGTCGGAGGTGGGTGAGGGGCCTGATTTAGGGTGGTATTAGAGAGGCAGAGTCGGAGGGGGGTGACGGGCCTGATTTAGGGTGGTATTAGAGAGGCAGAGTCGGAGGGGGGTGACGGGCCTGATTTAGGGTGGTATTAGAGAGGCAGAGTCGGAGGGGGGTGACGGGCCTGATTTAGGGTGGTATTGAGGAGGCAGAGTCGGAGGGGGGTGACGGGCCTGATTTAGGGTGGTATTGAGGAGGCAGAGTCGGAGGGGGGTGACGGGCCTGATTTAGGGTGGTATTGAGGAGGCAGAGTCGGAGGGGGGTGACGGGCCTGATTTAGGGTGGTATTAGAGAGGCAGAGTCGGAGGGGGGTGACGGGCCTGATTTAGGGTGGTATTAGAGAGGCAGAGTCGGAGGGGGGTGACGGGCCTGATTTAGGGTGGTATTAGAGAGGCAGAGTCGGAGGGGGGGGACGGGCCTGATTTAGGGTGGTATTGAGGAGGCAGAGTCGGGGGGGGGTGACGGGCCTGATTTAGGGTGGTATTAGAGAGGCAGAGCCGGAGGGGGTGACGGGCCTGATTTAGGGTGGTATTAGAGAGGCAGAGTCGGAGGGGGGTGACGGGCCTGATTTAGGGTGGTATTAGAGAGGCAGAGCCGGAGGGGGGTGACGGGCCTGATTTAGGGTGGTATTAGAGAGGCAGAGTCGGAGGGGGGTGACGGGCCTGATTTAGGGTGGTATTGAGGAGGCAGAGTCGGAGGGGGGTGACGGGCCTGATTTAGGGTGGTATTAGAGAGGCAGAGTCGGAGGGGGGTGAGGGGCCTGATTTAGGGTGGTATTGAGGAGGCAGAGTCGGGGGGGGGGTGACGGGCCTGATTTAGGGTGGTATTAGAGAGGCAGAGTCGGAGGGGGGGTGACGGGCCTGATTTAGGGTGGTATTAGAGAGGCAGAGTCGGAGGGGGGTGACGGGCCTGATTTAGGGTGGTATTGAGGAGGCAGAGTCGGGGGGGGGGTGACGGGCCTGATTTAGGGTGGTATTAGAGAGGCAGAGTCGGAGGGGGTGACGGGCCTGATTTAGGGTGGTATTAGAGAGGCAGAGTCGGAGGGGGGTGACGGGCCTGATTTAGGGTGGTATTGAGGAGGCAGAGTCGGAGGGGGGTGACGGGCCTGATTTAGGGTGGTATTAGAGAGGCAGAGCCGGAGGGGGGTGACGGGCCTGATTTAGGGTGGTATTAGAGAGGCAGAGTCGGAGGGGGGTGACGGGCCTGATTTAGGGTGGTATTGAGGAGGCAGAGTCGGAGGGGGGTGACGGGCCTGATTTAGGGTGGTATTAGAGAGGCAGAGTCGGAGGGGGGTGAGGGGCCTGATTTAGGGTGGTATTGAGGAGGCAGAGTCGGGGGGGGGTGACGGGCCTGATTTAGGGTGGTATTAGAGAGGCAGAGTCGGAGGGGGGTGACGGGCCTGATTTAGGGTGGTATTGAGGAGGCAGAGTCGGGGGGGGGTGACGGGCCTGATTTAGGGTGGTATTAGAGAGGCAGAGTCGGAGGGGGGTGACGGGCCTGATTTAGGGTGGTATTAGAGAGGCAGAGTCGGGGGGGGGTGACGGGCCTGATTTAGGGTGGTATTGAGGAGGCAGAGTCGGAGGGGGGTGACGGGCCTGATTTAGGGTGGTATTAGAGAGGCAGAGCCGGGGGGGGGGTGACGGGCCTGATTTAGGGTGGTATTGAGGAGGCAGAGTCGGAGGGGGTGACGGGCCTGATTTAGGGTGGTATTAGAGAGGCAGAGTCGGGGGGGGGTGACGGGCCTGATTTAGGGTGGTATTAGAGAGGCAGAGCCGGGGGGGGGTGACGGGCCTGATTTAGGGTGGTATTAGAGAGGCAGAGTCGGGGGGGGGTGACGGCCTGATTTAGGGTGGTATTAGAGAGGCAGAGTCGGAGGGGGGTGACGGGCCTGATTTAGGGTGGTATTAGAGAGGCAGAGCCGGAGGGGGGTGACGGGCCTGATTTAGGGTGGTATTAGAGAGGCAGAGTCGGGGGGGGGTGACGGGCCTGATTTAGGGTGGTATTAGAGAGGCAGAGTCGGGGGGGGGTGACGGCCTGATTTAGGGTGGTATTAGAGAGGCAGAGTCGGAGGGGGGTGACGGGCCTGATTTAGGGTGGTATTGAGGAGGCAGAGTCGGAGGGGGGTGACGGGCCCGATTTAGGGTGGTATTAGAGAGGCAGAGCCGGGGGGGGGGGGGGGCCTGATTTAGGGTGGTATTAGAGAGGCAGAGTCGGAGGGGGGTGACGGGCCTGATTTAGGGTGGTATTGAGGAGGCAGAGTCGGAGGGGGGTGACGGGCCTGATTTAGGGTGGTATTAGAGAGGCAGAGCCGGAGGGGGGGACGGGCCTGATTTAGGGTGGTATTAGAGAGGCAGAGTCGGAGGGGGGTGAGGGGCCTGATTTAGGGTGGTATTAGAGAGGCAGAGTCGGAGGGGGGTGACGGGCCTGATTTAGGGTGGTATTAGAGAGGCAGAGTCGGAGGGGGGTGACGGGCCTGATTTAGGGTGGTATTAGAGAGGCAGAGTCGGAGGGGGGTGACGGGCCTGATTTAGGGTGGTATTGAGGAGGCAGAGTCGGAGGGGGGTGACGGGCCTGATTTAGGGTGGTATTAGAGAGGCAGAGTCGGAGGGGGGTGACGGGCCTGATTTAGGGTGGTATTAGAGAGGCAGAGCCGGAGGGGGGTGACGGGCCTGATTTAGGGTGGTATTAGAGAGGCAGAGTCGGAGGGGGGTGACGGGCCTGATTTAGGGTGGTATTAGAGAGGCAGAGTCGGAGGGGGGTGACGGGCCTGATTTAGGGTGGTATTAGAGAGGGAGAGCCGGAGGGGGGGGACGGGCCTGATTTAGGGTGGTATTAGAGAGGCAGAGCCGGAGGGGGGTGACGGGCCTGATTTAGGGTGGTATTAGAGAGGCAGAGTCGGAGGGGGGTGACGGGCCTGATTTAGGGTGGTATTAGAGAGGCAGAGTCGGAGGTGGGTGAGGGGCCTGATTTAGGGTGGTATTGAGGAGGCAGAGTCGGAGGGGGGTGACGGGCCTGATTTAGGGTGGTATTAGAGAGGCAGAGTCGGAGGTGGGTGAGGGGCCTGATTTAGGGTGGTATTAGAGAGGCAGAGTCGGAGGGGGGTGACGGGCCTGATTTAGGGTGGTATTGAGGAGGCAGAGTCGGAGGGGGGTGACGGGCCTGATTTAGGGTGGTATTGAGGAGGCAGAGTCGGAGGGGGGTGACGGGCCTGATTTAGGGTGGTATTAGAGAGGCAGAGTCGGAGGGGGGTGACGGGCCTGATTTAGGGTGGTATTAGAGAGGCAGAGCCGGAGGGGGGTGACGGGCCTGATTTAGGGTGGTATTAGAGAGGCAGAGTCGGAGGGGGGTGACGGGCCTGATTTAGGGTGGTATTAGAGAGGCAGAGTCGGAGGGGGGTGACGGGCCTGATTTAGGGTGGTATTAGAGAGGGAGAGCCGGAGGGGGGGGACGGGCCTGATTTAGGGTGGTATTAGAGAGGCAGAGCCGGAGGGGGGTGACGGGCCTGATTTAGGGTGGTATTAGAGAGGCAGAGTCGGAGGTGGGTGAGGGGCCTGATTTAGGGTGGTATTGAGGAGGCAGAGTCGGAGGGGGGTGACGGGCCTGATTTAGGGTGGTATTAGAGAGGCAGAGTCGGAGGTGGGTGAGGGGCCTGATTTAGGGTGGTATTAGAGAGGCAGAGTCGGAGGGGGGTGACGGGCCTGATTTAGGGTGGTATTAGAGAGGCAGAGTCGGAGGGGGGTGACGGGCCTGATTTAGGGTGGTATTAGAGAGGCAGAGTCGGAGGGGGGTGACGGGCCTGATTTAGGGTGGTATTAGAGAGGCAGAGCCGGGGGGGGGGGGGGGGCCTGATTTAGGGTGGTATTAGAGAGGCAGAGTCGGAGGGGGGTGACGGGCCTGATTTAGGGTGGTATTAGAGAGGCAGAGCCGGAGGGGGGTGACGGGCCTGATTTAGGGTGGTATTAGAGAGGCAGAGTCGGAGGGGGGTGACGGGCCTGATTTAGGGTGGTATTAGAGAGGCAGAGTCGGAGGGGGGTGACGGGCCTGATTTAGGGTGGTATTAGAGAGGCAGAGTCGGAGGGGGGTGACGGGCCTGATTTAGGGTGGTATTGAGGAGGCAGAGTCGGAGGGGGGTGACGGGCCTGATTTAGGGTGGTATTAGAGAGGCAGAGTCGGAGGGGGGTGACGGGCCTGATTTAGGGTGGTATTAGAGAGGCAGAGTCGGAGGGGGGTGACGGGCCTGATTTAGGGTGGTATTGAGGAGGCAGAGTCGGAGGGGGGTGAGGGGCCTGATTTAGGGTGGTATTAGAGAGGCAGAGCCGGAGGGGGGTGACGGGCCTGATTTAGGGTGGTATTGAGGAGGCAGAGTCGGAGGGGGGTGACGGGCCTGATTTAGGGTGGTATTAGAGAGGCAGAGTCGGAGGGGGGTGACGGGCCTGATTTAGGGTGGTATTAGAGAGGCAGAGTCGGAGGGGGGTGACGGGCCTGATTTAGGGTGGTATTGAGGAGGCAGAGTCGGAGGGGGGTGACGGGCCTGATTTAGGGTGGTATTAGAGAGGCAGAGTCGGAGGGGGGGTGACGGGCCTGATTTAGGGTGGTATTGAGGAGGCAGAGTCGGAGGGGGTGACGGGCCTGATTTAGGGTGGTATTGAGGAGGCAGAGTCGGAGGGGGGTGACGGGCCTGATTTAGGGTGGTATTAGAGAGGCAGAGTCGGAGGGGGGGTGACGGGCCTGATTTAGGGTGGTATTGAGGAGGCAGAGCCGGGGGGGGTGACGGGCCTGATTTAGGGTGGTATTAGAGAGGCAGAGTCGGAGGGGGGTGACGGGCCTGATTTAGGGTGGTATTAGAGAGGCAGAGTCGGAGGGGGGTGACGGGCCTGATTTAGGGTGGTATTGAGGAGGCAGAGTCGGGGGGGGGTGACGGGCCTGATTTAGGGTGGTATTAGAGAGGCAGAGTCGGAGGGGGGTGACGGGCCTGATTTAGGGTGGTATTGAGGAGGCAGAGTCGGAGGGGGGTGACGGGCCTGATTTAGGGTGGTATTGAGGAGGCAGAGTCGGGGGGGGGTGACGGGCCTGATTTAGGGTGGTATTGAGGAGGCAGAGTCGGAGGGGGGGGGGACGGGCCTGATTTAGGGTGGTATTAGAGAGGCAGAGTCGGAGGGGGGGGTGACGGGCCTGATTTAGGGTGGTATTAGAGAGGCAGAGTCGGAGGGGGGGGTGACGGGCCTGATTTAGGGTGGTATTAGAGAGGCAGAGTCGGAGGGGGGGGTGACGGGCCTGATTTAGGGTGGTATTGAGGAGGCAGAGTCGGAGGGGGGTGACGGGCCTGATTTAGGGTGGTATTAGAGAGGCAGAGCCGGAGGGGGGTGACGGGCCTGATTTAGGGTGGTATTAGAGAGGCAGAGTCGGAGGGGGGTGACGGGCCTGATTTAGGGTGGTATTGAGGAGGCAGAGTCGGAGGGGGGTGACGGGCCTGATTTAGGGTGGTATTGAGGAGGCAGAGTCGGAGGGGGGTGACGGGCCTGATTTAGGGTGGTATTGAGGAGGCAGAGTCGGGGGGGGGTGACGGGCCTGATTTAGGGTGGTATTGAGGAGGCAGAGTCGGAGGGGGGGGGGACGGGCCTGATTTAGGGTGGTATTAGAGAGGCAGAGTCGGAGGGGGGGGGGACGGGCCTGATTTAGGGTGGTATTAGAGAGGCAGAGTCGGAGGGGGTGACGGGCCTGATTTAGGGTGGTATTAGAGAGGCAGAGTCGGAGGGGGGGTGACGGGCCTGATTTAGGGTGGTATTAGAGAGGCAGAGTCGGAGGGGGGTGACGGGCCTGATTTAGGGTGGTATTGAGGAGGCAGAGTCGGAGGGGGGTGACGGGCCTGATTTAGGGTGGTATTAGAGAGGCAGAGTCGGAGGGGGGTGACGGGCCTGATTTAGGGTGGTATTGAGGAGGCAGAGTCGGAGGGGGGTGACGGGCCTGATTTAGGGTGGTATTAGAGAGGCAGAGTCGGAGGGGGGTGAGGGGCCTGATTTAGGGTGGTATTAGAGAGGCAGAGTCGGAGGGGGGTGACGGGCCTGATTTAGGGTGGTATTAGAGAGGCAGAGCCGGAGGGGGGGTGACGGGCCTGATTTAGGGTGGTATTAGAGAGGCAGAGTCGGAGGGGGGTGAGGGGCCTGATTTAGGGTGGTATTGAGGAGGCAGAGTCGGAGGGGGGTGACGGGCCTGATTTAGGGTGGTATTGAGGAGGCAGAGTCGGAGGGGGGTGACGGGCCTGATTTAGGGTGGTATTAGAGAGGCAGAGCCGGAGGGGGGTGACGGGCCTGATTTAGGGTGGTATTAGAGAGGCAGAGTCGGGGGGGGGTGACGGGCCTGATTTAGGGTGGTATTGAGGAGGCAGAGTCGGAGGGGGGTGACGGGCCTGATTTAGGGTGGTATTGAGGAGGCAGAGTCGGAGGGGGGTGACGGGCCTGATTTAGGCTGGTATTGAGGAGGCAGAGTCGGAGGGGGGTGATGGGCCTGATTTAGGGTGGTATTGAGGAGGCAGAGTCGGAGGCGGGTGACGGGCCTGATTTAGGGTGGTATTAGAGAGGCAGAGTCGGAGGCGGGTGACGGGCCTGATTTAGGGTGGTATTAGAGAGGCAGAGTCGGAGGCGGGTGACGGGCCTGATTTAGGGTGGTATTAGAGAGGCAGAGTCGGAGGCGGGTGACGGGCCTGATTTAGGGTGGTATTAGAGAGGCAGAGTCGGAGGCGGGTGATGGGCCTGATTTAGGGTGGTATTGAGGAGGCAGAGTCGGAGGGGGGTGACGGGCCTGATTTAGGGTGGTATTGAGGAGGCAGAGTCGGAGGCGGGTGACGGGCCTGATTTAGGGTGGTATTAGAGAGGCAGAGTCGGGGGGGGGTGACGGGCCTGATTTAGGGTGGTATTAGAGAGGCAGAGTCGGGGGGGGGTGACGGGCCTGATTTAGGGTGGTATTGAGGAGGCAGAGTCGGAGGGGGGTGACGGGCCTGATTTAGGGTGGTATTAGAGAGGCAGAGCCGGAGGGGGGTGATGGGCCTGATTTAGGGTGGTATTGAGGAGGCAGAGTCGGGAGGGGGGTGACGGGCCTGATTTAGGGTGGTATTGAGGAGGCAGAGTCGGAGGGGGGTGAGGGGCCTGATTTAGGGTGGTATTAGAGAGGCAGAGTCGGAGGGGGGTGAGGGGCCTGATTTAGGGTGGTATTAGAGAGGCAGAGTCGGGGGGGGGTGACGGGCCTGATTTAGGGTGGTATTAGAGAGGCAGAGCCGGGGGGGGTGACGGGCCTGATTTAGGGTGGTATTAGAGAGGCAGAGTCGGGGGGGGGTGACGGGCCTGATTTAGGGTGGTATTAGAGAGGCAGAGCCGGAGGGGGGTGACGGGCCTGATTTAGGGTGGTATTAGAGAGGCAGAGTCGGAGGGGGGTGACGGGCCTGATTTAGGGTGGTATTAGAGAGGCAGAGTCGGAGGGGGGTGACGGGCCTGATTTAGGGTGGTATTAGAGAGGCAGAGTCGGGGGGGGGTGACGGGCCTGATTTAGGGTGGTATTAGAGAGGCAGAGTCGGAGGGGGGGGTGACGGGCCTGATTTAGGGTGGTATTAGAGAGGCAGAGTCGGGGGGGGGTGAGGGGCCTGATTTAGGGTGGTATTGAGGAGGCAGAGTCGGAGGGGGGTGACGGGCCTGATTTAGGGTGGTATTAGAGAGGCAGAGTCGGAGGGGGGTGAGGGGCCTGATTTAGGGTGGTATTAGAGAGGCAGAGTCGGAGGGGGGTGACGGGCCTGATTTAGGGTGGTATTAGAGAGGCAGAGTCGGAGGGGGGGGTGACGGGCCTGATTTAGGGTGGTATTAGAGAGGCAGAGCCGGAGGGGGGTGACGGGCCTGATTTAGGGTGGTATTGAGGAGGCAGAGTCGGAGGGGGGTGACGGGCCTGATTTAGGGTGGTATTAGAGAGGCAGAGTCGGAGGGGGGTGACGGGCCTGATTTAGGGTGGTATTGAGGAGGCAGAGTCGGGGGGGGGTGACGGGCCTGATTTAGGGTGGTATTAGAGAGGCAGAGTCGGAGGGGGGTGACGGGCCTGATTTAGGGTGGTATTGAGGAGGCAGAGTCGGGGGGGGGGTGACGGGCCTGATTTAGGGTGGTATTAGAGAGGCAGAGTCGGAGGGGGGTGACGGGCCTGATTTAGGGTGGTATTGAGGAGGCAGAGTCGGGGGGGGGTGACGGGCCTGATTTAGGGTGGTATTGAGGAGGCAGAGCCGGGGGGGGGTGACGGGCCTGATTTAGGGTGGTATTGAGGAGGCAGAGTCGGGGGGGGGTGACGGGCCTGATTTAGGGTGGTATTAGAGAGGCAGAGTCGGAGGGGGGTGACGGGCCTGATTTAGGGTGGTATTAGAGAGGCAGAGCCGGAGGGGGGTGACGGGCCTGATTTAGGGTGGTATTAGAGAGGCAGAGTCGGAGGGGGGGTGACGGGCCTGATTTAGGGTGGTATTAGAGAGGCAGAGCCGGAGGGGGGTGACGGGCCTGATTTAGGGTGGTATTAGAGAGGCAGAGTCGGAGGGGGGTGACGGGCCTGATTTAGGGTGGTATTAGAGAGGCAGAGTCGGGGGGGGGTGACGGGCCTGATTTAGGGTGGTATTAGAGAGGCAGAGTCGGAGGGGGGGGTGACGGGCCTGATTTAGGGTGGTATTGAGGAGGCAGAGTCGGAGGGGGGTGACGGGCCTGATTTAGGGTGGTATTAGAGAGGCAGAGTCGGAGGGGGGTGACGGGCCTGATTTAGGGTGGTATTAGAGAGGCAGAGTCGGAGGGGGGTGACGGGCCTGATTTAGGGTGGTATTGAGGAGGCAGAGCCGGGGGGGGGTGACGGGCCTGATTTAGGGTGGTATTAGAGAGGCAGAGTCGGAGGGGGGTGACGGGCCTGATTTAGGGTGGTATTAGAGAGGCAGAGTCGGAGGGGGGTGACGGGCCTGATTTAGGGTGGTATTAGAGAGGCAGAGTCGGAGGGGGGTGACGGGCCTGATTTAGGGTGGTATTAGAGAGGCAGAGTCGGGGGGGGGGTGACGGGCCTGATTTAGGGTGGTATTGAGGAGGCAGAGTCGGAGGGGGGTGACGGGCCTGATTTAGGGTGGTATTAGAGAGGCAGAGTCGGAGGGGGGGTGACGGGCCTGATTTAGGGTGGTATTAGAGAGGCAGAGTCGGGGGGGGGTGAGGGGCCTGATTTAGGGTGGTATTGAGGAGGCAGAGTCGGAGGGGGGTGACGGGCCTGATTTAGGGTGGTATTAGAGAGGCAGAGCCGGGGGGGGGGGGGTGACGGGCCTGATTTAGGGTGGTATTAGAGAGGCAGAGTCGGAGGGGGGTGACGGGCCTGATTTAGGGTGGTATTAGAGAGGCAGAGCCGGAGGGGGGTGACGGGCCTGATTTAGGGTGGTATTAGAGAGGCAGAGTCGGAGGGGGGTGACGGGCCTGATTTAGGGTGGTATTGAGGAGGCAGAGTCGGAGGGGGTGACGGGCCTGATTTAGGGTGGTATTGAGGAGGCAGAGTCGGAGGGGGGTGACGGGCCTGATTTAGGGTGGTATTAGAGAGGCAGAGTCGGAGGGGGGTGACGGGCCTGATTTAGGGTGGTATTAGAGAGGCAGAGTCGGAGGGGGGTGACGGGCCTGATTTAGGGTGGTATTAGAGAGGCAGAGTCGGAGGGGGGTGACGGGCCTGATTTAGGGTGGTATTAGAGAGGCAGAGTCGGAGGGGGGTGACGGGCCTGATTTAGGGTGGTATTAGAGAGGCAGAGTCGGAGGGGGGTGACGGGCCTGATTTAGGGTGGTATTAGAGAGGCAGAGCCGGAGGGGGGTGACGGGCCTGATTTAGGGTGGTATTAGAGAGGCAGAGCCGGAGGGGGGTGACGGGCCTGATTTAGGGTGGTATTAGAGAGGCAGAGTCGGAGGGGGGTGAGGGGCCTGATTTAGGGTGGTATTAGAGAGGCAGAGTCGGAGGGGGGTGACGGGCCTGATTTAGGGTGGTATTGAGGAGGCAGAGTCGGAGGGGGGTGACGGGCCTGATTTAGGGTGGTATTAGAGAGGCAGAGTCGGAGGGGGGTGACGGGCCTGATTTAGGGTGGTATTGAGGAGGCAGAGTCGGAGGGGGGTGACGGGCCTGATTTAGGGTGGTATTGAGGAGGCAGAGTCGGAGGGGGGTGACGGGCCTGATTTAGGGTGGTATTAGAGAGGCAGAGTCGGAGGGGGGTGACGGGCCTGATTTAGGGTGGTATTAGAGAGGCAGAGTCGGGGGGGGGGTGACGGGCCTGATTTAGGGTGGTATTAGAGAGGCAGAGTCGGAGGGGGGTGACGGGCCTGATTTAGGTTGGTATTAGAGAGGCAGAGTCGGAGGGGGTGACGGGCCTGATTTAGGGTGGTATTAGAGAGACAGAGTCGGAGGGGGGTGACGGGCCTGATTTAGGGTGGTATTAGAGAGGCAGAGTCGGAGGGGGTGACGGGCCTGATTTAGGTTGGTATTAGAGAGGCAGAGTCGGAGGGGGTGACGGGCCTGATTTAGGGTGGTATTAGAGAGGCAGAGTCGGAGGGGGGTGACGGGCCTGATTTAGGGTGGTATTGAGGAGGCAGAGTCGGAGGGGGGTGACGGGCCTGATTTAGGGTGGTATTAGAGAGGCAGAGTCGGAGGGGGGTGACGGGCCTGATTTAGGGTGGTATTAGAGAGGCAGAGCCGGGGGGGGGTGAGGGGCCTGATTTAGGGTGGTATTAGAGAGGCAGAGTCGGAGGGGGGTGAC
This sequence comes from Scyliorhinus torazame, assembly GCF_047496885.1. Lineage (NCBI taxonomy): Eukaryota > Metazoa > Chordata > Chondrichthyes > Carcharhiniformes > Scyliorhinidae > Scyliorhinus > Scyliorhinus torazame. Next base: position 2,478,594 of record NC_092726.1, read on the forward strand.
GGGCCTGATTTAGGGTGGTATTAGAGAGGCAGAGCCGGGGGGGGGTGACGGGCCTGATTTAGGGTGGTATTGAGGAGGCAGAGTCGGAGGGGGGTGAGGGGCCTGATTTAGGGTGGTATTAGAGAGGCAGAGTCGGAGGGGGGTGACGGGCCTGATTTAGGGTGGTATTAGAGAGGCAGAGTCGGGGGGGGGGTGACGGGCCTGATTTAGGGTGGTATTGAGGAGGCAGAGTCGGAGGGGGGTGACGGGCCTGATTTAGGGTGGTATTAGAGAGGCAGAGTCGGGGGGGGGTGACGGGCCTGATTTAGGGTGGTATTAGAGAGGCAGAGCCGGGGGGGGGTGACGGGCCTGATTTAGGGTGGTATTAGAGAGGCAGAGTCGGAGGGGGGTGACGGGCCTGATTTAGGGTGGTATTAGAGAGGCAGAGTCGGAGGGGGGTGACGGGCCTGATTTAGGGTGGTATTAGAGATGCAGAGCCGGAGGGGGGTGACGGGCCTGATTTAGGGTGGTATTAGAGAGGCAGAGCCGGAGGGGGGTGACGGGCCTGATTTAGGGTGGTATTAGAGAGGCAGAGCCGGGGGGGGTGACGGGCCTGATTTAGGGTGGTATTAGAGAGGCAGAGTCGGAGGGGGGTGACGGGCCTGATTTAGGGTGGTATTAGAGAGGCAGAGTCGGAGGGGGTGACGGGCCTGATTTAGGGTGGTATTAGAGAGGCAGAGTCGGAGGGGAGTGACGGGCCTGATTTAGGGTGGTATTGAGGAGGCAGAGTCGGAGGGGGGGTGACGGGCCTGATTTAGGGTGGTATTAGAGAGGCAGAGTCGGAGGGGGGTGACGGGCCTGATTTAGGGTGGTATTGAGGAGGCAGAGTCGGAGGGGGTGACGGGCCTGATTTAGGGTGGTATTAGAGAGGCAGAGTCGGGGGGGGGTGACGGGCCTGATTTAGGGTGGTATTAGAGAAGGCAGAGCCGGAGGGGGGGTGACGGGCCTGATTTAGGGTGGTATTAGAGAGGCAGAGTCGGAGGGGGGTGACGGGCCTGATTTAGGGTGGTATTAGAGAGGCAGAGTCGGAGGGGGGTGACGGGCCTGATTTAGGGTGGTATTGAGGAGGCAGAGTCGGAGGGGGGTGACGGGCCTGATTTAGGGTGGTATTAGAGAGGCAGAGTCGGAGGGGGGTGACGGGCCTGATTTAGGGTGGTATTAGAGAGGCAGAGTCGGAGGGGGGTGACGGGCCTGATTTAGGGTGGTATTAGAGAGGCAGAGTCGGAGGGGGGTGACGGGCCTGATTTAGGGTGGTATTGAGGAGGCAGAGTCGGAGGGGAGTGATGGCGGGCGGTACAGCGGAATGGAGGCTTAAGCCTCGGATAAGAATTGTAATATGGAACGTAAGTGGATTGAATGGGCTGATTAAGTGGTCCTATGTCCTATCCATCACTTCCTTGGCCCCCACAAACCCGGTTCTTTTGTTCAGCAAAATGGCCTCCCTCCCGTGACTTTGAGTCAAACGCCGAGTGAAATAATTGTCCTATCCATCCCTTCCTCAACCTAAGCTGGCCCTTCACCCAGAGATGTGTCGCCATTGAAAAGATCACATCCTCCTTCAAACTCCTCAGGTGCGCAAAAACCCAAGACCATTTAATTCCAGGGGAGATTATCTTGTTCAAGGTGCACAGGGATAGGAGGAGGAGGGAGGAATATGGGTGGTTGTTGGACACGATAGTCGCGATGGACAGGAGATCCGCGGGGGCCCCCGACTAAAGAGCTGCTGGAGGAGAGGAAGAGGTTGCCAGGGCAGTTCAATAGGTTGACGAGGGGAAGAGCAGTGGGGCAGCTACAGAGCACGAGGGGGGTGCAATATGGATATGGGGAGAAGGTGAGCCACATGCTTGTCTGGAAAATTACAGCCAGTGCCTCTGCAATCTCCACTCTCACTTTCCTTGGGTGTATCTCATCTGGTCCTGGTGCCTTGTCTCTCTATGTTCAGCCTGGTGTATTACACATCTGTCATATCCTTCATCTTCATCTCTGTCTCGTTCAGAGTCAGAGAATGACAGCTCGTGAGAGGGCAAGATCGAGACAGACAGAGGAGTTGGTCAGAAAGCGCGTCTTCTCAAGTTCACTCACCTTGCTCCCTGCTCACACCTGTCCAGCTGTGAAACCACCTCTCGTCCTGGAACCAGTACACAGCTCCTGCTGGGGGTCCACTTGACCCAATCGCAATGCACCCCAAAATGGACACAACAGAGACAAATAAGCTGAAAGGAGAGTGAAAAGAGACAATGAGAGAGAAGAGGAGAAACGAAGATCTAAAAATGAGGACCAGGTGAGAGGATGTCCATTTTCTACAATGTACCAGGTGGACTGCTCCAGCAGATTAACGAGTTATTGCATTAAACTATGCACTAAATCTATGATAGTGGAGTCGAACGTGCAGCATTCCCTCAGCAGTACACCGGAGCAACAGTCTAATGTCTGAACTTAAATCCTTTTAGGAGCATAGGATTCAATTTGGGGGAGCGGCAGTGTGGCGCAGTGGTTAGCTCTTCTGCCTCACGGCGCGAGGACCCGGGTTCGATCCCGGCCCCGGGTCACTGTCCGTGTGGAGTTTGCACATTCTCCCAGTGTCTGCGTGGGTCTCACCCCCACAACCCAAAGATGTGCCGGGTGGGTGGATTGGCCACGCTAAATTGCCCCGTAATTGGAAAAAAAAAGAATTCGGTACTCTTTAAAAAAATAATTAAATTTGGTGCTGTTTTATGGGGCGATTTGATTGGACATTCGGAAAATGCTGGTCAGGGTGAAACAGTAACAGATTGACGGACCAGAGCAAAGGGAACGTTCACATGGAAGTAAGATTAAGTGCAAGGAATTTATAGCAGGGAGCAAGATAATCTATTTGTTCGCCCAGAGTTGAGGCGCTGTGGAACTCACTATCACAACAACATCTTGCATTTGTATGGTGCCTTTCCTGTAGTCAACTGTCCCATGACACTCAACAGGAGCATTATCAGACAGCATTTGACACGGAGCTCCAGAGGGATATACGAGGCAGCTGCACAAAAGCTCGTTCACAGAGATAGGCTTTCAGGAGTCTGTTGGAAAGTTGTGCGATTGAGAAGCAGAGAGAGGTTTGCGGAGGGAACTCAGGGCCCAGACAGCTGATAGCATGACTGAGTGGGCGGAGCAAAGACTGGCTAACAGACCAAAGGCCCTTCCTGCGTCATACTTTTTGTTTTTGTTTTTATTTTAAAAAAATAATCTTTATTAGTATCACAAGTAGGCTTACATTAACACTGCAATGAAGTTACTGTGAAAATTCCCTAGTCGCCACATTCCGGCACCTGTTCGGGTACACAGAGGGAGAATTCAGAATGTCCAGTTCACCTAACAGCCCGTCTTTCAGGGCTTGTGGGAGGAAACCGGAGCACCTGGAGGAAACCCACGCAGACACGGGGAGAACATGCAGACTCCGCACAAACACTGACCCAAGCCGGGAATCGAACCTGGGACTCTGGAGCTGTGAAGCAACCATGCTAACCACTGCGCTACCGCGCTGCCCTTGAAGGGAAAATGATTCTAGGTGTGGAATAAATTGTGTGGATTCACCTGAGGAAGGAGCAGCGCTCCGAAAGCTAGTGATACGAAACAAACCTGTTGGACTTTAACCTGGTGTTGTAAGACTTCTTACTGTGCTCACCCCAGTCCAACGCCGGCATCTCCACATCATGGAATAAATTGGGTAGGTCTTTGATAGATGTACCACAGCTGGAAGGTTTGCTTCTATCATTGCACAGTAACATGACAAGCACAGATTGGAGTCACCAAATGAACTTTGACAAGAGACATTGTGCTCAAGTAAAAGCCAGAGGGTGCTGAACAAAGTTGATCATGAGGGCTGGCAGTGAGGTGAGGGGCTGAATGGTCTTCTCCTTTGCTGAAACCTCTGCGAGCCAGATAAAATTGACAATCTGTCTGAAAACAACGTCAAGGATTTTAAGTTGTCACGACAGAGACCGTCTTGCCAAAGGTGGAAATGGAATGGTTCCCTGCCCACCCTCTTCGAATGCAGTTTCTTTGTTGAAGGTTCGTGGACCTCTCATTAATGGGGTTTTAATGCAGAGAGGGGCGGCCGGCATATTGGCAAACTTGATTTACGCAGCTGTGTCAAAGCTCGCTGTGTAAACAAAGGAGCTTATTCAGCAAAGGAAACATTTATCCCGCCTTCGTTCAAAAAGAAACAATTTGCTTTTAATCTCTGGAAATCCAATTTAATGGCTCGTGACACCGTGGCTCAATCAAGGCGAGCAAGAAAGAAAGCAGTCTTCAAACACTTGGGCAAACGGTGCGTCACACCTTGTCAAGACAAAATGAAAAGTAGGGAGCATGAAAGGGAACATACTGTGTGTGAAGAGAATGGGCGCTGGGGTCCTCCTCATTCATTCGGAAGCTGATTGAGTTTAGAGGTGTTACCTTTCCCACAGGTATCTGGCCAGGACCCCACGCTGGGGCCTGGACATTCACAGTAAACACAGCATTTTTAATTAACCTACTGATTGTTGGTGAAATGATTACAACCTTCCCAGCCACTTTCCCCACCCAGGCCCTTTATGATCCCAACCCTCACACGGAGATTGGCGGGGCTTTGATGTGGGCAAAATACAAAAAGACCTTTGGAAGCTGTGGCTCACAATGTATCCAGGTAGCGATGGGCTTCAATCAAAGCGGATTACAGGACTGCAGTGGGAACTTTAACCATTCGAGAACCGGGAGCTTTGAAGAAACCCTTTCGTCCTTGAAAAGTGCCGACTGAGAAGAGATCTTTGGAGAAGAAAAAGAAATGGAAGGAAAAGTAAATCCGGAAAATTACTTTCAATTAACTGGTGCAACCAGGTCCCAGTGGGGGCAGGGGGAAGGAAACCGAGGGTAAAGCCAATGCCAGATACATTCTGGACTGCTTACAGCTTGACACAAGCAAGGAGATTTTCACTGTGTTACGATGGTGTGCAACAAGACAGCGGCCCATTTCACACCTAGGACCACGAAAAAAGAGAATTCCGACAGTACGGAAGGAGGCTATTCGGCTCATCGAGTCTGAACCAACCCAGGCCCTCTCCCCTGCAACCCCACCTGACCTGCACATCTCCCCAGTTTAACGCCACTGACTCGAGTGGAAGTCACCCATTCTGAACTACCAACTCACTTTTTTTTTTCCAATAAAGAGAGTACCCAATTATTATTTTTTTTCCAAGTAAGCGGCAATTTAGCGTGGCCAATCCACCTACCCTGCACATCTTTGGGTTGTGGGGGTGAAACCCACGCAGACACGGGGAGAATGTGCAAACTTCACACGGACAGTGACCCAGAGCCGGGATCGAACCCGGGTCCTCAGCGCCGTAGTCCCAGTGCTAACCACTGTGCCACTCTACCAACTCACTTTTAACAGTTTAATGTCGCAGTGGTCCTACCCAGATAGTGACCCAAACATGAAATGTATTCCGAAAGTCAGCAACAACGTATGTTTATATAGTGTCCTTAATGCAATAAAGGCACATCACAGAATTATCAAGCAATATTGACAGCCAACAGGAGGAAAAGTTGGAGCGGCTGACCAAAGCGTGATTTAAGGAGCAGCTTTAAGCAGAAGAAATAGATTGCGAGGCAGAGGTGTTTAGGGCGAGAATTTCAGAGCTAATGGCTGGGACCAGCATCTTTTTTTTTTAAAGTATAAAATATTTTTATTCTCCTTTTTCATATGGATCATATTTACAACAAATAATTAACAACAAATACAATGGTCATCCCCTAGCCAACAATCCCCTTATCCCACCCACCCTCAAACAGATCCCAACATTTCAAATACATAAGTGAAAAAGAATCATCATTTGGACACTCCAAACCCCTCCCCCCATGTTTGAGGTCATCCAACTTATGAAAATCCATGAACAAGGCCCATGAATTGTAGAATCCTTCCATCCTCCCCCTCAACTCGAGCTTTACTTTCGAGTGTGAGGAGCTCCAGCAGATCCCCCCGCCACGCCGAGGCACAGCGTGGATTACCTTCGGATAATCAGCAAGGCGAAGGCCAAGACATCTGCCTCCACACCCTCTTGCAACCCTGGCCGATCCCACACCCAGAATATGGCTTCTAGGGGGGCTGATTCGAGTCTCATGTGCATCACCTTTGAAAGGCTTCACTCCAATACCCCTCCAGATTTGGGCAGGACCAAAACATAGAACATACAGTGCAGAAGGAGGCCATTCGGCCCATCGAGTCTGCACTGACCCAACTAAGCCCTCACTTCCACACTATCCCATAACCCAATAACCCCTCCTAACCTTTATGGACACCAAGTGCAATTCAGCATGGCCAATCCACCTAACCTGCACATCTTTGTACTGTGGGAGGAAACCGGAGCACCCGGTGGAAACCCACGCACACACGGGGAGAACGTGCAGACTCCACACAGACAGTGACCCAGCGGGGAATCGAACCTGGGACCCTGGCGCTGTGAAGCCACAGTGCTATCCACTGTGCTACCATGTGAATGTGATTTGCAGCCCTCCCCCCACCATAGCGTTTACAAACATCCTCCACCCCTTCAAAAAGTCGGCTCATCCTCGCCCTTGCGAGGTGCGCCCTATACACCACCTTCGGCTGTATCAGCCCCATCTCGCGCACAAAGTTGAGGCATTCACCCTCCGGAGCATCTCACACCACAACCCTTCCTCCATGCCCTCCGCCAACTCTTCCTCCCTCTTAGGGACCTGCATCTTTGATAACACAAAGCACCTTTTTTTAAAAATACACAACGTTTTAAAAGCCGTCACTGAAACCCCAAATCATAACCAAAAACAAGACAGAGACACAATGATGGATTTCTTCCCAACCACCCTTTTCCAGATGCTTGTAAACCAACAGGCATCAATATCAATGAGAGATGGCCTTTGATTATCAACAATATTTTAAAGATTTTTACAACGAATGATGCTTTCTCATAAGGACAATGTCACTAAAAGACAACAAATCAGGCCATTTCTTACTTGAGAGATTCGGAGGTAGAAGCGGGCTTGGAAGGAGCTGGGAGCAGCGGGATGGGAGTAAATTGAAACCCAGGCTTGGGCTTATCTTGAAGAAAGAATCAGGAGCACAGTGATCCTGGGAAGAGCACAGTGATCCTGGGAGGAAGAGGGGGGGGGGGGGGGGGGGGTAAGAACTGTGAAGTGGTCAAGGGGTGTGGGGGGAGTGCAAGGCTACAGCGTCAAGATAGAGGGTAAACATCAATCATATTGAATGGCTGAGCAGGTTCAAAGGGCCAAAGATCTACTCCGGGCCTTATTTTCTATGTTTCAAGAATAAATTGAAGCCCAGGCTTGGGGCCCATCTCTTACCTGGAGTGTGGGGAGCAGGACTGAACATTCAACCTTCAACTTTGTTAAAATAAGAGAAAATAAATCAAACTGTGAGTATTGGAACCATGTTTGCCAGGGTCCAAAGTTTGGCAGTTAATCCAAGCAGCTGTGTAATAATCCACAGGAGGCAGGGGTTCCGTCACCCCGTCACTACACCAGTATTTATTTACAATAACTATATCCAAGAGCAGCTCCAAACCGTGCTGCTAGCATTCCAGTCAACTTAAGACTGCCTCACAAAGCCTTCACAGGTGCTTATATGGGCCCCCTCAATGAGCTATCATTGAGGGAGCTCACACTCCAACTGGCCAACCAATAATGCCAATTGGAGGTCATTACAAGCTGGAAAGTAAAAAATGTCAAATTTTGGTAAGCTGGTGAGGGAAAATATTGAACTAAATGGAGAAATAGTGGTGTAACTGGACTAGTAATCGACAGACTTATGCTCTGGGGACATGGGTTCAAGTCCCATGACAACTGATAGAATCAGTTCAGAAGTCTGCTTCCACTCCTGGCCACCATGACGCTGCCATCCGCTGTGGTGAAAGGCCACATGCTTCATTTCACTTTATGCAAGGAAATCATCAATCCTCACCTGGTCTGGCCAACATGTGACTTTGGCTTGCTTTCTCCATGGCAATGTCTCGGCCAATCGGAATCAGAGACCTTCCAACCAATCCACCCCCTTTTCTCCTGCAGTCCAAGTGGTGGTGAGATTTTGAAATTTGGCATTCTTGCATGTGTCCGGATGAGGGCAAGATGAAAAACTTCCACAACGCGTTCCTTTTCAGCAACGTGAAGCATGGCTGACTCGTGTGTCCGAGCAGCGGAGATTCATCGGTGCTTTTTTCCACATTTTCTAAGCGATTAGTTTATTCAATGTAAATGTATCGGAGATGCAGTAAAAAGAGCTGTGAGTGGGGTGACTGGAGACAGGAGGCCATGTGATGAAATCTTCAGGAATACATCCAACTGGAGTTGGCAACCCCATTCCCTTGAATTTCGCAGATTGAGGCCTGGACTACGGGAGGTGTTCAAAATATTAAAAAGGATTCTCCGGGTTAACGAGGAAGAAACGACTTCAACTGGTGGTGTATTAAAGAACTTGGAGGCATGAAATCTAGAACCAGGGGCATTCCGGGATGAAATTAGGAAGAATTTCTTCACACAATGGATAGCTGGAATCTGGAATGCACTACTTCCAAACAAAACCTGCGGAGGGTCGAGATGGATCAGAGCTTTCAGTGCCGAGATTGACAGATATTTATTGGTTGAGTGGACGGCGCTGAGGTGGGTACAAAGATATGCAGAGGGACAGGTAGTATTGAAGAAGCTGGGAGGATGCAGAAGGACTTGGACAGGCCAGGAGAGCGGGCAATGAAGTGGCAGATGGAATACAATGTGGAAAAGTGTGAGGTTATGCACTTTGGAAGGAGGAATGGAGGTGTAGACTATTTTCTAAATGGGGAAATGCTTCGGAAAGCAGAAACACAAAGGGACTTGGGAGTCCTTGTTCACAATTCTCTTCAGGTTAAAGTACAGGTTCAGTCGGCAGTTAGGAAGGCAAATTAGCATTTACTATGAGAGGGCTAGAATACAAGACTAGGGATGTAGATTATCATAGAATTTACAGTGCAGAAGGAGGCCATTCGGCCCATCGAGTCTGCACCGGCTCTTGGAAAGAGCACCCTACCCAAGGTCAACACCTACACCCTATTCCCATAACTCAGTAACCCCACCCAACACTAAGGGCAATTTTGGACACTAAGGGCAATTTATCATGGCCAATCCACCTAACCTTGATGTACTTCTGAGGCTGTACAAGGCTCTGGTCAGACCCCATTTGGAGTATTGTGAGCAGTTTTGGTCCCCGTATCTAAGGAAGGATGTGCTGGCCTTGGAAAGGGTCCAGAGAAGGTTCACAAGAGTGATCCCTGGAATTAAGGACTTGTTAATTGAGGAGCGGTTGAGGACTCTGGGTGTGTACTCAGAATGAGGGGGGATCTTATTGAAACTTACAGGATACTGCGAGGCCTGGATAGAGTGGATGTGACGAGGATGTTTCCACTTGTAGGAAAAACTGGAAGCAGAGGACACAATCTCAGGCTAAAGGGACGATCCTTTAAAACCGAGATGAGGAGGAATTTCTTCAGCCAGAGGGTGGTGAATCTGTGGAACTCTTTGCCGCAGAAGGCTGTGGAGGCCAAATCACTGAGTGTCTTTAAGACAGAGATAGATAGGTTCTTGATTAATCAGGGGTCAGGGGTTATGTGGAGAAAGCAGGAGAATGGGGATGAGAAAATATCAGCCATGATTGAATGTCGGAGCAGGCTCGCTTTATGTTCCTGTGTGACAGGCTGAAGAAGTTGAATGGTCTGCTCCTGTTCTGATGGAACAGGTTTGAGTTGGTGTGTGGCTTCACCATGCCCCGATATTCCTCCGTCCTGTCTGACTGCTAATTCTGGTTAACCAGGGTTAATGAAAGGTGGAGGTGACATAGATGCTAAGTGCCACTTGCAACCGACTGGTGACTGTAAACTGCTGCATTCATTTGCAGTGGAGACAAAATACTTTAGTTCACCTTCACCTTCCTTTCGATTGCTAGCTAACACTGTGTGTCCCTGGACTGGTTTGCAGAATCAAAGCGTACAGCAAAAGATATCGAAGCAAAATACTGTGGATGCTGGAACTCGGAAATGAAAACAGAAGCGGTGTCTCTTTCACAAGAGTAAAAGGGATTCTGTTTCTCTCTCCACAGAGGCTGAGCTTTTCCAACATTTTGTAATTTATGTACAGCTACATTTGTGATGAGATCACAGTCACCCAGAGAACACGTAGCAGAAGGAAAGACCTGAGCCCCTCACTCCACTCTTCATCCACTCCCCACCCTGGGTCAATGCAGCTGCTGTGCCGGGGTGCTGCAGTCAGACTGGGTGGCCTGGATAGGGCTGGGGAAAGGTCAGCCTCTCCACATTGTTATGGCAATGTGCGCCTCCGGGTGGGCAGGATTGCAGATCGCGTTATTCCCCCCCATGGTTAAATAGCCACCCACAAGCCAGTTCATTAATTTCACTTACATCACGGCAGGGTGCCCTTGGTGTTAGAGAGATGAACAAGAAGAAGTTACATTGTTTTTCAGTGGATTTTATCAGGGCTAATATAAATAAATTTCACCCACAGTGGTAACTGCTGATATAATAATAATATTTATTATTGTCACAATGAGGCTTACGTTAACACTGCAATGAAAGGACGTCACGGTGACGCAGTGGTTAGCACTGCTGCCTCACGCTGCCGAGGTCCCAGGTTCAATCCTGGCTCTGGGGTCACTGTCCGGATGGAGTTTGCACATTCTCCCAGTGTTTGCGTGGGTCTCACCCCCACAACCCAAAAGATGTGTAGGGTAGATGGATTGGCCACACTAAATTGCCCCTTGATTGGAAAAAATGAATTGGATACTCTAAAAAAAAATTTTTTAAACACCCAATGAAGTTACTGTGAAAAGCCCCTAGTCGCCACACTCCGGCTCCTGTTCGGATACACAGAGGGAGAATTCAGAACGTCCAATTCACCCAACAGCACGTCTTTTGGGACTGTGGGAGGAAACCGGAACACCCGGAGGAAACCCACGCACACACGGGGAGAAGGTGCAGACTCCACACAGACAGTGACCCAAGCCGGGAATCGAACCCGGGACCCTGCAGCTGTGAAGCAACTGTGCTAACTACTGTGTCACCGTGCGGCCCTGCGCTGTGAGGCAGCAGTGCTAAACACTGTGTCACCGTGCTGCCCTGCGCTGTGAGGCAGCAGTGCTAATCACTGTGTCGCCGTGCTGCCCTGGCGCTGTGAGGCAGCAGTGCTAATCACTGTGTCACCGTGCTGCCCTGCGCTGTGAGGCAGCAGTGCTAATCACTGTGTCACCGTGCTGCCCTGCGCTGTGAGGCAGCATTGCTAATCACTGTCACCATGCTGCCCTGCGCTGTGAGGCAGCAGTGCTAATCACTGTGTCACCGTGCGGCCCTGCGCTGTGAGGCAGCAGTGCTAATCACTGTGTCACCGTGCGGCCCTGTGCTGTGAGGCAGCAGTGCTAATCACTGTGTCACCGTGCGGCCCTGCGCTGTGAGGCAGCAGTGCTAATCACTGTGTCACCGTGCGGCTCTGCGCTGTGAGGCAGCAGTGCTAATCACTCTGTCACCGTGCGGCCCTGTGCTGTGAGGCAGCAGTGCTAACCACTGTGTCACCGTGCGGCCCTGCGCTGTGAGGCAGCAGTACTAATCACTGTGTCACCGTGCTGCCCTGCGCTGTGAGGCAGCAGTGCTAAATCACTGTGTCGCCGTGCGGCCCTGGTGCTGTGAGGCAGCAGTGCTAACCACTGTGTCACCGTGCGGTCCTGCGCTGTGAGGCAGCAGTGCTAATCACTGTGTCACCGTGCGGCCCTGCGCTGTGAGGCAGCAGTGCTAACCACTGTGTCACCGTGCGGCCCTGCGCTGTGAGGCAGCAGTGCTAACCCACTGTGCCACCGTGCAGCCCTGCGCTGTGAGGCAGCAGTGCTAATCACTGTGTCACCGTGCGGCCCTGCGCTCTGAGGCAGCAGTGCTAATCACTGTGTCACCGTGCGGCACTGCGCTGTGAGGCAGCAGTGCTAATCACTGTGTCACCGTGCGGCCCTGCGCTGTGAGGCAGCAGTGCTAATCACTGTGTCACCGTGCGGCCCTGGCGGTGAGGCAGCAGTGCTAATCACTGCGTCACCATGCGGCCCTGCGCTGTGAGGCAGCAGTGCTAATCACTGTGTCACCATGCGGCCCTGCGCTGTGAGGCAGCAGTGCTAATCACGGTGTCACCGTGCGGCCCTGCGCTGTGAGGCAGCAGTGCTAATCACTGTGTCACCGTGCGGCCCTGCGCTGTGAGGCAGCAGTGCTAATCACTGTGTCACCGTGCGGCCCTGCGCTGTGAGGCAGCAGTGCTAATCACTGTGTCACCGTGCGGCCCTGCGCTGTGAGGCAGCAGTGCTAATCACTGTGTCACCGTGCGGCTCTGCGCTGTGAGGCAGCAGTGCTAATCACTGTGTCACCGTGCAGCCCTGCGCTGTGAGGCAGCAGTGCGAACCACTGTGTCACCGTGCGGCCCTGCGCTGTGAGGCAGCAGTGCTAAACACTGTGTCACCGTGCGGCCCTGCGCTGTGAGGCAGCAGTGCTAATCACTGTGTCACCATGCTGCCCTGTGCTGTGAGGCAGCAGGGCTAATAACTGTGTCACCGTGCGGCCCTGCGCTGTGAGGCAGCAGTGCTAATCACTGTGTCACCGTGCTGCCCTGCGCTGTGAGGCAGCAGTGCTAATCACTGTGTCACCGTGCGGCCCTGCGCTGTGAGGCAGCAGTGCTAATCACTGTGTCACCGTGTGGCCCTGCGCTGTGAGGCAGCAGTGCTAATCACTGTGTCACCATGCGGCCCTGCGCTGTGAGGCAGCAGTGCTAATCACTGTGTCACTGTGCGGCCCTGCACTGTGAGGCAGCAGTGCTAATCACTGTGTCACCGTGCGGCCCTGCGCTGTGAGGCAGCAGTGCTAATCACTGTGTCACCGTGCGGCCCTGCGCTGTGAGGCAGCAGTGCTAATCACTGTGTCAGCGTGCGGCCCTGACACTGTGAGGCAGCAGTGCTAATCACTGTGTCACCGTGCGGCCCTGGCGGTGAGGCAGCAGTGCTAATCACTGTGTCACCGTGCGGCCCTGCGCTGTGAGGCAGCAGTGCTAATCACTGTGTCACCGTGCTGCCCTGCGCTGTGAGGCAGCAGTGCTAATCACTGTGTCACCGTGCGGCCCTGCGCTGTGAGGCAGCAGTGCTAATCACTGTGTCACCGTGCTGCCCTGCGCTGTGAGGCAGCAGTGCTAATCACTGTGTCACCGTGCGGCCCTGCGCTGTGAGGCAGCAGTGCTAATCACTGTGTCACCGTGCGGCCCTGCGCTGTGAGGCAGCAGTGCTAATCACTGTGTCACCGTGCGGCCCTGGCGGTGAGGCAGCAGTGCTAATCACTGTGTCACCGTGCGGCCCTGCGCTGTGAGGCAGCAGTGCTAATCACTGTGTCACCGTGCGGCCCTGGCGCTGTGAGGCAGCAGTGCTAATCACTGTGTCACCGTGCTGCCCTGCGCTGTGAGGCAGCAGTGCTAATCACTGTGTCACCGTGCGGCCCTGGCGCTGTGAGGCAGCAGTGCTAACCACTGTGTCACCGTGCGGCCCTGGCGCTGTGAGGCAGCAGTGCTAAACACTGTGTCACCGTGCTGCCCTGCGCTGTGAGGCAGCAGTGCTAATCACTGTGTCACCGTGCTGCCCTGCGCTGTGAGGCAGCAGTGCTAATCACTGTGTCGCCGTGCGGCCCTGGCGCTGTGAGGCAGCAGTGCTAACCACTGTGTCACCGTGCTGCCCTGGCGCTGTGAGGCAGCAGTGCTAATCACTGTGTCACCGTGCGGCCCTGGCGCTGTGAGGCAGCAGTGCTAAACACTGTCACCGTCGGGCCCTGCGCTGTGAGGCAGCAGTGCTAAACACTGTGTCACCGTGCTGCCCTGCGCTGTGAGGCAGCAGTGCTAATCACTGTCACCGTGCTGCCCTGGCACTGTGAGGCAGCAGTGCTAATCACTGTGTCACCGTGTGGCCCAGCGCTGTGAGGCAGCAGTGCTAATCACTGTGTCACCGTGCGGCCATGCGCTGTGAGGCAGCAGTGCTAATCACTGTGTCACCGTGCGGCCCTGCGCTGTGAGGCAGCAGTGCTAATCACTGTGTCACCGTGCGGCTCTGCGCTGTGAGGCAGCAGTGCTGATCACTGTGTCACCGTGCCGCCCTGCGCTGTGAGGCAGCAGTGCGAACCACTGTGTCACCGTGCGGCCCTGCGCTGTGAGGCAGCAGTGCTAATCACTGTGTCACCGTGCGGCCCTGCGCTGTGAGGCAGCAGTGCTAATCACTGTGTCACCGTGCGGCCCTGCGCTGTGAGGCAGCAGTGCTAATCACTGTGTCACCGTGCGGCCCTGCGCTGTGAGGCAGCAGTGCTGATCACTGTGTCACCGTGCCGCCCTGCGCTGTGAGGCAGCAGTGCTAATCAGTGTGTCACCGTGCTGCCCTGCGCTGTGAGGCAGCAGTGCTAATCAGTGTGTCACCGTGCCGCCCTGCGCTGTGAGGCAGCAGTGCTAATCACTGTGTCACCGTGCTGCCCTGCGCTGTGAGGCAGCAGTGCTAATCACTGTGTCACCGTGCGGCCCTGCGCTGTGAGGCAGCAGTGCTAATCAGTGTGTCACCGTGCCGCCCTGCGCTGTGAGGCAGCAGTGCTAATCACTGTGTCACCGTGCTGCCCTGCGCTGTGAGGCAGCAGTGCTAATCACTGTGTCACCGTGCGGCCCTGGCGCTGTGAGGCAGCAGTGCTAATCACTGTGTCACCGTGCGGCCCTGCGCTGTGAGGCAGCAGTGCTAATCACTGTGTCACCGTGCGGCCCTGCGCTGTGAGGCAGCAGTGCTAATCACTGTGTCACCGTGCGGCCCTGGCAGTGTGAGGCAGCAGTGCTAATCACTGTGTCACCGTGCTGCCCTGCGCTGTGAGGCAGCAGTGCTAATCACTGTGTCACCGTGCGGCCCTGCGCTGTGAGGCAGCAGTGCTAATCACTGTGTCACCGTGCGGCCCTGGCGCTGTGAGGCAGCAGTGCTAATCACTGTGTCACCGTGCGGCCCTGCGCTGTGAGGCAGCAGTGCTAATCACTGTGTCACCGTGCGGCCCTGCGCTGTGAGGCAGCAGTGCTAATCACTGTGTCACCGTGCGGCCCTGCGCTGTGAGGCAGCAGTGCTAGACACTGTCACCGTGCGGCCCAGCGCTGTGAGGCAGCAGTGCTAGACACTGTGTCACCGTGCGGCCCTGCGCTGTGAGGCAGCAGTGCTAGACACTGTGTCACCGTGCGGCCCTGGCAGAAATGAACCTGTTTCCTGAAGCTTTGCTTTGTTCCCTGGCAGCTTTCAGCAGCTTGCGTGTTCTGGATCTCTGCTTCTGCATTTGCCCTGATAACACTGTGAAATGGGGGGACAAACAGTCCCTCGTACCTCCCCTGGCCTGGGACGTTTCCTCAGCGGAAGAGTTTTCAAAACTTTCCCGGCACTCATTCCTCACGCTTTGCTGGAAGGGGGTCGGAGGTATTTTAAAGGCACTGTGTGATGTAAAATTGTGTTCCATTCGGTTGTAGCCCCATCGAAACCTCGATGATAGGGGAGACTGGAAAAGGAAAGAACTCGCATTCTCTAGTGACTTTCATGATGTCAGGATTTCCCAAAGCACCTCACTGCCAATGGTTTTCTTTCACATTGTAGTCACGACTGTCATGAGGGAAAGACGGTAGCCGGTTTAAACACAGCAAGCTCCCATCAACAGTCATGAGACTGGTGATGCTTTGGTCAAGTTGGCCAAGGATCAAAATTCGCCCGGGACACTGGGGAGGTCTCCCCTGCTCCACTTGGAAATCGTGCCATGAGATAGTTTGTGCCGAGTCGAGAGGGCAGAAGGGGCCTGGCTTTAATGTCTCATTTTAAAAACAGCACCTGTGACAATGCAGCAGTCCCTCAGTACTGCACTCGGCATGTGGACGGAGATTAGAGTGCTGTCTGCAGTGGGACTCGGACTGAGACACACGCTGGATTGTTCAGCGGTCGGTGGCAGCACCTGGAGAACTTTACCCTTTTGAGAAGAGTTTCAAAGTCTTTCACCGGCTGTAAAGCACTTTGGAATGTCCTGAGGATGTGTATGGCGATATAGGAATACAAATCCTTTCCTTCTTTATATATCTGACCAGGATTTCCTCAATGATCTATCTATGAATTCACACAACAATCCTTGGCATTCACAATCCAGCACACATTTGATTTTTAGGAGCTTGTTTCATTTATTTTTTTTATTTAATCAATTTTTTTTGTGCTTTTTTAAAAAACCTGCTTACATTGCACCATCTACCCTTTAAAACCAAGTATAAAAAAATAGAACATCTTATTTAAAAAATATTGAAAGTCATGGGGGCTGTCCTTCTCTAGGTTCGGTGCCTCCTCCTCGGCAGACGGGTCCTCCGAGTCCTTTTGGAGACTGGGTAATTTATAAACTCAAAGTGCCTTTGTCGGTTCCGGTTTGGGAAGAGAGGCTCCCCTTTGAAGAGTCTCTTCATGAAGTGGACTTCCCTCTGATTCTGCCTGGTCTTTGTCGCTTTCCTGGGCTGGCCCTTCCTGGTGAAGGCCATGTACCAGCCGTCGTACTTGGTGTTCCTCAGCGCTGTGTAGTTATTTTCCAACAGTATCTCGGTAAAAATGCAATCCTTCCCCTTTCCAACCAGCTAGGTTAAAGCAAAAAAAAAATTGCTGCATTCATATCTTAAAATGTAAAGCCACAATATATTTACATTGCGTATTTATGTATTTCCTATGTTTTCTCACGTATGGAACGGTCTGCCTGGTCTGTACGCAGAACAATACTTTTCACTGTACCTCGGTACACGGGACAATAAATCAAACCCAATCCAGGCAGCATGGTAGCACAGTGGTTAGCACAGTTGCTTTGCCCCAGGGTCCCAGGTTCGATTCCCAGCTTGGGTCACTGACTGTGTGGAGTCTGCACGTCCTCCCCGTGTCTGCGCGGGTTTCCTCCGGGTGCTCCGGTTCCCTCCCACAGTCACAAAGATGTGCAGGTTAGGTGGATTGACCGTGATAAATTGTCCCATGGTGTCCAAAAAGGTTAGGTGGGGTTACTGGGTGACGGGTATAGATTGGAAGTGTGGGCTTAAACAGGATGCTCTTTCCAAGGGCCAGTGCAGACTTGATGGGCTGAATGGCCACCTGTAAATTCTATGATTCTATGAAATGGATACGACACTGGGACCGGATGAGATGTACCCAAAGAGACTGAAGGAAGTGAGGGTGCACATTGCAGACGCACTGGCTGTAATTTCCCAGCCTTCCATCGACCCAGGGGTGGTCCCAGAGGGCTGGAGAATTACAAACGCTACACACCCTTGGTCAAAAGAGACCAAAGATAAGCCCGGCAACTGCATGTCAGTCAGTTTAACTTCCAGAAAGAATATTTTGGGACAAAGTTAATAGTCACACGGGCAAACGTGGGCTAGTTAAGGAAAGGCAGCGTGGATTTTGTCAGGGAAAATCATGTTGAGCTAATGCGCTGGAGTTTTTGCTGAAGAAGTAACAGAGAAGGTTTCATGAGGTCAATGCTGTTGATGTGTACACCGGTCTCCAAAAGAAACCTGAAACAGTGGCATAAAACAGACTTGTCAGCAAAGTTATACTCATGGAACCAAAGGGACAGGAGCAACATTGACAGGGGGTTGGCTGTGTGACGGGAAAGAAGGAGTGGTGGGTAATATGTTTTGTGCTCGAGGAAGGTCTGTATTGGAGCTCCCCAGGATCAGTGTTGGCTCCTTTGCTCTTTCTGATATATATTAATGACCTGGACCTCGGCATACACAGTATAATTGCAAAGTTTGCAGACCATATAAAAATTAGGAACCATTGTGAACTGTGAGAATAGGGTGGTGTAGAATACAGACAGGTTGGTGCACTGTGAGAATAGGGTGGTGTAGAATACAGACAGGTTGGTGCACTGTGAGAATAGGGTGGTGTAGAATACAGACAGGTTGGTGCACTGTGAGAATAGGGTGGTGTAGAATACAGACAGGTTGGTGCACTGTGAGAATAGGGTGGTGTAGAATACAGACAGGTTGGTGCACTGTGAGAATAGGGTGGTGTAGAATACAGACAGGTTGGTGCACTGTGAGAATAGGGTGGTGTAGAATACAGACAGGTTGGTGCACTGTGAGAATAGGGTGGTGTAGAATACAGACAGGTTGGTGCAAAGGGCAGACAGACGGCAGATGAAGTTCAATGCAGAGAAATACGAAGTGATTTATTTTGAAAATGGAAAGACAGTCTAAAATAAAGGATATGATTCCCGAAGGGCTGAAGGAGCAGAGGGATCTGAGTGTTTATATATGTCTGACCCCGAACGGCATGTGGCGCAGTGGTTAGCACTGGGACTGCAGCGCTGAGGCCCGGGTTCGAATTTAGGTTGATTGGCCACGCTAAATTGCCCCTTATTGGAAAAATTAAAGAAAAGCACATGGTTTCGTCGGCTTCATCAGGAGGGTCACAGAGTACAGGGCAAGGAGGTTTGATTGAACTTTTGTAAGCCACTAGTTAGGCCTCAGTTGGAGCTTGCTTCCAGTTCTGGAAGCCACTCTTTAGGAAGGGCGTATAGACATCCGAGAGGGTGCAGAAAAGATGCATGGGAGTGATTCCAGATCGGAGGATCAGTCCTGAAGATAGATTGGAAAAGTTGGGAGTGTTTTCCTTGGAAAAGGGATGGTTGAGAGGAGATTCGATGGAGATGTTCAAACTCACGAGGGGTCTGGACAGAGTCAAGAGGGAGAAACTGTCCCCACTTGTGAAGGGATCGAAACCAAGCGGGACATCGCACAGCCCTGTACTGCCAACAAATTACTTCTAAAGCGCAGTCACTATTGTTTCGCAGGAAAAAGGTAACGGGCAATTTGGGCACAGCAAGATCCCAGTCCAAGAGCAAATCCTATCAGCAACAACTTGCATTTATACAGCCCTGTTCACATCGTCAAAAGTCCCAAGATACTTCACAGGTAAGCAGTCAAACAAAACTTGGTATTCTGCCACGCACAACGATTATGAGGACAAGGTTACCAAAAGCTGGGCCAAAGGGGGAGATTTTTTAGGGGGTCCCTTGAAGGAGGAGAGAGATTTAGAGAGGAAATTGCAGAATTTAGTGCCTTGGCTGTCAACAGTGGAGCTATGGAAAATGAGGATGGCCAAGAGGCCGGAAATGGCGGATTGTAGAGATCTTGGCGGTTTGCAGAACCAGAGGAGGTCAGGAGCACGGCGATAAAGGGGTCAATCTGATTCCGCCTCAGGTGCCGGCTGGGAAGGGAGAAAGAATCAAAGGTTGGGGAAGAGAGATGATGGTGGGCTCTCAAGGCAAATAACAGCTTCATAATAATCAGTATTCAACCATACCGTCACCATAGGGTGGAATAGCTGCCCGCCCACAGCAACTTCAGCCAGAAAGTCAGCCCAATACATGGAACATGTAATCATTCTCTGCTCCCACCTCCCTCTCCTTGGCAGGTTGCAGCTGATTAAGCAGCAGAGTCAGCGTACTGTCACTGCCGTCACTGCCTATTGACTGCAGATCTCCCAAAGGCAGGGAGGTGGAGTGAGGCTCGGACAACTTCTCCAGTCTCAGTGACTGAAACCAGCCCTCCAACAGTGGATCAGAATGTCGAGTCTGGTCAGATGAAAGAGGACAGTCATTTCAGGTGGTTGTGAACAATCCCACAACCACTGTCTCAAAGAAGGACAGGGGGAGTTTTTCCCAGTGTCCCAGGGACAATATTTATTTCCCAGTCACCATCACTGAAGCAGATTACCTAATCGCTGTCACATTGCTGTTCGTGGGCACTTGCTGGATGTAAGTTTTGTATTTTGGGCAGAAGAACCCAGACTCCATGGCACCAAGAGATTGGAGGGGTTTGTTTTGATTGGTTGGTTGGTGGTCAATGGATTGGCCAGGGTTAGTATTCTGCCTGGCAACTGTCAGCGATTGGTTCCTGTCAGATGGAGTTTTTTGGAGAGAACCCAGGACCCTCAATGTGGAAGCAGCTCTCTCTCTCTCTGCTGCCTACTGTCTGAAGGCAGAGGCTTCTAGACCCTGCTGTCTCTCTCTCTCTCTCTGATGCCTACTGTCTGAAGGCAGAGGCTTCTAGACCCTGCTGTCTCTCTCTCTCTCTCTCTCTGCTGCCTACTGTCTGAAGGCAGAGGCTTCTAGACGCTGCTGTGTCTCTCTCTCTCTCTGCTGCCTACTGTCTGAAGGCAGAGGCTTCTAGACCCTGCTGTCTCTCTCTCTCTCTCTCTGCTCCCTACTGTCTGAAGGAAGAGGCTTCTAGACCCTGCTGTCTCTCTCTCTCTCTCTCTCTCTCTGCTACCTACTGTCTGAAGGAAGAGGCTTCTAGACCCTGCTGTCTCTCTCTCTCTCTCTCTCTCTCTGCTGCCTACTGTCTGAAGGAAGAGGCTTCTGGACCCTGCTGTCTCTCTCTCTCTCTCTCTCTGCTGCCTACTGTCTGAAGGAAGAGGCTTCTAGACCCTGCTGTCTCTCTCTCTCTCTCTCTCTGCTACCTACTGTCTGAAGGAAGAGGATTCTAGACCCTGCTGTCTCTCTCTCTCTCTCTCTCTGCTGCCTACTGTCTGAAGGCAGAGGCTTCTAGACCCTGCTGTCTCTCTCTCTCTCTCTGCTGCCTACTGTCTGAAGGAAGAGGCTTCTAGACCCTGCTGTCTCTCTCTCTCTCTCTCTCTCTGCTACCTACTGTCTGAAGGAAGAGGATTCTAGACCCTGCTGTCTCTCTCTCTCTCTCTGCTGCCTGTTGTCTGAAGGCAGAGGCTTCTAGACCCTGCTGTCTCTCTCTCTCTCTCTGCTGCCTGTTGTCTGAAGGCAGAGGTTTCTAGACCCTGCTGTCTCTCTCTCTCTCTGCTACCTACTGTCTGAAGGCAGAGGCTTCTAGACCCTGCTGTCTCTCTCTCTCTCTCTCTGCTGCCTACTGTCTGAAGGCAGAGGCTTCTAGACCCTGCTGTCTCTCTCTCTCTCTCTCTGCTGCCTACTGTCTGAAGGCAGAGGCTTCTAGATCCTGCTGTCTCTCTCTCTCTCTCTCTGCTGCCTACTGTCTGAAGGCAAAGGCTTCTAGACCCTACTGTCTCTCTCTCTCTCTCTGCTGCCTACTGTCTGAAGGCAGAGGCTTCTAGACCCTGCTGTCTCTCTCTCTCTCTCTCTCTGCTACCTACTGTCTGAAGGAAGAGGATTCTAGACCCTGCTGTCTCTCTCTCTCTCTCTCTCTCTGCTGCCTACTGTCTGAAGGCAGAGGCTTCTAGACCCTGCTGTCTCTCTCTCTCTCTCTCTCTCTGCTGCCTACTGTCTGAAGGCAGAGGCTTCTAGACCCTGCTGTCTCTCTCTCTCTCTCTCTGCTGCCTACTGTCTGAAGGAAGAGGCTTCTAGACCCTGCTGTCTCTCTCTCTCTCTCTGCTGCCTACTGTCTGAAGGCAGAGGCTTCTAGACCCTGCTGTCTCTCTCTCTCTCTCTCTCTCTCTGCTACCTACTGTCTGAAGGAAGAGGATTCTAGACCCTGCTGTCTCTCTCTCTCTCTCTCTCTCTGCTGCCTACTGTCTGAAGGAAGAGGCTTCTAGACCCTGCTGTCTCTCTCTCTCTCTCTGCTGCCTACTGTCTGAATGAAGAGGCTTCTAGACCCTGCTGTCTCTCTCTCTCTCTCTGCTGCCTACTGTCTGAAGGCAGAGGCTTCTAGACCCTGCTGTCTCTCTCTCTCTCTCTCTCTCTGCTGCCTGTTGTCTGAAGGCAGAGGCTTCTAGACCCTGCTGTCTCTCTCTCTCTCTGCTGCCTACTGTCTGAAGGCAGAGGCTTCTAGACCCTGCTGTCTCTCTCTCTCTGCTGCCTACTGTCTGAAGGCAGAGGCTTCTAGACCCTGCTGTCTCTCTCTCTCTCTGCTGCCTGTTGTCTGAAGGCAGAGGCTTCTAGACCCTGCTGTCTCTCTCTCTCTGCTGCCTGTTGTCTGAAGGCAGAGGCTTCTAGACCCTGCTGTCTCTCTCTCTCTCTCTGCTGCCTACTGTCTGAAGGAAGAGGCTTCTAGACCCTGCTGTCTCTCTCTCTCTCTCTCTGCTGCCTACTGTCTGAAGGAAGAGGCTTCTAGACCCTGCTGTCTCTCTCTCTCTCTCTCTCTGCTACCTACTGTCTGAAGGAAGAGGCTTCTAGACCCTGCTGTCTCTCTCTCTCTCTCTGCTACCTACTGTCTGAAGGCAGAGGCTTCTAGACCCTGCTGTCTCTCTCTCTCTCTGCTGCCTACTGTCTGAAGGCAGAGGCTTCTAGACCCTGCTGTCTCTCTCTCTCTCTCTCTGCTACCTACTGTCTGAAGGCAGAGGCTTCTAGACCCTGCTGTCTCTCTCTCTCTCTGCTGCCTACTGTCTGAAGGAAGAGGCTTCTAGACCCTGCTGTCTCTCTCTCTCTCTCTGCTGCCTACTGTCTGAAGGCAGAGGCTTCTAGACCCTGCTGTCTCTCTCTCTCTCTCTCTGCTGCCTACTGTCTGAAGGCAGAGGCTTCTAGACCCTGCTGTCTCTCTCTCTCTCTCTCTCTCTGCTACCTACTGTCTGAAGGCAGAGGCTTCTAGACCCTGCTGTCTCTCTCTCTCTCTCTCGCTGTCTGCTGCCTACTGTCTGAAGGCAGAGGCTTCTAGACCCTGCTGTCTCTCTCTCTTCTCTCTCTCTGCTGCCTACTGTCTGAAGGCAGAGGCTTCTAGACCCTGCTGTCTCTCTCTCTCTCTCTCGCTGTCTGCTGCCTACTGTCTGAAGGCAGAGGCTTCTAGACCCTGCTGTCTCTCTCTCTCTCTGCTGCCTACTGTCTGAAGGAAGAGGCTTCTAGACCCTGCTGTCTCTCTCTCTCTCTGCTGCCTACTGTCTGAAGGAAGAGGCTTCTAGACCCTGCTGTCTCTCTCTCTCTCTCTCTGCAACCTACTGTCTGAAGGCAGAGGCTTCTAGACCCTGCTGTGTGTCTCTCTCTCTCTCTCTGCTGCCTACTGTCTGAAGGCAGAGGCTTCTACACCCTGCTGTCTCTCTCTCTCTCTCTCTCTCTGCTGCCTACTGTCTGAAGGAAGAGGCTTCTAGACCCTGCTGTCTCTCTCTCTCTCTCTGCTGCCTACTGTCTGAAGGCAGAGGCTTCTAGACCCTGCTGTGTCTCTCTCTCTCTCTGCTGCCTACTGTCTGAAGGCAGAGGCTTCTAGACCCTGCTGTCTCTCTCTCTCTCTCTGCTGCCTACTGTCTGAAGGAAGAGGCTTCTAGACCCTGCTGTCTCTCTCTCTCTCTCTCTCTGCTACCTACTGTCTGAAGGAAGAGGCTTCTAGACCCTGCTGTCTCTCTCTCTCTCTCTGCTGCCGACTGTCTGAAGGCAGAGGCTTCTAGACCCTGCTGTCTCTCTCTCTCTCTCTCTCTCTGCTGCCTACTGTCTGAAGGAAGAGGCTTCTAGACCCTGCTGTCTCTCTCTCTCTCTCTCTCTCTCTGCTGCCTACTGTCTGAAGGAAGAGGCTTCTAGACCCTGCTGTCTCTCTCTCTCTCTCTCTCTCTGCTACCTACTGTCTGAAGGAAGAGGCTTCTAGACCCTGCTGTCTCTCTCTCTCTCTCTGCTGCCGACTGTCTGAAGGCAGAGGCTTCTAGACCCTGCTGTCTCTCTCTCTCTCTCTCTCTCTCTGCTGCCTACTGTCTGAAGGAAGAGGATTCTAGACCCTGCTGTCTCTCTCTCTCTCTCTCTCTCTCTGCTGCCTACTGTCTGAAGGAAGAGGCTTCTAGACCCTGCTGTCTCTCTCTCTCTCTCTCTCTGCTACCTACTGTCTGAAGGAAGAGGATTCTAGACCCTGCTGTCTCTCTCTCTCTCTCTCTGCTGCCTGTTGTCTGAAGGAAGAGGCTTCTAGACCCTGCTGTCTCTCTCTCTCTCTGCTGCCTACTGTCTGAAGGCAGAGGCTTCTAGACCCTGCTGTCTCTCTCTCTCTGCTGCCTACTGTCTGAAGGCAGAGGCTTCTAGACCCTGCTGTCTCTCTCTCTCTCTCTCTCTCTCTTCTGCCTGTTGTCTGAAGGCAGAGGCTTCTAGACCCTGCTGTCTCTCTCTCTCTCTCTCTCTCTGCTGCCTACTGTCTGAAGGCAGAGGCTTCTAGACCCTGCTGTCTCTCTCTTTCTCTGCTGCCTACTGTCTGAAGGCAGAGGCTTCTAGACCCTGCTGTCTCTCTCTCTCTCTGCTGCCTACTGTCTGAAGGCAGAGGCTTCTAGACCCTGCTGTCTCTCTCTCTCTGCTGCCTACTGTCTGAAGGCAGAGGCTTCTAGACCCTGCTGTCTCTCTCTCTCTCTCTCTCTCTCTTCTGCCTGTTGTCTGAAGGCAGAGGCTTCTAGACCCTGCTGTCTCTCTCTCTCTCTCTCTCTCTGCTGCCTACTGTCTGAAGGCAGAGGCTTCTAGACCCTGCTGTCTCTCTCTCTCTCTCTCTGCTGCCTACTGTCTGAAGGCAGAGGCTTCTAGATCCTGCTGTGTCTCTCTCTCTCTCTCTGCTGCCTACTGTCTGAAGGCAAAGGCTTCTAGACCCTACTGTCTCTCTCTCTCTCTCTGCTGCCTACTGTCTGAAGGCAGAGGCTTCTAGACCCTGCTGTCTCTCTCTCTCTCTCTCTCTGCTACCTACTGTCTGAAGGAAGAGGATTCTAGACCCTGCTGTCTCTCTCTCTCTCTCTCTCTCTGCTGCCTACTGTCTGAAGGCAGAGGCTTCTAGACCCTGCTGTCTCTCTCTCTCTCTCTGCTGCCTACTGTCTGAAGGCAGAGGCTTCTAGACCCTGCTGTCTCTCTCTCTCTCTCTGCTGCCTACTGTCTGAAGGAAGAGGCTTCTAGACCCTGCTGTCTCTCTCTCTCTCTCTGCTGCCTGTTGTCTGAAGGCAGAGGCTTCTACACCCTGCTGTCTCTCTCTCTCTCTCTCTCTCTGCTGCCTACTGTCTGAAGGAAGAGGCTTCTAGACCCTGCTGTCTCTCTCTCTCTCTCTCTCTCTCTGCTGCCTACTGTATGAAGGCAGAGGCTTCTAGACCCTGCTGTCTCTCTCTCTCTCTCTCTGCTCCCTACTGTCTGAAGGAAGAGGCTTCTAGACCCTGCTGTCTCTCTCTCTCTCTCTCTCTCTCTGCTGCCTACTGTCTGAAGGCAGAGGCTTCTAGACCCTGCTGTCTCTCTCTCTCTCTGCTGCCTACTGTCTGAAGGCAGAGGCTTCTAGACCCTGCTGTCTCTCTCTCTCTCTCTCTGCTGCCTACTGTCTGAAGGCAGAGGCTTCTAGACCCTGCTGTCTCTCTCTCTCTCTCTCTGCTCCCTACTGTCTGAAGGAAGAGGCTTCTAGACCCTGCTGTCTCTCTCTCTCTCTCTCTCTCTCTGCTACCTACTGTCTGAAGGAAGAGGCTTCTAGACCCTGCTGTCTCTCTCTCTCTCTCTGCTGCCGACTGTCTGAAGGCAGAGGCTTCTAGACCCTGCTGTCTCTCTCTCTCTCTCTCTCTCTGCTGCCTACTGTCTGAAGGAAGAGGCTTCTGGACCCTGCTGTCTCTCTCTCTCTCTCTCTCTGCTGCCTACTGTCTGAAGGAAGAGGCTTCTAGACCCTGCTGTCTCTCTCTCTCTCACTGCTGCCTACTGTCTGAAGGAAGAGGCTTCTAGACCCTGCTGTCTCTCTCTCTCTCTCTCTCTCTGCTACCTACTGTCTGAAGGAAGAGGATTCTAGACCCTGCTGTCTCTCTCTCTCTCTCTCTGCTGCCTGTTGTCTGAAGGCAGAGGCTTCTAGACCCTGCTGTCTCTCTCTGCTGCCTGTTGTCTGAAGGCAGAGGTTTCTAGACCCTGCTGTCTCTCTCTCTCTCTCTCTCTCTGCTACCTACTGTCTGAAGGCAGAGGCTTCTAGACCCTGCTGTCTCTCTCTCTCTCTCTCTGCTGCCTACTGTCTGAAGGCAGAGGCTTCTAGACCCTGCTGTCTCTCTCTCTCTCTCTCTGCTGCCTACTGTCTGAAGGCAGAGGCTTCTAGATCCTGCTGTCTCTCTCTCTCTCTCTCTGCTGCCTACTGTCTGAAGGCAAAGGCTTCTAGACCCTACTGTCTCTCTCTCTCTCTCTGCTGCCTACTGTCTGAAGGCAGAGGCTTCTAGACCCTGCTGTCTCTCTCTCTCTCTCTCTCTGCTACCTACTGTCTGAAGGAAGAGGATTCTAGACCCTGCTGTCTCTCTCTCTCTCTCTCTCTCTGCTGCCTACTGTCTGAAGGCAGAGGCTTCTAGACCCTGCTGTCTCTCTCTCTCTCTCTCTCTCTGCTGCCTACTGTCTGAAGGCAGAGGCTTCTAGACCCTGCTGTCTCTCTCTCTCTCTCTGCTGCCTACTGTCTGAAGGAAGAGGATTCTAGACCCTGCTGTCTCTCTCTCTCTCTCTGCTGCCTACTGTCTGAAGGCAGAGGCTTCTAGACCCTGCTGTCTCTCTCTCTCTCTCTCTCTCTCTGCTACCTACTGTCTGAAGGAAGAGGATTCTAGACCCTGCTGTCTCTCTCTCTCTCTCTCTCTCTGCTGCCTACTGTCTGAAGGAAGAGGCTTCTAGACCCTGCTGTCTCTCTCTCTCTCTCTGCTGCCTACTGTCTGAATGAAGAGGCTTCTAGACCCTGCTGTCTCTCTCTCTCTCTCTGCTGCCTACTGTCTGAAGGCAGAGGCTTCTAGTCCCTGCTGTCTCTCTCTCTCTCTGCTGCCTACTGTCTGAAGGCAGAGGCTTCTAGACCCTGCTGTCTCTCTCTCTCTCTCTCTCTCTCTGCTACCTACTGTCTGAAGGAAGAGGATTCTAGACCCTGCTGTCTCTCTCTCTCTCTCTCTCTGCTACCTACTGTCTGAAGGAAGAGGATTCTAGACCCTGCTGTCTCTCTCTCTCTCTCTGCTGCCTACTGTCTGAACGCAGAGGCTTCTAGACCCTGCTGTCTCTCTCTCTCTCTCTCTCTGCTACCTACTGTCTGAAGGAAGAGGATTCTAGACCCTGCTGTCTCTCTCTCTCTCTCTCTGCTGCCTGTTGTCTGAAGGAAGAGGCTTCTAGACCCTGCTGTCTCTCTCTCTCTCTCTCTCTCTGCTGCCTACTGTCTGAAGGCAGAGGCTTCTAGACCCTGCTGTCTCTCTCTCTCTCTCTCTCTCTCTCGCTGTCTGCTGCGTACTGTCTGAAGGCAGAGGCTTCTAGACCCTGCTGTCTCTCTCTCTCTCTGCTGCCTACTGTCTGAAGGAAGAGGCTTCTAGACCCTGCTGTCTCTCTCTCTCTCTGCTGCCTACTGTCTGAAGGAAGAGGCTTCTAGACCCTGCTGTCTCTCTCTCTCTCTCTCTGCAACCTACTGTCTGAAGGCAGAGGCTTCTAGACCCTGCTGTGTGTCTCTCTCTCTCTCTCTGCTGCCTACTGTCTGAAGGCAGAGGCTTCTACACCCTGCTGTCTCTCTCTCTCTCTCTCTCTCTGCTGCCTACTGTCTGAAGGAAGAGGCTTCTAGACCCTGCTGTCTCTCTCTCTCTCTCTGCTGCCTACTGTCTGAAGGCAGAGGCTTCTAGACCCTGCTGTGTCTCTCTCTCTCTCTGCTGCCTACTGTCTGAAGGCAGAGGCTTCTAGACCCTGCTGTCTCTCTCTCTCTCTCTGCTGCCTACTGTCTGAAGGAAGAGGCTTCTAGACCCTGCTGTCTCTCTCTCTCTCTCTCTCTGCTACCTACTGTCTGAAGGAAGAGGCTTCTAGACCCTGCTGTCTCTCTCTCTCTCTCTGCTGCCGACTGTCTGAAGGCAGAGGCTTCTAGACCCTGCTGTCTCTCTCTCTCTCTCTCTCTCTGCTGCCTACTGTCTGAAGGAAGAGGCTTCTAGACCCTGCTGTCTCTCTCTCTCTCTCTCTCTCTCTGCTGCCTACTGTCTGAAGGAAGAGGCTTCTAGACCCTGCTGTCTCTCTCTCTCTCTCTCTCTCTGCTACCTACTGTCTGAAGGAAGAGGCTTCTAGACCCTGCTGTCTCTCTCTCTCTCTCTGCTGCCGACTGTCTGAAGGCAGAGGCTTCTAGACCCTGCTGTCTCTCTCTCTCTCTCTCTGCTGCCTACTGTCTGAAGGAAGAGGATTCTAGACCCTGCTGTCTCTCTCTCTCTCTCTCTCTCTCTGCTGCCTACTGTCTGAAGGAAGAGGCTTCTAGACCCTGCTGTCTCTCTCTCTCTCTCTCTCTGCTACCTACTGTCTGAAGGAAGAGGATTCTAGACCCTGCTGTCTCTCTCTCTCTCTCTCTGCTGCCTGTTGTCTGAAGGAAGAGGCTTCTAGACCCTGCTGTCTCTCTCTCTCTCTGCTGCCTACTGTCTGAAGGCAGAGGCTTCTAGACCCTGCTGTCTCTCTCTCTCTGCTGCCTACTGTCTGAAGGCAGAGGCTTCTAGACCCTGCTGTCTCTCTCTCTCTCTCTCTCTCTCTTCTGCCTGTTGTCTGAAGGCAGAGGCTTCTAGACCCTGCTGTCTCTCTCTCTCTCTCTCTCTCTGCTGCCTACTGTCTGAAGGCAGAGGCTTCTAGACCCTGCTGTCTCTCTCTTTCTCTGCTGCCTACTGTCTGAAGGCAGAGGCTTCTAGACCCTGCTGTCTCTCTCTCTCTCTCTCTGCTGCCTACTGTCTGAAGGCAGAGGCTTCTAGATCCTGCTGTGTCTCTCTCTCTCTCTCTGCTGCCTACTGTCTGAAGGCAAAGGCTTCTAGACCCTACTGTCTCTCTCTCTCTCTCTGCTGCCTACTGTCTGAAGGCAGAGGCTTCTAGACCCTGCTGTCTCTCTCTCTCTCTCTCTCTGCTACCTACTGTCTGAAGGAAGAGGATTCTAGACCCTGCTGTCTCTCTCTCTCTCTCTCTCTCTGCTGCCTACTGTCTGAAGGCAGAGGCTTCTAGACCCTGCTGTCTCTCTCTCTCTCTCTGCTGCCTACTGTCTGAAGGCAGAGGCTTCTAGACCCTGCTGTCTCTCTCTCTCTCTCTGCTGCCTACTGTCTGAAGGAAGAGGCTTCTAGACCCTGCTGTCTCTCTCTCTCTCTCTGCTGCCTGTTGTCTGAAGGCAGAGGCTTCTAGACCCTGCTGTCTCTCTCTCTCTCTCTCTCTCTGCTGCCTACTGTCTGAAGGCAGAGGCTTCTACACCCTGCTGTCTCTCTCTCTCTCTCTCTCTCTGCTGCCTACTGTCTGAAGGAAGAGGCTTCTAGACCCTGCTGTCTCTCTCTCTCTCTCTCTCTCTCTGCTGCCTACTGTATGAAGGCAGAGGCTTCTAGACCCTGCTGTCTCTCTCTCTCTCTCTCTGCTCCCTACTGTCTGAAGGAAGAGGCTTCTAGACCCTGCTGTCTCTCTCTCTCTCTCTCTCTCTCTGCTGCCTACTGTCTGAAGGCAGAGGCTTCTAGACCCTGCTGTCTCTCTCTCTCTCTGCTGCCTACTGTCTGAAGGCAGAGGCTTCTAGACCCTGCTGTCTCTCTCTCTCTCTCTCTGCTGCCTACTGTCTGAAGGCAGCGGCTTCTAGACCCTGCTGTCTCTCTCTCTCTCTCTCTGCTCCCTACTGTCTGAAGGAAGAGGCTTCTAGACCCTGCTGTCTCTCTCTCTCTCTCTCTCTCTCTGCTACCTACTGTCTGAAGGAAGAGGCTTCTAGACCCTGCTGTCTCTCTCTCTCTCTCTGCTGCCGACTGTCTGAAGGCAGAGGCTTCTAGACCCTGCTGTCTCTCTCTCTCTCTCTCTCTCTGCTGCCTACTGTCTGAAGGAAGAGGCTTCTGGACCCTGCTGTCTCTCTCTCTCTCTCTCTCTGCTGCCTACTGTCTGAAGGAAGAGGCTTCTAGACCCTGCTGTCTCTCTCTCTCTCTCTGCTGCCTACTGTCTGAAGGAAGAGGCTTCTAGACCCTGCTGTCTCTCTCTCTCTCTCTCTCTCTGCTACCTACTGTCTGAAGGAAGAGGATTCTAGACCCTGCTGTCTCTCTCTCTCTCTCTCTGCTGCCTGTTGTCTGAAGGCAGAGGCTTCTAGACCCTGCTGTCTCTCTCTCTCTCTCTGCTGCCTGTTGTCTGAAGGCAGAGGTTTCTAGACCCTGCTGTCTCTCTCTCTCTCTCTCTCTCTGCTACCTACTGTCTGAAGGCAGAGGCTTCTAGACCCTGCTGTCTCTCTCTCTCTCTCTCTGCTGCCTACTGTCTGAAGGCAGAGGCTTCTAGACCCTGCTGTCTCTCTCTCTCTCTCTCTGCTGCCTACTGTCTGAAGGCAGAGGCTTCTAGATCCTGCTGTCTCTCTCTCTCTCTCTCTGCTGCCTACTGTCTGAAGGCAAAGGCTTCTAGACCCTACTGTCTCTCTCTCTCTCTCTGCTGCCTACTGTCTGAAGGCAGAGGCTTCTAGACCCTGCTGTCTCTCTCTCTCTCTCTCTCTGCTACCTACTGTCTGAAGGAAGAGGATTCTAGACCCTGCTGTCTCTCTCTCTCTCTCTCTCTCTGCTGCCTACTGTCTGAAGGCAGAGGCTTCTAGACCCTGCTGTCTCTCTCTCTCTCTCTCTCTCTGCTGCCTACTGTCTGAAGGCAGAGGCTTCTAGACCCTGCTGTCTCTCTCTCTCTCTCTGCTGCCTACTGTCTGAAGGAAGAGGATTCTAGACCCTGCTGTCTCTCTCTCTCTCTCTGCTACCTACTGTCTGAAGGCAGAGGCTTCTAGACCCTGCTGTCTCTCTCTCTCTCTCTCTCTGCTACCTACTGTCTGAAGGAAGAGGATTCTAGACCCTGCTGTCTCTCTCTCTCTCTCTCTCTCTGCTGCCTACTGTCTGAAGGCAGAGGCTTCTAGACCCTGCTGTCTCTCTCTCTCTCTCTCTCTCTGCTGCCTACTGTCTGAAGGCAGAGGCTTCTAGACCCTGCTGTCTCTCTCTCTCTCTCTGCTGCCTACTGTCTGAAGGCAGAGGCTTCTAGACCCTGCTGTCTCTCTCTCTCTCTCTCTCTCTCTGCTACCTACTGTCTGAAGGAAGAGGATTCTAGACCCTGCTGTCTCT
Organism: Scyliorhinus torazame; assembly: GCF_047496885.1. NCBI lineage: Eukaryota > Metazoa > Chordata > Chondrichthyes > Carcharhiniformes > Scyliorhinidae > Scyliorhinus > Scyliorhinus torazame. The sequence continues at coordinate 2,509,633 of NC_092726.1, forward strand.
CTCTCTCTCTCTCTCTCTGCTGCCTACTGTCTGAAGGAAGAGGCTTCTAGACCCTGCTGTCTCTCTCTCTCTCTCTGCTGCCTACTGTCTGAATGAAGAGGCTTCTAGACCCTGCTGTCTCTCTCTCTCTCTCTGCTGCCTACTGTCTGAAGGCAGAGGCTTCTAGTCCCTGCTGTCTCTCTCTCTCTCTGCTGCCTACTGTCTGAAGGCAGAGGCTTCTAGACCCTGCTGTCTCTCTCTCTCTCTCTCTCTCTCTGCTACCTACTGTCTGAAGGAAGAGGATTCTAGACCCTGCTGTCTCTCTCTCTCTCTCTCTCTGCTACCTACTGTCTGAAGGAAGAGGATTCTAGACCCTGCTGTCTCTCTCTCTCTCTCTGCTGCCTACTGTCTGAACGCAGAGGCTTCTAGACCCTGCTGTCTCTCTCTCTCTCTCTCTCTGCTACCTACTGTCTGAAGGAAGAGGATTCTAGACCCTGCTGTCTCTCTCTCTCTCTCTCTGCTGCCTGTTGTCTGAAGGAAGAGGCTTCTAGACCCTGCTGTCTCTCTCTCTCTCTCTCTCTCTGCTGCCTACTGTCTGAAGGCAGAGGCTTCTAGACCCTGCTGTCTCTCTCTCTCTCTCTCTGCTACCTACTGTCTGAAGGAAGAGGATTCTAGACCCTGCTGTCTCTCTCTCTCTCTCTGCTACCTACTGTCTGAAGGAAGAGGATTCTAGACCCTGCTGTCTCTCTCTCTCTCTCTGCTGCCTACTGTCTGAAGGCAGAGGCTTCTAGACCCTGCTGTCTCTCTCTCTCTCTCTCTGCTGCCTACTGTCTGAAGGAAGAGGCTTCTAGACCCTGCTGTCTCTCTCTCTCTCTCTCTCTGCTACCTACTGTCTGAAGGAAGAGGATTCTAGACCCTGCTGTCTCTCTCTCTCTCTCTCTGCTGCCTGTTGTCTGAAGGAAGAGGCTTCTAGACCCTGCTGTCTCTCTCTCTCTCTCTCTCTCTGCCACCTACTGTCTGAAGGCAGAGGCTTCTAGACCCTGCTGTCTCTCTCTCTCTGCTGCCTACTGTCTGAAGGCAGAGGCTTCTAGACCCTGCTGTCTCTCTCTCTCTCTCTCTCTCTGCTGCCTGTTGTCTGAAGGCAGAGGCTTCTAGACCCTGCTGTCTCTCTCTCTCTCTCTGCTGCCTACTGTCTGAAGGCAGAGGCTTCTAGACCCTGCTGTGTCTCTCTCTCTCTCTCTGCTGCCTACTGTCTGAAGGCAAAGGCCTCTAGACCCTGCTGTCTCTCTCTCTCTCTCTGCTGCCTACTGTCTGAAGGCAGAGGCTTCTAGATCCTGCTGTCTCTCTCTCTCTCTCTCTCTGCTGCCTACTGTCTGAAGGAAGAGGCTTCTAGACCCTGCTGTCTCTCTCTCTCTCTCTCTCTGCTGCCTACTGTCTGAAGGAAGAGGCTTCTAGACCCTGCTGTCTCTCTCTCTCTCTCTCTCTGCTACCTACTGTCTGAAGGAAGAGGATTCTAGACCCTGCTGTCTCTCTCTCTCTCTCTCTCTGCTGCCTACTGTCTGAAGGCAAAGGCTTCTAGACCCTACTGTCTCTCTCTCTCTCTCTGCTGCCTACTGTCTGAAGGCAGAGGCTTCTAGACCCTGCTGTCTCTCTCTCTCTCTCTCTCTGCTACCTACTGTCTGAAGGAAGAGGATTCTAGACCCTGCTGTCTCTCTCTCTCTCTCTCTCTCTCTGCTGCCTACTGTCTGAAGGAAGAGGCTTCTAGACCCTGCTGTCTCTCTCTCTCTGCTGCCTACTGTCTGAAGGAAGAGGCTTCTAGACCCTGCTGTCTCTCTCTCTCTCTCTGCTGCCTACTGTCTGAAGGCAGAGGCTTCGAGACCCTGCTGTCTCTCTCTCTCTCTCTCTCTGCCACCTACTGTCTGAAGGAAGAGGCTTCTAGACCCTGCTGTCTCTCTCTCTCTCTCTCTGCTGCCTGTTGTCTGAAGGCAGAGGCTTCTAGACCCTGCTGTCTCTCTCTCTCTCTGCTGCTTACTGTCTGAAGGAAGAGGCTTCTAGACCCTGCTGTCTCTCTCTCTCTCTCTCTCTCTCTCTCTGCTGCCTGTTGTCTGAAGGAAGAGGCTTCTAGATCCTGCTGTCTCTCTCTCTGCTGCCTACTGTCTGAAGGAAGCTCTCTCTCTCTCTCTCTCTCTCTCTGCTGCCTACTGTCTGAAGGAAGAGGCTTCTAGACCCTGCTGTCTCTCTCTCTCTCTCTGCTGCCTACTGTCTGAAGGCAGAGGCTTCTAGACCCTGCTGTCTCTCTCTCTCTCTCTGCTGCCTACTGTCTGAAGGAAGAGGCTTCTAGACCCTGCTGTCTCTCTCTCTCTCTCTCTGCTGCCTACTGTCTGAAGGCAGAGGCTTCTAGACCCTGCTGTCTCTCTCTCTCTCTCTCTGCTGCCTACTGTCTGAAGGCAGAGGCTTCTAGACCCTGCTGTCTCTCTCTCTCTCTCTCTCTGCCACCTACTGTCTGAAGGAAGAGGCTTCTAGACCCTGCTGTCTCTCTCTCTCTCTCTGCTGCCTGTTGTCTGAAGGCAGAGGCTTCTAGACCCTGCTGTCTCTCTCTCTCTGCTGCTTACTGTCTGAAGGAAGAGGCTTCTAGACCCTGCTGTCTCTCTCTCTCTCTCTCTCTCTCTGCTGCCTGTTGTCTGAAGGAAGAGGCTTCTAGATCCTGCTGTCTCTCTCTCTCTCTCTCTCTCTGCTGCCTACTGTCTGAAGGAAGAGGCTTCTAGACCCTGCTGTCTCTCTCTCTCTCTCTGCTACCTACTGTCTGAAGGAAGAGGCTTCTAGACCCTGCTGTCTCTCTCTCTCTCTCTCTCTCTCTGCTGCCTACTGTCTGAAGGAAGAGGCTTCTAGACCCTGCTGTCTCTCTCTCTCTCTCTCTCTCTCTGCTGCCTACTGTCTGAAGGAAGAGGCTTCTAGACCCTGCTCTCTCTCTCTCTCTCTCTCTCTCTCTCTCTGCTGCCTACTGTCTGAAGGAAGAGGCTTCTAGACCCTGCTGTCTCTCTCTCTCTCTGTGCTACCTACTGTCTGAAGGAAGAGGCTTCTAGACCCTGCTGTCTCTCTCTCTCTGCCACCTACTGTCTCAAGGAAGAGGCTTCGTGACCCTGCTGTCTCTCTCTCTCTCTCTGCTACCTGTTGTCTGAAGGCAGAGGCTTCTAGACCCTGCTGTCTCTCTCTCTCTCTCTCTGCTGCCTGTTGTCTGAAGGCAGAGGCTTCTAGACCCTGCTGTCTCTCTCTCTCTCTCTGCTGCCTACTGTCTGAAGGAAGAGGCTTCTAGACCCTGCTGTCTCTCTCTCTCTCTCTCTCTCTGCTACCTACTGTCTGAAGGAAGAGGCTTCTAGACCCTGCTGTCTCTCTCTCTCTCTGCTACCTACTGTCTGAAGGCAGAGGCTTCTAGACCCTGCTGTCTCTCTCTCTCTCTCTGCTGCCTGTTGTCTGAAGGCAGAGGCTTCTAGACCCTGCTGTCTCTCTCTCTCTCTGCTCTGCTACCTGTTGTCTGAAGGCAGAGGCTTCTAGACCCTGCTGTCTCTCTCTCTCTCTCTGCTGCCTACTGTCTGAAGGCAGAGGCTTCTAGACCCTGCTGTCTCTCTCTCTCTCTCTCTCTGCCACCTACTGTCTGAAGGAAGAGGCTTCTAGACCCTGCTGTCTCTCTCTCTCTCTCTCTCTCTGCTGCCTGTTGTCTGAAGGCAGAGGCTTCTAGACCCTGCTGTCTCTCTCTCTCTGCTGCCTACTGTCTGAAGGAAGAGGCTTCTAGACCCTGCTGTCTCTCTCTCTCTGTCTGCTGCCTACTGTCTGAAGGCAGAGGCTTCTAGACCCTGCTGTCTCTCTCTCTCTCTCTCTGCTGCCTACTGTCTGAAGGAAGAGGCTTCTAGACCCTGCTGTCTCTCTCTCTCTCTCTCTGCTACCTACTGTCTGAAGGAAGAGGCTTCTAGACCCTGCTGTCTCTCTCTCTCTCTGCTGCCTGTTGTCTGAAGGCAGAGGATTCTAGACCCTGCTGTCTCTCTCTCTCTCTCTCTCTGCTGCCTACTGTCTGAAGGCAGAGGCTTCTAGACCCTGCTGTCTCTCTCTCTCTCTCTCTGCTGCCTACTGTCTGAAGGCAGAGGCTTCTAGACCCTGCTGTCTCTCTCTCTCTCTGCTGCCTGTTGTCTGAAGGAAGAGGCTTCTAGACCCTGCTGTCTCTCTCTCTCTCTCTCTCTCTGCTGCCTACTGTCTGAAGGAAGAGGCTTCTAGACCCTGCTGTCTCTCTCTCTCTCTCTCTCTGCTGCCTACTGTCTGAAGGAAGAGGCTTCTAGACCCTGCTGTCTCTCTCTCTCTCTCTCTCTGCCACCTACTGTCTGAAGGCAGAGGCTTCTAGACCCTGCTGTCTCTCTCTCTCTCTCTCTCTGCTGCCTGTTGTCTGAAGGCAGAGGCTTCTAGACCCTGCTGTCTCTCTCTCTCTCTGCTGCCTACTGTCTGAAGGAAGAGGCTTCTAGATCCTGCTGTCTCTCTCTCTCTCTCTGCTGCCTACTGTCTGAAGGCAGAGGCTTCTAGACCCTGCTGTCTCTCTCTCTCTCTCTGCTGCCTACTGTCTGAAGGCAGAGGCTTCTAGACCCTGCTGTCTCTCTCTCTCTCTGCTGCCTACTGTCTGAAGGCAGAGGCTTCTAGACCCTGCTGTCTCTCTCTCTCTCTGCTACCTACTGTCTGAAGGCAGAGGCTTCTAGACCCTGCTGTCTCTCTCTCTCTCTCTGCTACCTACTGTCTGAAGGCAGAGGCTTCTAGACCCTGCTGTCTCTCTCTCTCTCCCTCTCTCTCTCTGCTGCCTGTTGTCTGAAGGAAGAGGCTTCTAGATCCTGCTGTCTCTCTCTCTCTGCTGCCCACTGTCTGAAGGAAGAGGCTTCTAGATCCTGCTGTCTCTCTCTCTCTCTCTCTCTCTCTGTCCTGCCTACTGTCTGAAGGAAGAGGCTTCTAGACCCTGCTGTCTCTCTCTCTCTCTCTCTCTCTGCTGCCTACTGTCTGAAGGAAGAGGCTTCTAGACCCTGCTGTCTCTCTCTCTCTCTCTGCTACCTACTGTCTGAAGGCAGAGGCTTCTAGACCCTGCTGTCTCTCTCTCCCTCTCTGCTGCCTACTGTCTGAAGGCAGAGGCTTCTAGACCCTGCTGTCTCTCTCTCTCTCTCTCTCTCTCTGCTACCTGTTGTCTGAAGGCAGAGGCTTCTAGACCCTGCTGTCTCTCTCTCTCTCTCTCTGCTGCCTACTGTCTGAAGGCAGGGGCTTCTAGACCCTGCTGTCTCTCTCTCTCTCTCTCTGCTGCCTACTGTCTGAAGGAAGAGGCTTCTAGACCCTGCTGTCTCTCTCTCTCACTCTGCTACCTACTGTCTGAAGGAAGAGGCTTCTAGACCCTGCTGTCTCTCTCTCTCTCTCTCTCTCTCTCTGCTACCTACTGTCTGAAGGCAGAGGCTTCTAGACCCTGCTGTCTCTCTCTCTCTCTCTGCTACCTGTTGTCTGAAGGCTGAGGCTTCTAGACCCTGCTGTCTCTCTCTCCCTCTCTGCTGCCTACTGTCTGAAGGCAGGGGCTTCTAGACCCTGCTGTCTCTCTCTCTCTCTCTGCTGCCTACTGTCTGAAGGAAGAGGCTTCTAGACCCTGCTGTCTCTCTCTCTCTCTCTCTCTCTCTCTGCTACCTACTGTCTGAAGGAAGAGGCTTCTAGACCCTGCTGTCTCTCTCTCTCTCTCTCTCTCTCTGCTACCTACTGTCTGAAGGAAGAGGCTTCTAGACCCTGCTGTCTCTCTCTCTCTCTCTCTCTCTCTGCTACCTACTGTCTGAAGGCAGAGGCTTCTAGACCCTGCTGTCTCTCTCTCTCTCTCTGCTACCTGTTGTCTGAAGGCAGAGGCTTCTAGACCCTGCTGTCTCTCTCTCTCTCTCTGCTGCCTACTGTCTGAAGGCAGAGGCTTCTAGACCCTGCTGTCTCTCTCTCTCTCTCTCTGCTGCCTACTGTCTGAAGGCAGAGGCTTCTAGACCCTGCTGTCTCTCTCTCTCTCTCTCTCTGCTGCCTGTTGTCTGAAGGAAGAGGCTTCTAGACCCTGCTGTCTCTCTCTCTCTCTGCTGCCTACTGTCTGAAGGCAGAGGCTTCTAGACCCTGCTGTCTCTCTCTCTCTCTCTCTCTGCCACCTACTTTCTGAAGGAAGAGGCTTCTAGACCCTGCTGTCTCTCTCTCTCTCTCTGCTACCTACTGTCTGAAGGCAGAGGCGTCTAGACCCTGCTGTGTCTCTCTCTCTCTCTCTCTGCTGCCTGTTGTCTGAAGGCAGAGGCTTCTAGACCCTGCTGTCTCTCTCTCTCTGCTGCCTACTGTCTGAAGGAAGAGGCTTCTAGACCCTGCTGTCTCTCTCTCTCTCTCTCTCTCTGCCTACTGTCTGAAGGAAGAGGCTTCTAGACCCTGCTGTCTCTCTCTCTCTCTCTCTGCCTACTGTCTGAAGGAAGAGGCTTCTAGACCCTGCTGTCTCTCTCTCTCTCTCTCTCTCTCTGCCTACTGTCTGAAGGAAGAGGCTTCTAGACCCTGCTGTCTCTCTCTCTCTCTCTGCTACCTACTGTCTTCAGGCAGAGGCTTCTAGACCCTGCTGTCTGTCTCTCTCTCTCTCTCTGCTGCCTACTGTCTGAAGGAAGAGGCTTCTAGACCCTGCTGTCTCTCTCTCTCTCTCTCTGCTGCCTACTGTCTGAAGGAAGAGGCTTCTAGACCCTGCTGTCTCTCTCTCTCTCTCTCTCTCTCTCTGCTACCTGTTGTCTGAAGGCAGAGGCTTCGAGACCCTGCTGTCTCTCTCTCTCTCTCTCTCTGCTGCCTGTTGTCTGAAGGCAGAGGCTTCTAGACCCTGCTGTCTCTCTCTCTCTCTCTGCTGCCTACTGTCTGAAGGAAGAGGCTTCTAGACCCTGCTGTCTCTCTCTCTCTCTGCTACCTACTGTCTGAAGGCAGAGGCTTCTAGACCCTGCTGTCTCTCTCTCTCTCTCTCTGCTGCCTGTTGTCTGAAGGCAGAGGCTTCTAGACCCTGCTGTCTCTCTCTCTCTCTGCTCTGCTACCTGTTGTCTGAAGGCAGAGGCTTCTAGACCCTGCTGTCTCTCTCTCTCTCTCTGCTGCCTACTGTCTGAAGGCAGAGGCTTCTAGACCCTGCTGTCTCTCTCTCTCTCTCTCTCTGCCACCTACTGTCTGAAGGAAGAGGCTTCTAGACCCTGCTGTCTCTCTCTCTCTCTCTCTCTCTGCTGCCTGTTGTCTGAAGGCAGAGGCTTCTAGACCCTGCTGTCTCTCTCTCTCTGCTGCCTACTGTCTGAAGGAAGAGGCTTCTAGACCCTGCTGTCTCTCTCTCTCTGCTGCCTACTGTCTGAAGGAAGAGGCTTCTAGACCCTGCTGTCTCTCTCTCTCTGTCTGCTGCCTACTGTCTGAAGGCAGAGGCTTCTAGACCCTGCTGTCTCTCTCTCTCTCTCTCTCTGCTACCTACTGTCTGAAGGAAGAGGCTTCTAGACCCTGCTGTCTCTCTCTCTCTCTCTCTGCTGCCTACTGTCTGAAGGCAGAGGCTTCTAGACCCTGCTGTCTCTCTCTCTCTGCTGCCTACTGTCTGAAGGAAGAGGCTTCTAGACCCTGCTGTCTCTCTCTTTCTGTCTGCTGCCTACTGTCTGAAGGCAGAGGCTTCTAGACCCTGCTGTCTCTCTCTCTCTGCTGCCTACTGTCTGAAGGAAGAGGCTTCTAGACCCTGCTGTCTCTCTCTCTCTGCTGCCTACTGTCTGAAGGAAGAGGCTTCTAGACCCTGCTGTCTCTCTCTCTCTGCTGCCTACTGTCTGAAGGCAGAGGCTTCTAGACCCTGCTGTCTCTCTCTCTCTCTGCTGCCTACTGTCTGAAGGCAGAGGCTTCTAGACCCTGCTGTCTCTCTCTCTCTCTGCTACCTACTGTCTGAAGGCAGAGGCTTCTAGACCCTGCTGTCTCTCTCTCTCTCTCTGCTACCTACTGTCTGAAGGCAGAGGCTTCTAGACCCTGCTGTCTCTCTCTCTCTCTCTCTCTCTGCTGCCTGTTGTCTGAAGGAAGAGGCTTCTAGATCCTGCTGTCTCTCTCTCTCTGCTGCCCACTGTCTGAAGGAAGAGGCTTCTAGATCCTGCTGTCTCTCTCTCTCTCTCTGTCCTGCCTACTGTCTGAAGGAAGAGGCTTCTAGACCCTGCTGTCTCTCTCTCTCTCTCTCTCTCTGCTGCCTACTGTCTGAAGGAAGAGGCTTCTAGACCCTGCTGTCTCTCTCTCTCTCTCTGCTACCTACTGTCTGAAGGCAGAGGCTTCTAGACCCTGCTGTCTCTCTCTCCCTCTCTGCTGCCTACTGTCTGAAGGCAGAGGCTTCTAGACCCTGCTGTCTCTCTCTCTCTCTCTCTCTGCTACCTGTTGTCTGAAGGCAGAGGCTTCTAGACCCTGCTGTCTCTCTCTCTCTCTCTCTGCTGCCTACTGTCTGAAGGCAGGGGCTTCTAGACCCTGCTGTCTCTCTCTCTCTCTCTCTGCTGCCTACTGTCTGAAGGAAGAGGCTTCTAGACCCTGCTGTCTCTCTCTCTCTCTCTCTGCTACCTACTGTCTGAAGGAAGAGGCTTCTAGACCCTGCTGTCTCTCTCTCTCTCTGCTACCTACTGTCTGAAGGCAGAGGCTTCTAGACCCTGCTGTCTCTCTCTCTCTCTCTGCTACCTGTTGTCTGAAGGCAGAGGCTTCTAGACCCTGCTGTCTCTCTCTCCCTCTCTGCTGCCTACTGTCTGAAGGAAGAGGCTTCTAGACCCTGCTGTCTCTCTCTCTCTCTCTCTCTGCTGCCTACTGTCTGAAGGCAGGGGCTTCTAGACCCTGCTGTCTCTCTCTCTCTCTCTCTGCTGCCTACTGTCTGAAGGAAGAGGCTTCTAGACCCTGCTGTCTCTCTCTCTCTCTGCTACCTACTGTCTGAAGGAAGAGGCTTCTAGACCCTGCTGTCTCTCTCTCTCTCTCTCTCTCTCTGCTACCTACTGTCTGAAGGAAGAGGCTTCTAGACCCTGCTGTCTCTCTCTCTCTCTCTCTGCTACCTACTGTCTGAAGGCAGAGGCTTCTAGACCCTGCTGTCTCTCTCTCTCTCTCTCTGCTACCTGTTGTCTGAAGGCAGAGGCTTCTAAACCCTGCTGTCTCTCTCTCTCTCTCTGCTGCCTACTGTCTGAAGGCAGAGGCTTCTAGACCCTGCTGTCTCTCTCTCTCTCTCTCTGCTGCCTACTGTCTGAAGGCAGAGGCTTCTAGACCCTGCTGTCTCTCTCTCTCTCTCTCTCTGCTGCCTGTTGTCTGAAGGCAGAGGCTTCTAGACCCTGCTGTCTCTCTCTCTCTGCTGCCTACTGTCTGAAGGAAGAGGCTTCTAGACCCTGCTGTCTCTCTCTCTCTGCTGCCTACTGTCTGAAGGAAGAGGCTTCTAGACCCTGCTGTCTCTCTCTCTCTGTCTGCTGCCTACTGTCTGAAGGCAGAGGCTTCTAGACCCTGCTGTCTCTCTCTCTCTCTCTCTGCTACCTACTGTCTGAAGGAAGAGGCTTCTAGACCCTGCTGTCTCTCTCTCTCTCTCTCTGCTGCCTACTGTCTGAAGGCAGAGGCTTCTAGACCCTGCTGTCTCTCTCTCTCTGCTGCCTACTGTCTGAAGGAAGAGGCTTCTAGACCCTGCTGTCTCTCTCTTTCTGTCTGCTGCCTACTGTCTGAAGGCAGAGGCTTCTAGACCCTGCTGTCTCTCTCTCTCTGCTGCCTACTGTCTGAAGGAAGAGGCTTCTAGACCCTGCTGTCTCTCTCTCTCTCTCTCTCTGCCACCTACTTTCTGAAGGAAGAGGCTTCTAGACCCTGCTGTCTCTCTCTCTCTCTCTGCTACCTACTGTCTGAAGGCAGAGGCTTCTAGACCCTGCTGTGTCTCTCTCTCTCTCTCTCTGCTGCCTGTTGTCTGAAGGCAGAGGCTTCTAGACCCTGCTGTCTCTCTCTCTCTGCTGCCTACTGTCTGAAGGAAGAGGCTTCTAGACCCTGCTGTCTCTCTCTCTCTCTCTCTCTCTCTGCTACCTACTGTCTGAAGGAAGAGGCTTCTAGACCCTGCTGTCTCTCTCTCTCTCTCTCTCTCTGCCTACTGTCTGAAGGAAGAGGCTTCTAGACCCTGCTGTCTCTCTCTCTCTGCTACCTACTGTCTTCAGGCAGAGGCTTCTAGACCCTGCTGTCTCTCTCTCTCTCTGCTACCTACTGTCTGAAGGCAGAGGCTTCTAGACCCTGCTGTCTCTCTCTCTCTCTGCTATCTACTGTCTGAAGGCAGAGGCTTCTAGACCCTGCTGTCTCTCTCTCTCTCTGCTACCTACTGTCTGAAGGCAGAGGCTTCTAGACCCTGCTGTCTCTCTCTCTCTCTCTCTCTCTCTGCTGCCTGTTGTCTGAAGGCAGAGGCTTCTAGACCCTGCTGTCTCTCTCTCTCTCTGCTCTGCTACCTGTTGTCTGAAGGCAGAGGCTTCTAGACCCTGCTGTCTCTCTCTCTCTCTCTGCTGCCTACTGTCTGAAGGCAGAGGCTTCTAGACCCTGCTGTCTCTCTCTCTCTCTGCTACCTACTGTCTGAAGGCAGAGGCTTCTAGACCCTGCTGTCTCTCTCTCTCTCTCTCTGCTGCCTGTTGTCTGAAGGCAGAGGCTTCTAGACCCTGCTGTCTCTCTCTCTCTCTGCTCTGCTACCTGTTGTCTGAAGGCAGAGGCTTCTAGACCCTGCTGTCTCTCTCTCTATCTCTGCTGCCTACTGTCTGAAGGCAGAGGCTTCTAGACCCTGCTGTCTCTCTCTCTCTCTCTCTCTGCCACCTACTGTCTGAAGGAAGAGGCTTCTAGACCCTGCTGTCTCTCTCTCTCTCTCTCTCTCTGCTGCCTGTTGTCTGAAGGCAGAGGCTTCTAGACCCTGCTGTCTCTCTCTCTCTGCTGCCTACTGTCTGAAGGAAGAGGCTTCTAGACCCTGCTGTCTCTCTCTCTCTGCTGCCTACTGTCTGAAGGAAGAGGCTTCTAGACCCTGCTGTCTCTCTCTCTCTGTCTGCTGCCTACTGTCTGAAGGCAGAGGCTTCTAGACCCTGCTGTCTCTCTCTCTCTCTGCTACCTACTGTCTGAAGGAAGAGGCTTCTAGACCCTGCTGTCTCTCTCTCTCTCTCTCTGCTGCCTACTGTCTGAAGGCAGAGGCTTCTAGACCCTGCTGTCTCTCTCTCTCTGCTGCCTACTGTCTGAAGGAAGAGGCTTCTAGACCCTGCTGTCTCTCTCTTTCTGTCTGCTGCCTACTGTCTGAAGGCAGAGGCTTCTAGACCCTGCTGTCTCTCTCTCTCTGCTGCCTACTGTCTGAAGGAAGAGGCTTCTAGACCCTGCTGTCTCTCTCTCTCTGCTGCCTACTGTCTGAAGGAAGAGGCTTCTAGACCCTGCTGTCTCTCTCTCTCTGCTGCCTACTGTCTGAAGGCAGAGGCTTCTAGACCCTGCTGTCTCTCTCTCTCTCTGCTGCCTACTGTCTGAAGGCAGAGGCTTCTAGACCCTGCTGTCTCTCTCTCTCTCTGCTACCTACTGTCTGAAGGCAGAGGCTTCTAGACCCTGCTGTCTCTCTCTCTCTGCTACCTACTGTCTGAAGGCAGAGGCTTCTAGACCCTGCTGTCTCTCTCTCTCTCTCTCTCTCTGCTGCCTGTTGTCTGAAGGAAGAGGCTTCTAGATCCTGCTGTCTCTCTCTCTCTGCTGCCCACTGTCTGAAGGAAGAGGCTTCTAGATCCTGCTGTCTCTCTCTCTCTCTCTCTCTCTCTGTCCTGCCTACTGTCTGAAGGAAGAGGCTTCTAGACCCTGCTGTCTCTCTCTCTCTCTCTCTCTCTGCTGCCTACTGTCTGAAGGAAGAGGCTACTAGACCCTGCTGTCTCTCTCTCTCTCTGCTACCTGTTGTCTGAAGGCAGAGGCTTCTAGACCCTGCTGTCTCTCTCTCTCTCTCTCTGCTGCCTACTGTCTGAAGGCAGGGGCTTCTAGACCCTGCTGTCTCTCTCTCTCTCTCTCTGCTGCCTACTGTCTGAAGGAAGAGGCTTCTAGACCCTGCTGTCTCTCTCTCTCTCTCTCTCTCTCTCTCTGCTACCTACTGTCTGAAGGAAGAGGCTTCTAGACCCTGCTGTCTCTCTCTCTCTCTCTCTCTCTCTCTGCTACCTACTGTCTGAAGGAAGAGGCTTCTAGACCCTGCTGTCTCTCTCTCTCTCTCTCTCTCTCTCTCTGCTACCTACTGTCTGAAGGCAGAGGCTTCTAGACCCTGCTGTCTCTCTCTCTCTCTCTGCTACCTGTTGTCTGAAGGCAGAGGCTTCTAGACCCTGCTGTCTCTCTCTCTCTCTCTCTGCTGCCTACTGTCTGAAGGCAGAGGCTTCTAGACCCTGCTGTCTCTCTCTCTCTCTCTCTGCTGCCTACTGTCTGAAGGCAGAGGCTTCTAGACCCTGCTGTCTCTCTCTCTCTCTCTCTCTGCTGCCTGTTGTCTGAAGGCAGAGGCTTCTAGACCCTGCTGTCTCTCTCTCTCTGCTGCCTACTGTCTGAAGGAAGAGGCTTCTAGACCCTGCTGTCTCTCTCTCTCTGCTGCCTACTGTCTGAAGGAAGAGGCTTCTAGACCCTGCTGTCTCTCTCTCTCTGTCTGCTGCCTACTGTCTGAAGGCAGAGGCTTCTAGACCCTGCTGTCTCTCTCTCTCTCTCTCTCTCTGCTACCTACTGTCTGAAGGAAGAGGCTTCTAGACCCTGCTGTCTCTCTCTCTCTCTCTCTGCTGCCTACTGTCTGAAGGCAGAGGCTTCTAGACCCTGCTGTCTCTCTCTCTCTGCTGCCTACTGTCTGAAGGAAGAGGCTTCTAGACCCTGCTGTCTCTCTCTTTCTGTCTGCTGCCTACTGTCTGAAGGCAGAGGCTTCTAGACCCTGCTGTCTCTCTCTCTCCGCTGCCTACTGTCTGAAGGAAGAGGCTTCTAGACCCTGCTGTCTCTCTCCCTCTCTCTCTCTGCCACCTACTTTCTGAAGGAAGAGGCTTCTAGACCCTGCTGTCTCTCTCTCTCTCTCTGCTACCTACTGTCTGAAGGCAGAGGCTTCTAGACCCTGCTGTGTCTCTCTCTCTCTCTCTCTGCTGCCTGTTGTCTGAAGGCAGAGGCTTCTAGACCCTGCTGTCTCTCTCTCTCTGCTGCCTACTGTCTGAAGGAAGAGGCTTCTAGACCCTGCTGTCTCTCTCTCTCTCTCTCTCTCTCTGCTACCTACTGTCTGAAGGAAGAGGCTTCTAGACCCTGCTGTCTCTCTCTCTCTCTCTCTCTCTGCCTACTGTCTGAAGGAAGAGGCTTCTAGACCCTGCTGTCTCTCTCTCTCTGCTACCTACTGTCTTCAGGCAGAGGCTTCTAGACCCTGCTGTCTGTCTCTCTCTCTCTCTCTGCTGCCTACTGTCTGAAGGAAGAGGCTTCTAGACCCTGCTGTCTCTCTCTCTCTCTCTCTGCTACCTGTTGTCTGAAGGCAGAGGCTTCGAGACCCTGCTGTCTCTCTCTCTCTCTCTCTCTGCTGCCTGTTGTCTGAAGGCAGAGGCTTCTAGACCCTGCTGTCTCTCTCTCTCTCTCTGCTGCCTACTGTCTGAAGGAAGAGGCTTCTAGACCCTGCTGTCTCTCTCTCTCTCTCTCTCTCTCTGCTGCCTGTTGTCTGAAGGCAGAGGCTTCTAGACCCTGCTGTCTCTCTCTCTCTCTGCTCTGCTACCTGTTGTCTGAAGGCAGAGGCTTCTAGACCCTGCTGTCTCTCTCTCTCTCTCTGCTGCCTACTGTCTGAAGGCAGAGGCTTCTAGACCCTGCTGTCTCTCTCTCTCTCTCTCTCTGCCACCTACTGTCTGAAGGAAGAGGCTTCTAGACCCTGCTGTCTCTCTCTCTCTCTCTCTCTCTGCTGCCTGTTGTCTGAAGGCAGAGGCTTCTAGACCCTGCTGTCTCTCTCTCTCTGCTTCCTACTGTCTGAAGGAAGAGGCTTCTAGACCCTGCTGTCTCTCTCTCTCTGCTGCCTACTGTCTGAAGGAAGAGGCTTCTAGACCCTGCTGTCTCTCTCTCTCTGTCTGCTGCCTACTGTCTGAAGGCAGAGGCTTCTAGACGCTGCTGTCTCTCTCTCTCTCTCTGCTACCTACTGTCTGAAGGAAGAGGCTTCTAGACCCTGCTGTCTCTCTCTCTCTCTCTCTGCTGCCTACTGTCTGAAGGCAGAGGCTGCTAGACCCTGCTGTCTCTCTCTCTCTGCTGCCTACTGTCTGAAGGAAGAGGCTTCTAGACCCTGCTGTCTCTCTCTTTCTGTCTGCTGCCTACTGTCTGAAGGCAGAGGCTTCTAGACCCTGCTGTCTCTCTCTCTCTGCTGCCTACTGTCTGAAGGAAGAGGCTTCTAGACCCTGCTGTCTCTCTCTCTCTGCTGCCTACTGTCTGAAGGAAGAGGCTTCTAGACCCTGCTGTCTCTCTCTCTCTGCTGCCTACTGTCTGAAGGCAGAGGCTTCTAGACCCTGCTGTCTCTCTCTCTCTCTCTCTCTCTGCTACCTACTGTCTGAAGGAAGAGGCTTCTAGACCCTGCTGTCTCTCTCTCTCTCTCTGCTGCCTACTGTCTGAAGGAAGAGGCTTCTAGACCCTGCTGTCTCTCTCTCTCTCTCTCTGCTGCCTACTGTCTGAAGGAAGAGGCTTCTAGACCCTGCTGTCTCTCTCTCTCTGCTGCCTACTGTCTGAAGGAAGAGGCTTCTAGACCCTGCTGTCTCTCTCTTTCTGTCTGCTGCCTACTGTCTGAAGGCAGAGGCTTCTAGACCCTGCTGTCTCTCTCTCTCTGCTGCCTACTGTCTGAAGGAAGAGGCTTCTAGACCCTGCTGTCTCTCTCTCTCTGCTGCCTACTGTCTGAAGGAAGAGGCTTCTAGACCCTGCTGTCTCTCTCTCTCTGCTGCCTACTGTCTGAAGGCAGAGGCTTCTAGACCCTGCTGTCTCTCTCTCTCTCTCTCTCTGCTGCCTGTTGTCTGAAGGAAGAGGCTTCTAGACCCTGCTGTCTCTCTCTCTCTGCTGCCTACTGTCTGAAGGCAGAGGCTTCTAGACCCTGCTGTCTCTCTCTCTCTCTCTCTCTGCTGCCTACTGTCTGAAGGAAGAGGCTTCTAGACCCTGCTGTCTCTCTCTCTCTCTCTCTCTCTCTCTGCTGCCTACTGTCTGAAGGCAGAGGCTTCTAGACCCTGCTGTCTCTCTCTCTCTCTCTCTCTCTGCTACCTACTGTCTGAAGGCAGAGGCTTCTAGACCCTGCTGTCTCTCTCTCTCTCTCTGCTACCTACTGTCTGAAGGCAGAGGCTTCTAGACCCTGCTGTCTCTGTCTCTCTCTCTCTCTCTCTCTGCTGCCTGTTGTCTGAAGGAAGAGGCTTCTAGATCCTGCTGTCTCTCTCTCTCTGCTGCCCACTGTCTGAAGGAAGAGGCTTCTAGATCCTGCTGTCTCTCTCTCTCTCTCTCTCTGCTGCCTACTGTCTGAAGGAAGAGGCTTCTAGACCCTGCTGTCTCTCTCTCTCTCTCTGCTGCCTACTGTCTGAAGGAAGAGGCTTCTAGACCCTGCTGTCTCTCTCTCTCTGCTACCTGTTGTCTGAAGGCAGAGGCTTCTAGACCCTGCTGTCTCTCTCTCTCTCTCTGCTGCCTACTGTCTGAAGGCAGGGGCTTCTAGACCCTGCTGTCTCTCTCTCTCTCTGCTGCCTACTGTCTGAAGGAAGAGGCTTCTAGACCCTGCTGTCTCTCTCTCTCTCTCTCTCTCTCTGCTGCCTACAGTCTGAAGGAAGAGGCTTCTAGACCCTGCTGTCTCTCTCTCTCTCTCTGCTACCTACTGTCTGAAGGCAGAGGCTTCTAGACCCTGCTGTCTCTCTCTCTCTCTCTGCTGCCTACTGTCTGAACGCAGAGGCTTCTAGACCCTGCTGTCTCTCTCTCTCTCTGCTGCCTACTGTCTGAAGAAAGAGGCTTCTAGACCCTGCTGTCTCTCTCTCTCTGCTACCTGTTGTCTGAAGGCAGAGGCTTCTAGACCCTGCTGTCTCTCTCTCTCTCTCTGCTGCCTACTGTCTGAAGGAAGAGGCTTCGAGACCCTGCTGTCTCTCTCTCTCTCTCTCTCTCTCTCTCTGCTACCTACTGTCTGAAGGAAGAGGCTTCTAGACCCTGCTGTGTCTCTCTCTCTCTCTGCTGCCTACTGTCTGAAGGCAGAGGCTTCTAGACCCTGCTGTCTCTCTCTCTCTCTCTCTCTCTCTGCTACCTACTGTCTGAAGGCAGAGGCTTCTAGACCCTGCTGTCTCTCTCTCTCTCTCTGCTACCTGTTGTCTGAAGGCAGAGGCTTCTAGACCCTGCTGTCTCTCTCTCTCTCTCTCTGCTGCCTACTGTCTGAAGGCAGAGGCTTCTAGACCCTGCTGTCTCTCTCTCTCTCTCTCTCTCTCTCTGCTGCCTGTTGTCTGAAGGAAGAGGCTTCTAGACCCTGCTGTCTCTCTCTCTCTCTGCTGCCTACTGTCTGAAGGCAGAGGCTTCTAGACCCTGCTGTCTCTCTCTCTCTCTGTCTGCTGCCTACTGTCTGAAGGCAGAGGCTTCTAGACCCTGCTGTCTCTCTCTCTCTCTCTCTGCTGCCTACTGTCTGAAGGCAGAGGCTTCTAGACCCTGCTGTCTCTCTCTCTCTCTGTCTGCTGCCTACTGTCTGAAGGCAGAGGCTTCTAGACCCTGCTGTCTCTCTCTCTCTCTCTGCTGCCTACTGTCTGAAGGAAGAGGCTTCTAGACCCTGCTGTCTCTCTCTCTGCTGCCTACTGTCTGAAGGAAGAGGCTTCTAGACCCTGCTGTCTCTCTCTCTGCTGCCTACTGTCTGAAGGCAGAGGCTTCTAGACCCTGCTGTCTCTCTCTCTCTCTCTCTCTCTCTGCTACCTCCTGTCTGAAGGAAGAGGCTTCTAGACCCTGCTGTCTCTCTCTCTCTCTCTCTGCTGCCTACTGTCTGAAGGAAGAGGCTTCTAGACCCTGCTGTCTCTCTCTCTCTGCTGCCTACTGTCTGAAGGCAGAGGCTTCTAGACCCTGCTGTCTCTCTCTCTCTCTGCTACCTACTGTCTGAAGGAAGAGGCTTCTAGACCCTGCTGTCTCTCTCTCTCTCTCTGCTGCCTACTGTCTGAAGCAAGAGGCTTCTAGACCCTGCTGTCTCTCTCTCTCTCTCTCTGCTGCCTACTGTCTGAAGGAAGAGGCTTCTAGACCCTGCTGTCTCTCTCTCTCTCTCTCTCTGCTACCTACTGTCTGAAGGAAGAGGCTTCTAGACCCTGCTGTCTCTCTCTCTCTCTCTGCTACCTACTGTCTGAAGGCAGAGGCTTCTAGACCCTGCTGTCTCTCTCTCTCTGCTGCCTGTTGTCTGAAGGAAGAGGCTTCTAGACCCTGCTGTCTCTCTCTCTCTCTGCTGCCTACTGTCTGAAGGAAGAGGCTTCTAGACCCTGCTGTTTCTCTCTCTCTCTCTCTCTGCTGCCTACTGTCTGAAGGCAGAGGCTTCTAGAGCCTGCTGTCTCTCTCTCTCTCTCTGTGCTGCCTGTTGTCTGAAGGAAGAGGCTTCTAGACCCTGCTGTCTCTCTCTCTCTCTCTGTGCTGCCTGTTGTCTGAAGGAAGAGGCTTCTAGACCCTGCTGTCTCTCTCTCTCTCTCTCTCTCTGCTGCCTACTGTCTGAAGGAAGAGGATTCTCGACCCTGCTGTCTCTCTCTCTCTCTCTCTCTCCCTGCTGCCTACTGTCTGAAGGCAGAGGCTTCTAGACCCTGCTGTCTCTCTCTCTCTCTCTGCTGCCTACTGTCTGAAGGCAGAGGCTTCTAGACCCTGCTGTCTCTCTCTCTCTCTCTGCTGCCTACTGTCTGAAGGCAGAGGCTTCTAGACCCCGCTGTCTCTCTCTCTCTCTCTGCTGCCTGTTGTCTGAAGGCAGAGGATTCTAGACCCTGCTGTCTCTCTCTCTCTCTCTCTCTGTGCTACCTACTGTCTGAAGGAAGAGGCTTCTAGACCCTGCTGTCTCTCTCTCTCTCTCTCTGCTGCCTGTTGTCTGAAGGCAGAGGCTTCTAGACCCTGCTGTCTCTCTCTCTCTCTCTGCTGCCTACTGTCTGAAGGAAGAGGCTTCTAGACCCTGCTGTCTCTCTCTCTCTCTCTGCTGCCTACTGTCTGAAGGAAGAGGCTTCTAGACCCTGCTGTCTCTCTCTCTCTCTCTCTCTGCTGCCTACTGTCTGAAGGAAGAGGCTTCTAGACCCTGCTGTCTCTCTCTCTCTCTCTGCTGCCTACTGTCTGAAGGCAGAGGCTTCTAGACCCTGCTGTCTCTCTCTCTCTCTCTGCTGCCTACTGTCTGAAGGCAGAGGCTTCTAGACCCTGCTGTCTCTCTCTCTCTCTGCTGCCTACTGTCTGAAGGCAGAGGCTTCTAGACCCTGCTGTCTCTCTCTCTCTCTCTCTCTCTGCTGCCTACTGTCTGAAGGAAGAGGCTTCTAGACCCTGCTGTCTCTCTCTCTCTGCTGCCTACTGTCTGAAGGCAGAGGCTTCTAGACCCTGCTGTGTCTCTCTCTCTCTCTCTCTCTGCTGCCTACTGTCTGAAGGCAGAGGCTTCTAGACCCTGCTGTCTCTCTCTCTCTCTCTCTCTCTGCTGCCTACTGTCTGAAGGCAGAGGCTTCTAGACCCTGCTGTCTCTCTCTCTCTCTCTCTGCTACCTACTGTCTGAAGGCAGAGGCTTCTAGACCCTGCTGTCTCTCTCTCTCTCTCTGCTGCCTACTGTCTGAAGGAAGAGGCTTCTAGACCCTGCTGTCTCTCTCTCTCTCTCTGCTGCCTACTGTCTGAAGGAAGAGGCTTCTAGACCCTGCTGTCTCTCTCTCTCTCTCTGCTACCTACTGTCTGAAGGAAGAGGCTTCTAGACCCTGCTGTCTCTCTCTCTCTGCTGCCTACTGTCTGAAGGAAGAGGCTTCTAGACCCTGCTGTCTCTCTCTCTCTCTCTCTCTCTGCTGCCGACTGTCTGAAGGAAGAGGCTTCTAGACCCTGCTGTCTCTCTCTCTCTCTCTGCTGCCTACTGTCTGAAGGAAGAGGCTTCTAGACCCTGCTGTCTCTCTCTCTCTCTCTGCTGCCTACTGTCTGAAGGCAGAGGCTTCTAGACCCTGCTGTCTCTCTCTCTCTCTCTCTCTGCTGCCTACTGTCTGAAGGCAGACGCTTCTAGACCCTGCTGTCTCTCTCTCTCTCTCTCTCTCTGCTGCCTCCTGTCTGAAGGCAGAGGCTTCTAGACCCTGCTGTCTCTCTCTCTCTCTCTCTCTCTGCTACCTACTGTCTGAAGGCAGAGGCTTCTAGACCCTGCTGTCTCTATATCTCTCTCTCTCTCTCTGCTGCCTACTGTCTGAAGGAAGAGGCTTCTAGACCCTGCTGTCTCTCTCTCTCTCTCTGCTGCCTACTGTCTGAAGGAAGAGGATTCTAGACCCTGCTGTCTCTCTCTCTCTCTCTGCTGCCTACTGTCTGAAGGAAGAGGCTTCTAGACCCTGCTGTCTCTCTCTCTCTGCTGCCTACTGTCTGAAGGAAGAGGCTTCTAGACCCTGCTGTCTCTCTCTCTCTCTCTCTCTGCTACCTACTGTCTGAAGGAAGAGGCTTCTAGACCCTGCTGTCTCTCACTCTCTCTCTCTCTCTGCTGCCTACTGTCTGAAGGAAGAGGCTTCTAGACCCTGCTGTCTCTCTCTGCTACCTACTGTCTGAAGGAAGAGGCTTCTAGACCCTGCTGTCTCTCTCTCTCTCTCTCTCTCTGCTGCCTACTGTCTGAAGGAAGAGGCTTCTAGACCCTGCTGTCTCTCTCTCTCTCTCTCTCTGCTGCCTACTGTCTGAAGGAAGAGGCTTCTAGACCCTGCTGTCTCTCTCTCTCTGCTGCCTACTGTCTGAAGGAAGAGGCTTCTAGACCCTGCTGTCTCTCTCTCTCTCTCTGCTGCCTACTGTCTGAAGGAAGAGGCTTCTAGACCCTGCTGTCTCTCTCTCTCTCTGCTCTGCTACCTGTTGTCTGAAGGAAGAGGCTTCTAGACCCTGCTGTCTCTCTCTCTCTCTCTGCTGCCTACTGTCTGAAGGAAGAGGCTTCTAGACCCTGCTGTCTCTTTCTCTCTCTCTCTCTCTGCTGCCTACTGTCTGAAGGAAGAGGCTTCTAGACCCTGCTGTCTCTCTCTCTCTCTGCTGCCTACTGTCTGAAGGAAGAGGCTTCTAGACCCTGCTGTCTCTCTCTCTCTCTCTGCTGCCTACTGTCTGAAGGAAGAGGCTTCTAGACCCTGCTGTCTCTCTCTCTCTGCTGCCTACTGTCTGAAGGAAGAGGCTTCTCGACCCTGCTGTCTCTCTCTCTCTCTCTCTCTGCTGCCTACTGTCTGAAGGAAGAGGCTTCTAGACCCTGCTGTCTCTCTCTCTCTCTCTGCTGCCTACTGTCTGAAGGAAGAGGCTTCTAGACCCTGCTGTCTCTCTCTCTCTCTCTGCTGCCTACTGTCTGAAGGAAGAGGCTTCTAGACCCTGCTGTCTCTCTCTCTCTCTCTCTCTCTCTGCTGCCTACTGTCTGAAGGAAGTGGCTTCTAGACCCTGCTGTCTCTCTCTCTCTCTCTGCTGCCTACTGTCTGAAGGAAGAGGCTTCTAGACCCTGCTGTCTCTCTCTCTCTCTCTCTCTGCTGCCTACTGTCTGAAGGAAGAGGCTTCTAGACCCTGCTGTCTCTCTCTCTCTCTCTGCTGCCTACTGTCTGAAGGAAGAGGCTTCTAGACCCTGCTGTCTCTCTCTCTCTGCTGCCTACTGTCTGAAGGCAGAGGCTTCTAGACCCTGCTGTCTCTCTCTCTCTCTCTCTCTGCCACCTACTGTCTGAAGGAAGAGGCTTCTAGACCCTGCTGTCTCTCTCTCTCTCTCTCTCTGCTGCCTATTGTCTGAAGGAAGAGGCTTCTAGACCCTGCTGTATCTCTCTCTCTTTCTCTCTGCTGCCTACTGTCTGAAGGAAGAGGCTTCTAGACCCTGCTGTCTCTCTCTCTCTCTCTCTCTCTCTGCTGCCTACTGTCTGAAGGAAGAGGCTTCTAGACCCTGCTGTCTCTCTCTCTCTCTCTCTGCTGCCTACTGTCTGAAGGAAGAGGCTTCTAGACCCTGCTGTCTCTCTCTCTCTCTCTGCTGCCTACTGTCTGAAGGAAGAGGCTTCTAGATCCTGCTGTCTCTCTCTCTCTCTCTCTCTGCTGCCTACTGTCTGAAGGCAGAGGCTTCTAGACCCTGCTGTCTCTCTCTCTCTCTCTCTCTCTCTGCTGCCTACTGTCTGAAGGCAGAGGCTTCTAGACCCTGCTGTGTCTCTCTCTCTCTCTCTCTCTGCTGCCTACTGTCTGAAGGCAGAGGCTTCTAGACCCCGCTGTCTCTCTCTCTCTGCTGCCTACTGTCTGAAGGAAGAGGCTTCTAGACCCTGCTGTCTCTCTCTCTCTCTCTGCTACCTACTGTCTGAAGGAAGAGGCTTCTAGACCCTGCTGTCTCTCTCTCTCTCTCTCTGCTGCCTACTGTCTGAAGGAAGAGGCTTCTAGACCCTGCTGTCTCTCTCTCTCTGCTGCCTACTGTCTGAAGGAAGAGGCTTCTAGACCCTGCTGTCTCTCTCTCTCTCTCTCTCCCTGCTGCCTACTGTCTGAAGGCAGAGGCTTCTAGACCCTGCTGTCTCTCTCTCTCTCTCTGCTGCCTACTGTCTGAAGGCAGAGGCTTCTAGACCCTGCTGTCTCTCTCTCTCTCTCTCTGCTGCCTACTGTCTGAAGGCAGAGGCTTCTAGACCCCGCTGTCTCTCTCTCTCTCTCTGCTGCCTACTGTCTGAAGGAAGAGGCTTCTAGACCCTACTGTCTCTCTCTCTCTGCTGCCTACTGTCTGAAGGAAGAGGCTTCTAGACCCTGCTGTCTCTCTCTCTCTCTCTGCTACCTACTGTCTGAAGGAAGAGGCTTCTAGACCCTGCTGTCTCTCTCTCTCTGCTGCCTACTGTCTGAAGGAAGAGGCTTCTAGACCCGGCTGTCTCTCTCTCTCTCTCTGCTGCCTACTGTCTGAAGGAAGAGGCTTCTAGACCCTGCTGTCTCTCTCTCTCTCTCTGCTGCCTACTGTCTGAAGGCAGAGGCTTCTAGACCCTGCTGTCTCTCTCTCTCTCTCTGCTGCCTACTGTCTGAAGGCAGAGGCTTCTAGACCCTGCTGTCTCTCTCTCTCTCTCTGTCTGCTACCTACTGTCTGAAGGCAGAGGCTTCTAGACCCTGCTGTCTCTCTCTCTCTCTCTCTCTGTCTGCTGCCTACTGTCTGAAGGAAGAGGCTTCTAGACCCTGCTGTCTCTCTCTGCTACCTACTGTCTGAAGGAAGAGGCTTCTAGACCCTGCTGTCTCTCTCTCTCTCTCTCTCTTTCTGCTGCCTACTGTCTGAAGGAAGAGGCTTCTAGACCCTGCTGTCTCTCTCTCTCTCTGCTGCCTACTGTCTGAAGGAAGAGGCTTCTAGACCCTGCTGTCTCTCTCTGCTACCTACTGTCTGAAGGAAGAGGCTTCTAGACCCTGCTGTCTCTCTCTCTCTCTCTCTTTCTGCTGCCTACTGTCTGAAGGAAGAGGCTTCTAGACCCTGCTGTCTCTCTCTCTCTCTGCTGCCTACTGTCTGAAGGAAGAGGCTTCTAGACCCTGCTGTCTCTCTCTCTCTCTCTCTCTGCTGCCTACTGTCTGAAGGAAGAGGCTTCTAGACCCTGCTGTCTCTCTCTCTCTCTCTGCTGCCTACTGTCTGAAGGAAGAGGCTTCTAGACCCTGCTGTCTCTCTCTCTCTCTCTGCTGCCTACTGTCTGAAGGAAGAGGCTTCTAGATCCTGCTGTCTCTCTCTCTCTGTCTGCTGCCTACTGTCTGAAGGCAGAGGCTTCTAGACCCTGCTGTCTCTCTCTCTCTGCTGCCTACTGTCTGAAGGCAGAGGCTTCTAGACCCTGCTGTCTCTCTCTCTCTCTCTCTCTCTCGCTGTCTGTTGTCTGAAGGCAGAGGATTCTAGACTCTGCTGTCTCTCTCTCTCTCTCTCTCTCGCTGTCTGCCTGATATTTCTTTGGGTCTACAGTGAAAACCATCACAAACTGAAAAAGATAACATCCATCTGGAAGCCTCGACTGAAGAAACTAACTGGGAGGTGTCCATTTTACACCCCACTTTCCCCTCTGTGGCTGTGTGGAGGGTGGGGGTGAGTTAAGTGTGGGGGGGGGGGGGGGGGTTAGAGATTAGATAGTAGTTAATCAGTTGTATTTGTTGCCTATTTAGTTATAGATACTGTTAATAATAAAAAAGTCAATTATGTGATGACACCCTGGGCCAGTGCGAAGTTAATTCCAGCCCCTTAGAGGGCTGCAAGTACATTAGATGTGAATTTAAAATACCCACACTCTTTGGCTGCCCAATAACACCAGACACCAGCTTTGTAAATTTAAACACTATTAACTTTTTGTTTCCAACAGTATCTATTATTTTTTTTATAAATTTAGATTCCTCAATTATTTTTTTCCAATTGACGAACAATTTCCCAATTTAGCGTGGCCAATCCACCGACCCTGCACATCTTTGGGTTGTTGGGGCGAGACCCACGCAGACACGGGGAGAATGTGCAAACTCCACACGGACAGTGACCCGGGGCCGGGATCGAACCTGAGACATTGGCGCCGTGAGGCAGCAGTGCTAACCACTGCAGCACCCTGCCGCCCGACAGTATCCAGAATTAAATAGGTAACAAACGCAACTGGTTAGCTGCTATCCAATCTATAACCCCCCACCTTTAAAGCATCCGCACTCTGTATACACACACACACACACATACACAGGGGAAAGTGGGGTGCAAAATGGACGTATCCCAGTTAGTTTCTTCAGTCGAGCCTTCCAGATGTCATCTTTTCTTTTAGCTTGTGATGTTTTTCACTGTAGACCCACAGAAATATCAGGCAGACAGCGAGAGAGAGAGAGAGCTTCTTCTTTCAGGGTCTGGGAGCTTCTTCCTTCAGACAGTAGGCAGCAGAGAGAGAGAGAGAGAGCTGCTTCCACCTTGAGGGTCCTGTGGCTTCTCCTGGGTTCTCTCCAAAAAGAACTCCATCTGACAGGAACCAATCGCTGACAGTTGCCGGGCAGAATACTAACCCTGGCCAATCCATTGGCCACCAGCCAACCAATCGAAACAAACTCCTCCAATCCAATCTCTTGGGTGACATAAAGTCTGGGTTCTTCTGTCCAAAATACAAAACTGTATAACCCAGTGTACCAATTTGACACTGAGTTCCTTATTTCCTCTGCTCAACTTAAAGGCATGTCTCTATTAATGATCCATGGACCAAAAACAACGAAGATAAAGAAATAGGAATGAAGGGAGTGGACAGGAAGGAACAGTACATTGGTTGCCACATTTCATAAATTGAAACATTGGTTACATTTCATAAGTGCTTCATTGCCTGGAAGGCGTTTTGGGATTTCCTAAGGTCATGAAAGTTGCTATATAAATGCAGGTATTTTAATAAATGCCAATAACAGATGACTCAAATGCTTGAAATGCTAAATCCTATAATGCAGAATAAAGCCATTCAGCTCTCCAGACCTGTGCTGGCTCTGTGGGAGAGTGACCCAATGAGTTTCTGCTCGTTCCCCAGAGACTTGCAATTTAGTTTTCTTTTCAAGTACTTATCCAATTTCTTTTGAAGCTTACTATTGAATCAAGGCGTCTGCTCCAGATCGTAGCAACATGGGCAGCGAGGTAGCACAGTGGTTAGCACTACTGCTTCACAGCACCAGGGTCCCAGGTTTGATTCCCGGCTTGGGTCACTGTCTGTGTGGAGTCTGCACATTCTACCCGTGTCTGCGTGGGTTTCCTCCGGGTGCTCTGGTTTCCTCCCACAGTCCAAAGATGTGCAGGCTAGGTGGATTGGCCATGCCAAATTGCCTCAAAGTGTCCAAAGGTTAAGTGAGGTGGGTTATAGGGTTACGGGGATCGGGCCTGGGTAGGGTGCTCTTTCAGTGCAGACTCAGTGGGCCGAATGGCCTCCTTCTGCACTGTAGAGTTTCTATGTCTGTATTTCATTTCAGAACCCACAAACCTATCAAAGTGCAAATGAGTACCACTGATTTGGCATTTTGTTCCAGAGCTGTAAGCTTAGCACAGAGACCTTGAAGTGGGGAGGAGAGGGTGGAATCCCACAAAATGTATGGCAAATGCTGACAATTCTGAGAGTGGTTTCCCCAGCTTCATGGACAACCCCTGGGGACAGCGCTGCATGTACAGAGCCTGGAAACTGCAGACACAGCTTTGCCCAGTCACTTACTTTTCCAACAAGCTTTCCCCTTCTGTTCATACAGATGTAATGTCCGGTCTCCGCTCCTCGGATTCTCACTCGACTGTCGAACGTGTCTGTTTCCACCAGGAGTTTAGCTGCAAGAAGAAAGACCGCCATTAAAATAACGACTTTCCTCAAAGAGGCACTGGATCCACACCTGCTCAGGCCACACGGACAGACACAGAACCCAGTGAAGGTATCACTGTTACTGGGGAGAAAATACCCAGGCCGCACGGACAGACACAGAACACAATGAGGGTATCACTGTTACTGGGGATAAAATGCCCAGGCCGCACGGACAGACACAGAACACAATGAGGGTATCACTGTTACTGGGGATAAAATACCCAGGCCACACGGACAGACACAGAACCCAGTGACGGTATCACCGTTACTGGGGATAAAATACCCAGGCCACACGGACACAGAACACAATGAGGGTATCATTGTTACTGGGGATAAAATACCCAGGCCACACGGACAGACACAGAACACAATGAGGGTATCACTGTTACTGGGGATAAAATACCCAGGCCACACGGACAGAGACAGAACCCAGTGAAGGTATCACTGTTACTGGGGATAAAATACCCAGGCCACACGGACAGACACAGAACCCAGTGAAGGTATCACTGTTACTGGGGATAAAATGCTGAGTCCACGGACAGACACAGAACACAATGAAGGTATCACTGTTACTGGGGATAAAATGCTCAGGCCACACGGACAGACACAGAACCCAGTGAAGGTATCACTGTTACTGGGGATAAAATACCCAGGCCACACGGACAGACACAGAACACAATGAGGGTATCACTGTTACTGGGGATAAAATACCCAGGCCACACGGACAGACACAGAACACAATGAAGGTATCACTGTTACTGGGGATAAAATACCCAGGCCACACGGACAGACACAGAACACAATGAGGGTATCACTGTTACTGGGGATAAAATACCCAGGCCACACGGACAGACACAGAACACAATGAGGGTATCACTGTTACTGGGGATAAAATACCCAGGCCACACGGACAGACACAGAACACAATGAGGGTATCACTGTTACTGGGGATAAAATACCCAGGCCACACGGACAGACACAGAACACAATGAGGGTATCACTGTTACTGGGGATAAAATGCTGAGGCCACACGGACAGACACAGAACACAATGAGGGTATCACTGTTCCTGGGGATAAAATACCCAGGCCACACGGACAGACACAGAACACAATGAGGGTATCACTGTTACTGGGGATAAAATACCCAGGCCACACGGACAGACACAGAACACAATGAGGGTATCACTGTTACTGGGGATAAAATACCCAGGCCACACGGACAGACACAGAACACAATGAGGGTATCACTGTTACTGGGGATAAAATACCCAGGCCACACGGACAGACACAGAACACAATGAGGGTATCACTGTTACTGGGGATAAAATACCCAGGCCACAGCGACAGACACAGAACACAATGAGGGTATCACTGTTACTGGGGATAAAATGCCCAGGCCACACGGACAGACACAGAACACAATGAAGGTATCACTGTTACTGGGGATAAAATACCCAGGCCACACGGACAGACACAGAACACAATGAGGGTATCACTGTTACTGGGGATAAAATACCCAGGCCACACGGACAGACACAGAACACAATGAGGGTATCACTGTTACTGGGGATAAAATACACAGGCCGCACGGACAGACACAGAACACAATGAGGGTATCACTGTTACTGGGGATAAAATACCCAGGCCACACGGACACAGAACACAATGAGGGTATCTCTGTTACTGGGGATAAAATGCTGAGGCCACACGGACAGACACAGAACACAATGAGGGTATCACTGTTACTGGGGATAAAATGCTGAGGCCACGGACAGACACAGAACACAATGAGGGTATCACTGTTACTGGGGATACAATACCCAGGCCACACGGACAGACACAGAACACAATGAGGGTATCTCTGTTACTGGGGATAAAATA
Organism: Scyliorhinus torazame; assembly: GCF_047496885.1. Classification (NCBI taxonomy): domain Eukaryota; kingdom Metazoa; phylum Chordata; class Chondrichthyes; order Carcharhiniformes; family Scyliorhinidae; genus Scyliorhinus; species Scyliorhinus torazame. The sequence continues at coordinate 2,536,909 of NC_092726.1, forward strand.
CCCAGGCCACACGGACAGACACAGAACACAATGAGGGTATCACTGTTACTGGGGATAAAATACCCAGGCCACACGGACACAGAACACAATGAGGGTATCACTGTTACTGGGGATAAAATGCTGAGGCCACGGACAGACACAGAACACAATGAGGGTATCACTGTTACTGGGGATAAAATACCCAGGCCACACGGACAGACACAGAACACAATGAGGGTATCACTGTTACTGGGGATAAAATACCCAGGCCACACGGACAGACAAAGAACACAATGAGGGTATCACTGTTACTGGGGATAAAATGCCCAGGCCACACGGACAGACACAGAACACAATGAGGGTATCACTGTTACTGGGGATAAAATACCCAGGCCACAAGGACAGACACAGAACACAATGAGGGTATCACTGTTACTGGGGATAAAATACCCAGGCCACACGGACAGACACAGAACACAATGAGGGTATCACTGTTACTGGGGATAAAATACCCAGGCCACACGGACAGACACAGAACACAATGAGGGTATCACTGTTACTGGGGATAAAATACCCAGGCCACACGGACAGACACAGAACACAATGAGGGTATCACTGTTACTGGGGATAAAATACCCAGGCCACACGGACAGACACAGAACACAATGAAGGTATCACTGTTACTGGGGATAAAATACCCAGGCCACACGGACAGACACAGAACACAATGAGGGTATCACTGTTACTGGGGATAAAATACCCAGGCCACACGGACAGACACTGAACACAATGAGGGTATCACTGTTACTGGGGATAAAATACCCAGGCCACACGGACAGACACAGAACACAATGAGGGTATCACTGTTACTGGGGATAAAATACCCAGGCCACACGGACAGACACAGAACACAATGAAGGTATCACTGTTACTGGGGATAAAATACCCAGGCCACACGGACAGACACAGAACACAATGAGGGTATCACTGTTACTGGGGATAAAATACCCAGGCCACACGGACAGACACAGAACACAATGAGGGTATCACTGTTACTGGGGATAAAATACCCAGGCCACACGGACAGACACAGAACACAATGAGGGTATCACTGTTACTGGGGATGAAATGCTGAGGCCACAGGGACAGACACAGAACACAATGAAGGTATCACTGTTACTGGGGATAAAATACCCAGGCCACACGGACAGACACAGAACACAATGAAGGTATCACTGTTACTGGGGATAAAATACCCAGGCCACACGGACAGACACAGAACACAATGAAGGTATCACTGTTACTGGGGATAAAATACCCAGGCCACACGGACACAGAACACAATGAGGGTATCACTGTTACTGGGGATAAAATACCCAGGCCACACGGACAGACACAGAACACAATGAGGGTATCACTGTTACTGGGGATAAAATACCCAGGCCACAAGGACAGACACAGAACACAATGAGGGTATCACTGTTACTGGGGATAAAATACCCAGGCCACACGGACAGACATAGAACACAATGAGGGTATCACTGTTACTGGGGATAAAATGCTGAGGCCATGGACAGACACAGAACACAATGAGGGTATCACTGTTACTGGGGATAAAATACCCAGGCCACACGGACAGACACAGAACCCAGTGAAGGTATCACTGTTACTGGGGATAAAATACCCAGGCCACACGGACAGACAGAGAACACAATGAAGGTATCACTGTTACTGGGGATAAAATGCTGAGGCCACGGACAGACACAGAACACAATGAGGGTATCACTGTTACTGGGGATAAAATACCCAGGCCACACGGACAGACACAGAACACAGTGAGGGTATCACTGTTACTGGTGATAAAATGCGGAGGCCATGGACAGACACAGAACACAATGAGGGTATCACTGGGGATAAATTACCCAGGCCACACGGACAGACACAGAACACAATGAGGGTATCACTGTTACTGGGGATAAAATACCCAGGCCACACGGACAGACACAGAACACAATGAGGGTATCACTGTTACTGGGGATAAAATACCCAGGCCACACGGACAGACACAGAACACAATGAGGGTATCACTGTTACTGGGGATAAAATGCTGAGGCCACGGACAGACACAGAACACAATGAGGGTATCACTGTTACTGGGGATAAAATGCTCAGGCCACACGGACAGACACAGAACACAATGAGGGTATCACTGTTACTGGGGATATAATACCCAGGCCACACGGACAGACACAGAACACAATGAGGGTATCACTGTTACTGGGGATAAAATGCGGAGGCCATGGACAGACACAGAACACAATGAGGGTATCACTGTTACTGGGGATAAAATACCCAGGCCACACGGACAGACACAGAACACAATGAGGGTATCACTGTTACTGGGGATAAAATACCCAGGCCACACGGACAGACACAGAACACAATGAGGGTATCACTGTTACTGGGGATAAAATGCTCAGGCCACACGGACAGACACAGAACACAATGAAGGTATCACTGTTACTGGGGATAAAATACCCAGGCCACACGGACAGACACAGAACACAATGAGGGTATCACTGTTACTGGGGATAAAATACCCAGGCCACACCGACAGACACAGAACACAATGAGGGTATCACTGTTACTGGGGATAAAATACCCAGGCCACACGGACAGACACAGAACACAATGAGGGTATCACTGTTACTGGGGATAAAATACCCAGGCCACACGGACAGACACAGAACACAATGAGGGTATCACTGTTACTGGGGATAAAATACCCAGGCCGCACGGACAGACACAGAACACAATGAGGGTATCACTGTTACTGGGGATAAAATGCTGAGGCCACAGGGACAGACACAGAACACAATGAGGGTATCACTGTTACTGGGGATAAAATACCCAGGCCACACGGACAGACACAGAACACAATGAGGGTATCACTGTTACTGGGGATAAAATACCCAGGCCACACGGACAGACACAGAACACAATGAGGGTATCACTGTTACTGGGGATAAAATACCCAGGCCACACGGACACAGAACACAATGAGGGTATCACTGTTACTGGGGATAAAATGCCCAGGCCACACGGACAGACACAGAACACAATGAGGGTATCACTGTTACTGGGGATAAAATGCTGAGGCCACAGGGACAGACACAGAACACAATGAGGGTATCACTGTTACTGGGGATGAAATACCCAGGCCACATGGACAGACACAGAACACAATGAGGATATCACTGTTACTGGGGATGAAATACCCAGGCCACACGGACAGACACAGAACACAATGAGGGTATCACTGTTACTGGGGATAAAATGCGGAGGCCATGGACAGACACAGAAAACAATGAGGGTATCTCTGTTACTGGGGATAAAATGCTGAGGCCACACGGACAGACACAGAACACAATGAGGGTATCACTGTTACTGGGGATAAAATACCCAGGCCACACGGACAGACACAGAACACAATGAGGGTATCACTGTTACTGGGGATAAAATACCCAGGCCACACGGACAGACACAGAACACAGTGAAGGTATCACTGTTACTGGGGATGAAATACCCAGGCCACACGGACAGACACAGAACACAATGAGGGTATCACTGTTCCTGGGGATAAAATACCCAGGCCACACGGACAGACACAGAACACAATGAAGGTATCACTGTTACTGGGGATAAAATACCCAGGCCACACGGACAGACACAGAACACAATGAGGGTATCACTGTTACTGGGGATAAAATACCCAGGCCACACGGACAGACACTGAACACAATGAGGGTATCACTGTTACTGGGGATAAAATACCCAGGCCACACGGACAGACACAGAACACAATGAGGGTATCACTGTTACTGGGGATAAAATACCCAGGCCACACGGACAGACACAGAACACAATGAAGGTATCACTGTTACTGGGGATAAAATACCCAGGCCACACGGACAGACACAGAACACAATGAGGGTATCACTGTTACTGGGGATAAAATACCCAGGCCACACGGACAGACACAGAACACAATGAGGGTATCACTGTTACTGGGGATAAAATACCCAGGCCACACGGACAGACACAGAACACAATGAGGGTATCACTGTTACTGGGGATGAAATGCTGAGGCCACAGGGACAGACACAGAACACAATGAAGGTATCACTGTTACTGGGGATAAAATACCCAGGCCACACGGACAGACACAGAACACAATGAAGGTATCACTGTTACTGGGGATAAAATACCCAGGCCACACGGACAGACACAGAACACAATGAAGGTATCACTGTTACTGGGGATAAAATACCCTGGCCACACGGACACAGAACACAATGAGGGTATCACTGTTACTGGGGATAAAATACCCAGGCCACACGGACAGACACAGAACACAATGAGGGTATCACTGTTACTGGGGATAAAATACCCAGGCCACAAGGACAGACACAGAACACAATGAGGGTATCACTGTTACTGGGGATAAAATACCCAGGCCACACGGACAGACATAGAACACAATGAGGGTATCACTGTTACTGGGGATAAAATGCTGAGGCCATGGACAGACACAGAACACAATGAGGGTATCACTGTTACTGGGGATAAAATACCCAGGCCACACGGACAGACACAGAACCCAGTGAAGGTATCACTGTTACTGGGGATAAAATACCCAGGCCACACGGACAGACACAGAACACAGTGAGGGTATCACTGTTACTGGGGATAAAATGCGGAGGCCATGGACAGACACAGAACACAATGAGGGTATCACTGGGGATAAATTACCCAGGCCACACGGACAGACACAGAACACAATGAGGGTATCACTGTTACTGGGGATAAAATACCCAGGCCACACGGACAGACACAGAACACAATGAGGGTATCACTGTTACTGGGGATAAAATACCCAGGCCACACGGACAGACACAGAACACAATGAGGGTATCACTGTTACTGGGGATAAAATGCTGAGGCCACGGACAGACACAGAACACAATGAGGGTATCACTGTTACTGGGGATAAAATGCTCAGGCCACACGGACAGACACAGAACACAATGAGGGTATCACTGTTACTGGGGATATAATACCCAGGCCACACGGACAGACACAGAACACAATGAGGGTATCACTGTTACTGGGGATAAAATGCGGAGGCCATGGACAGACACAGAACACAATGAGGGTATCACTGTTACTGGGGATAAAATACCCAGGCCACACGGACAGACACAGAACACAATGAGGGTATCACTGTTACTGGGGATAAAATACCCAGGCCACACGGACAGACACAGAACACAATGAGGGTATCACTGTTACTGGGGATAAAATGCTCAGGCCACACGGGCAGACACAGAACACAATGAAGGTATCACTGTTACTGGGGATAAAATACCCAGGCCACACGGACAGACACAGAACACAATGAGGGTATCGCTGTTACTGGGGATAAAATACCCAGGCCACACCGACAGACACAGAACACAATGAGGGTATCACTGTTACTGGGGATGAAATACCCAGGCCACACGGACAGACACAGAACACAATGAGGGTATCACTGTTACTGGGGATAAAATACCCAGGCCACACGGACAGACACAGAACACAATGAGGGTATCACTGTTACTGGGGATAAAATACCCAGGCCGCACGGACAGACACAGAACACAATGAGGGTATCACTGTTACTGGGGATAAAATGCTGAGGCCACAGGGACAGACACAGAACACAATGAGGGTATCACTGTTACTGGGGATAAAATACCCAGGCCACACGGACAGACACAGAACACAATGAGGGTATCACTGTTACTGGGGATAAAATACCCAGGCCACACGGACAGACACAGAACACAATGAGGGTATCACTGTTACTGGGGATAAAATACCCAGGCCACACGGACACAGAACACAATGAGGGTATCACTGTTACTGGGGATAAAATGCCCAGGCCACACGGACAGACACAGAACACAATGAGGGTATCACTGTTACTGGGGATAAAATGCTGAGGCCACAGGGACAGACACAGAACACAATGAGGGTATCACTGTTACTGGGGATGAAATACCCAGGCCACATGGACAGACACAGAACACAATGAGGATATCACTGTTACTGGGGATGAAATACCCAGGCCACACGGACAGACACAGAACACAATGAGGGTATCACTGTTACTGGGGATAAAATGCGGAGGCCATGGACAGACACAGAACACAATGAGGGTATCTCTGTTACTGGGGATAAAATGCTGAGGCCACACGGACAGACACAGAACACAATGAGGGTATCACTGTTACTGGAGATAAAATACCCAGGCCACACGGACAGACACAGAACACAATGAGGGTATCACTGTTACTGGGGATAAAATACCCAGGCCACACGGACAGACACAGAACACAGTGAAGGTATCACTGTTACTGGGGATGAAATACCCAGGCCACACGGACAGACACAGAACACAATGAGGGTATCACTGTTCCTGGGGATAAAATACCCAGGCCACACGGACAGACACAGAACACAATGAGGGTATCACTGTTACTGGGGATAAAATACCCAGGCCACACGGACAGACACAGAACACAATGAGGGTATCACTGTTACTGGGGATGAAATACCCAGGCCACACGGACAGACACAGAACACAATGAGGGTATCACTGTTACTGGGGATAAAATACCCAGGCCACACGGACACAGAACACAATGAGGGTATCACTGTTACTGGGGATAAAATGCTGAGGCCACGGACAGACACAGAACACAATGAGGGTATCACTGTTACTCGGGTTAAAATGCCCAGGCCGCACGGACAGACACAGAACACAATGAGGGTATCACTGTTACTGGGGATAAAATGCGGAGGCCACACGGACAGACACAGAACACAATGAGGGTATCACTGTTACTGGGGATAAAATACCCAGGCGGCACGGACAGACACAGAACACAATGAGGGTATCACTGTTACTGGGGATAAAATACCCAGGCCACACAGACACAGAACACAATGAGGGTATCACTGTTACTGGGGATAAAATACCCAGGCCACACGGACAGACACAGAACACAATGAGGGTATCACTGTTACTGGGGATAAAATACCCAGGCCACACGGACAGACACAGAACACAATGAGGGTATCACTGTTACTGGGGATAAAATACCCAGGCCACACGGACAGACACAGAACACAATGAAGGTATCACTGTTACTGGGGATAAAATGCTGAGGCCACACGGACAGACACAGAACACAATGAGGGTATCACTGTTACTGGGGATAAAATACTGAGGGCACACGGACAGACACAGAACACAATGAGGGTATCACTGTTACTGGGGATAAAATACCCAGGCCACACGGACACAGAACACAATGAGGGTATCACTGTTACTGGGGATAAAATACCCAGGCCACACGGACAGACACAGAACACAATGAAGGTATCACTGTTACTGGGGATAAAATACCCAGGCCACACGGACACAGAACACAATGAGGGTATCACTGTTCCTGGGGATAAAATGCTGAGGCCACACGGAGAGACACAGAACACAATGAGGGTATCTCTGTTACTGGGGATAAAATACCCAGGCCACACGGACAGACACAGAACACAGTGAAGGTATCACTGTTACTGGGGATGAAATACCCAGGCCACACGGACAGACACAGAACACAATGAGGGTATCACTGTTCCTGGGGATAAAATACCCAGGCCACACGGACAGACACAGAACACAATGAAGGTATCACTGTTACTGGGGATAAAATACCCAGGCCACACGGACAGACACAGAACACAATGAGGGTATCACTGTTACTGGGGATAAAATACCCAGGCCACACGGACAGACACTGAACACAATGAGGGTATCACTGTTACTGGGGATAAAATACCCAGGCCACACGGACAGACACAGAACACAATGAGGGTATCACTGTTACTGGGGATAAAATACCCAGGCCACACGGACAGACACAGAACACAATGAAGGTATCACTGTTACTGGGGATAAAATACCCAGGCCACACGGACAGACACAGAACACAATGAGGGTATCACTGTTACTGGGGATAAAATACCCAGGCCACACGGACAGACACAGAACACAATGAGGGTATCACTGTTACTGGGGATAAAATACCCAGGCCACACGGACAGACACAGAACACAATGAGGGTATCACTGTTACTGGGGATGAAATGCTGAGGCCACAGGGACAGACACAGAACACAATGAAGGTATCACTGTTACTGGGGATAAAATACCCAGGCCACACGGACAGACACAGAACACAATGAAGGTATCACTGTTACTGGGGATAAAATACCCAGGCCACACGGACAGACACAGAACACAATGAAGGTATCACTGTTACTGGGGATAAAATACCCTGGCCACACGGACACAGAACACAATGAGGGTATCACTGTTACTGGGGATAAAATACCCAGGCCACACGGACAGACACAGAACACAATGAGGGTATCACTGTTACTGGGGATAAAATACCCAGGCCACAAGGACAGACACAGAACACAATGAGGGTATCACTGTTACTGGGGATAAAATACCCAGGCCACACGGACAGACATAGAACACAATGAGGGTATCACTGTTACTGGGGATAAAATGCTGAGGCCATGGACAGACACAGAACACAATGAGGGTATCACTGTTACTGGGGATAAAATACCCAGGCCACACGGACAGACACAGAACCCAGTGAAGGTATCACTGTCACTGGGGATAAAATACCCAGGCCACACGGACAGACACAGAACACAGTGAGGGTATCACTGTTACTGGGGATAAAATGCGGAGGCCATGGACAGACACAGAACACAATGAGGGTATCACTGGGGATAAATTACCCAGGCCACACGGACAGACACAGAACACAATGAGGGTATCACTGTTACTGGGGATAAAATACCCAGGCCACACGGACAGACACAGAACACAATGAGGGTATCACTGTTACTGGGGATAAAATACCCAGGCCACACGGACAGACACAGAACACAATGAGGGTATCACTGTTACTGGGGATAAAATGCTGAGGCCACGGACAGACACAGAACACAATGAGGGTATCACTGTTACTGGGGATAAAATGCTCAGGCCACACGGACAGACACAGAACACAATGAGGGTATCACTGTTACTGGGGATATAATACCCAAGCCACACGGACAGACACAGAACACAATGAGGGTATCACTGTTACTGGGGATAAAATGCGGAGGCCATGGACAGACACAGAACACAATGAGGGTATCACTGTTACTGGGGATAAAATACCCAGGCCACACGGACAGACACAGAACACAATGAGGGTATCACTGTTACTGGGGATAAAATACCCAGGCCACACGGACAGACACAGAACACAATGAGGGTATCACTGTTACTGGGGATAAAATGCTCAGGCCACACGGGCAGACACAGAACACAATGAAGGTATCACTGTTACTGGGGATAAAATACCCAGGCCACACGGACAGACACAGAACACAATGAGGGTATCGCTGTTACTGGGGATAAAATACCCAGGCCACACCGACAGACACAGAACACAATGAGGGTATCACTGTTACTGGGGATGAAATACCCAGGCCACACGGACAGACACAGAACACAATGAGGGTATCACTGTTACTGGGGATAAAATACCCAGGCCACACGGACAGACACAGAACACAATGAGGGTATCACTGTTACTGGGGATAAAATACCCAGGCCGCACGGACAGACACAGAACACAATGAGGGTATCACTGTTACTGGGGATAAAATGCTGAGGCCACAGGGACAGACACAGAACACAATGAGGGTATCACTGTTACTGGGGATAAAATACCCAGGCCACACGGACAGACACAGAACACAATGAGGGTATCACTGTTACTGGGGATAAAATACCCAGGCCACACGGACAGACACAGAACACAATGAGGGTATCACTGTTACTGGGGATAAAATACCCAGGCCACACGGACACAGAACACAATGAGGGTATCACTGTTACTGGGGATAAAATGCCCAGGCCACACGGACAGACACAGAACACAATGAGGGTATCACTGTTACTGGGGATAAAATGCTGAGGCCACAGGGACAGACACAGAACACAATGAGGGTATCACTGTTACTGGGGATGAAATACCCAGGCCACATGGACAGACACAGAACACAATGAGGATATCACTGTTACTGGGGATGAAATACCCAGGCCACACGGACAGACACAGAACACAATGAGGGTATCACTGTTACTGGGGATAAAATGCGGAGGCCATGGACAGACACAGAACACAATGAGGGTATCTCTGTTACTGGGGATAAAATGCTGAGGCCACACGGACAGACACAGAACACAATGAGGGTATCACTGTTACTGGGGATAAAATACCCAGGCCACACGGACAGACACAGAACACAATGAGGGTATCACTGTTACTGGGGATAAAATACCCAGGCCACACGGACAGACACAGAACACAGTGAAGGTATCACTGTTACTGGGGATGAAATACCCAGGCCACACGGACAGACACAGAACACAATGAGGGTATCACTGTTCCTGGGGATAAAATACCCAGGCCACACGGACAGACACAGAACACAATGAGGGTATCACTGTTACTGGGGATAAAATACCCAGGCCACACGGACAGACACAGAACACAATGAGGGTATCACTGTTACTGGGGATGAAATACCCAGGCCACACGGACAGACACAGAACACAATGAGGGTATCACTGTTACTGGGGATAAAATACCCAGGCCACACGGACACAGAACACAATGAGGGTATCACTGTTACTGGGGATAAAATGCTGAGGCCACGGACAGACACAGAACACAATGAGGGTATCACTGTTACTCGGGTTAAAATGCCCAGGCCGCACGGACAGACACAGAACACAATGAGGGTATCACTGTTACTGGGGATAAAATGCGGAGGCCACACGGACAGACACAGAACACAATGAGGGTATCACTGTTACTGGGGATAAAATACCCAGGCGGCACGGACAGACACAGAACACAATGAGGGTATCACTGTTACTGGGGATAAAATACCCAGGCCACACAGACACAGAACACAATGAGGGTATCACTGTTACTGGGGATAAAATACCCAGGCCACACGGACAGACACAGAACACAATGAGGGTATCACTGTTACTGGGGATAAAATACCCAGGCCACACGGACAGACACAGAACACAATGAGGGTATCACTGTTACTGGGGATAAAATACCCAGGCCACACGGACAGACACAGAACACAATGAAGGTATCACTGTTACTGGGGATAAAATGCTGAGGCCACACGGACAGACACAGAACACAATGAGGGTATCACTGTTACTGGGGATAAAATACTGAGGCCACACGGACAGACACAGAACACAATGAGGGTATCACTGTTACTGGGGATAAAATACCCAGGCCACACGGACACAGAACACAATGAGGGTATCACTGTTACTGGGGATAAAATACCCAGGCCACACGGACAGACACAGAACACAATGAAGGTATCACTGTTACTGGGGATAAAATACCCAGGCCACACGGACACAGAACACAATGAGGGTATCACTGTTCCTGGGGATAAAATGCTGAGGCCACACGGAGAGACACAGAACACAATGAGGGTATCTCTGTTACTGGGGATAAAATACCCAGGCCACACGGACAGACACAGAACACAATGAGGGTATCACTGTTACTGGGGATAAAATACCCAGGCCACACGGACAGACACAGAACACAATGAGGGTATCACTGTTACTGGGGATAAAATACCCAGGCCACACGGACAGACACAGAACACAATGAGGGTATCACTTTTACTGGGGATAAAATACCCAGGCCACACGGACAGACACAGAACACAATGAGGGTATCACTGTTACTGGGGATAAAATGCGGTGGCCATGGACAGACACAGAACACAATGAGGGTATCACTGTTACTGGGGATAAAATACCCAGGCCACACGGACAGACACAGAACACAATGAGGGTATCACTGTTACTGGGGATAAAATACCCAGGCCACACGGACACAGAACACAATGAGGGTATCACTGTTCCTGGGGATAAAATACCCAGGCCACACGGACAGACACAGAACACAATGAGGGTTTCACTGTTACTGGGGATGTAATGCTGTTAAATTCGAGAATATGTTTTGGGTTTTTCCCCCATTCACTTAGGGTATGGTGGAATATTCACATAGAATTTCACTGACTCCTGAAAAGGAAGGAAGGGAAGATCCTGTGAGTTTGTTGACCACCATCTTCCCATCCATTCGTTGCTGCCATCAGCAGAGCAAAGCACAGCGATTGTGAATTCAGAAAATGACCTTCCCATAACCAAGTTGTAAAGAACCGTTATTCTACAGATAAACCACCCCGATCCCCTGGATTAATTACCCTCATGTAACCCACTCCGGGGTATCTGTTATTCTACAGATAAACCACCCCGATCCCCTGGATTAATTACCCTCATGTAACCCACTCCGGGGTATCTGTTATTCTACAGATAAACCACCCTGATCCCCTGGATTAATTACCCTCATGTAACCCACTCCGGGGTATCTGTTATTCTACAGATAAACCACCCCGATCCCCTGGATTCATTACCCTCAAGTAACTCACTCCCGGGTATCTGTTATTCTACAGATAAACCACTCCGATCCCCTGGATTAATTACCCTCATGTAACCCACTCCCGGGTATCTGTTATTCTCTCGATAAACCACCCAGATCCCCTGGATTAATTACCCTCATGTAACCCACTCCGGGGTATCTGTTATTCTACAGATAAACCACCCCGATCCCCTGGATTAATTACCCTCATGTAACCCACTCCCGGGTATCTGTTATTCTATAGATAATCCACCCCGATTCCCTGGATTAATTACCCACATGTAACCCACTCCGGGGAATCTGTTATTCTACAGATAAACCACCCCGATCCCCTGGATTAATTACCCTCATGTCACCCACTCCGGGGTATCTGTTATTCTACAGATAAACCACCCCTATCCCTGGGATTAATTACCCCCATCTAACCCACTCTGAGGTATCTGTTATTCTATAGATAAACCATCCGATCCCTGGATTAATTACCCTCATGTAACCCACTCTGGGGTATCTGTTATTCTATAGATAAACCACCCCAATCCCCTGGATTAATTACCCTCATGTAACCCACTCTGGGTATCTGTTATTCTATAGATAAACCACCCCGATCCCCTGGATTAATTACCCTCAAGTAACCCACTCCCGGGTATCTGTTATTCTACAGATAAACCACCCGATCCCCTGGATTAATTACCCTCATGTAACCCACTCCGGGGTATCTGTTATTCTATAGATAAACCACCCCTATCCCTGGATTCATTACCTTCATGTAACCCACTCTGGGGTATCTGTTATTCAATAGATAAACCACCCCTATCCCTGGATTAATTACCCTCAAGTAACCCACTCCCGGGTATCTGTTATTCTACAGATAAACCACCCCGATCCCCTGGACTAATTACCCTCATGTAACCCACTCCGGGGTATCTGTTATTCTACAGGTAAACCACCCCAATCCCCTGGATTAATTACCCTCATTTAACCACTCCGGGGTATCTGTTATTCTATATATAAACCACCCCTGTCCCCTGGATTAATTACCCTCATGTAACCCGCTCTCGGGTATCTGTTATTCTATAGATAAACAACCCCGATCCCCTGGATTAATTACTTTCATGTAACCCCCTCCGGGGTGTCTGTTATTCTATAGATAATCCACCCCGATTCCCTGGATTAATTACCCTCATGTAACCCACTCCCGGGTATCTGTTATTCAATAGATAAACCACTTCGATCCCCTGGATTAATTACCCTCATGTAACCGACTCTGGGCTTTCTGTTATTCTACAGATAAACAACCCCGATCCCCTGCATTAATTACCCTCATGTAACCCACTCCAGGGTATCTGTTATTCTGTAGATAAACCACCCCGATCCCGTGGATTAATTACCCTCAAGTAACTCACTCCCGGGTATCTGTTATTCTACAGATAAACCATCCCGATCCCCTGTATTAATTACCCTCATGTAACCCACTCCGGGGTATCTGTTATTCTATAGATAAACCACCCCGATCCCCTGGATTAATTCGCCTCAAGTAACCCACTCTCGGGTATCTGTTTTTCTATAGATAAACCACCCCGATCCCCTGGATTAATTACCTTCATGTAACCCACTCCGGGGTATCTGTTATTCTAATAATAAACCACCCCGATCCCCTGGATTAATTACGCTCATGTAACCCACTCCCGGGTATCTGGTATTCTATAGATAATCCACCCCGATTCCATGGGTTTATTACCCTCATGTAACCCACTCCAGGGGTATCTGTTATTCTATAGATAATCCACCCTGATTCCCTGGATTAATTACCCACATGTAACCCACTCCGGGGAATCTGTTATTCTACAGATAAACCACCCCGATCCCCTGGATTAATTACCCTCATGTAACCCACTCCGGGGTATCTGTTATTCTACAGATAAACCACCCCTATCCCCGGGATTAATTACCCTCATCTAACCCACTCCGAGGTATATGTTATTCTATAGATAAACCATCCGATAACCCTGGATTAATTACCCTCATGTAACCCACTGTGGGGTATCTGTTATTCTACAGATAAACCACCCCGATCCCCTGGATTAATTACCCTCATGTCACCCACTCAGGGGAATCTGTTATTCTACAGATAAACCACCCCGATCCCCTGGATTAATTACCCTCATGAACCCACTCCAGGGTATCTGTTAATCTACAGATAAACCACCCCGATCCCCTGGATTAATTACCCTCATGTCACCCACTCCGGGGTATCTGTTATTTTACAGATAAAACACCCCTATCCCCGGGATTAATTACCCTCATGTAACCCACTCTGGGGTATCTGTTATTCTATAGATAAACCACCCCAATCCCCTGGATTAATTACCCTCATGTAACCCACTCTGGGGTATCTGTTATTCTATAGATAAACCACCCCGATCCCCTGGATTAATTACCCTCATTTAACCCACTCCGGGGTATCTGCTATTCTATAGATAAACCACCCCTATCCCCTGGATTAATTACCCTCATGTAACCCACTCCAGGGTATCTGCTATTCTACAGATAAACCACCCCGATCCCCTGGATTAATTAACCGCATGTAACCCATTCTGGGGTATCTGTTATTCTATAGATAAACCACCCCTATCCCTGGATTAATTACCCTCATGTAACCCACTCCGGGGTATCTGTTATTCTACAGGTAAACCACCCCAATCCCCTGGATTAATTACCCCCATTTAACCACTCCGGGGTATCTGTTATTCTATATATAAAGCACCCCTGTCCCCTGGATTAATTACCCTCATGTAACCCACTCTCGGGTATCTGTTATTCTATAGATAAACGACCCCGATCCCCTGGATTAATTACTTTCATGTAACCCACTCCGGGGTGTCTGTTATTCTATAGATAATCCACCCCGATTCCCTGGATTAATTACCCTCATGTAACCCACTCCCGGGTATCTGTTATTCAATCGATAAACCACCCCGATCCCCTGGATTAATTACCCTCATGTAACCCACTCTGGGCTTTCTGTTATTCTACAGATAAACAACCCCGATCCCCTGGATTAATTACCGTCATGTAACCCACTCCCAGGTATCTGTTATTCTAGAGATAAACGACCCCGATCCCCTGGATTAATTACTTTCATGTAACCCACTCCGGGGTATCTGTTATTCTATAGATAATCCACCCCGATTCCCTGGATTAATTACCCTCATGTAACCCACACCCGGGTATCTGTTATTCAATAGATAAACCACCCCGATCCCCTGGATTAATTACCCTCATGTAACCCACTCTGGGGTATCTGTTATTCTACAGATAAACCACCCCGATCCCCTGGATTAATTACCCTCATTTAACCCACTCCGGGGTATCTGTTATTCTACAGATAATCCACGCCGATCCCCTGGATTAATTACCCTCAAGTAACCTACTCTGGGGTATCTGTTATTCTATATATAAACCACCCCAATCCCCTGGATTAATTACCCTCAAGTAACCCACTCCCGGGTATCTGTTATTCTACAGATAAACCACCCCGATCCCCTGGATTAATTACCCTCATGTAACCCACTCCGGGTATCTGTTATTCTATAGATAAACCACCCCGATCCCCTGGATTAATTAGCCTCAAGTAACCCACTCCCGGGTATCTGTTATTCTACAGATAAACCAGCCCGATCCCCTGGATTAATTACCCTCATGTAACCCACTCCCGGGTATCTGTTATTCTCTCGATAAACCACCCCGATCCCCTGGATTAATTACCCTCATGTAACCCACTCCGGGGTATCTGTTATTCTATAGATAAACCACCCCGATCCCCTGGATTAATTACCTTCATGTAACCCACTCCAGGGTATCTGTTATTCTATAGATAAACCACCCCGATCCCCTGGATTAATTACCCTCATGTAACCCACTCCAGGGGTATCAGCTATTCTAAAGATAATCCACCCCGATTCCCTGGATTAATTACCCACATGTAACCCACTCCGGGGAATCTGTTATTCTACAGATAAACCACACCGATACCCTGGATTAATTACCCTCATGTAACCCACTCCGGGGTATCTGTTAATCTACAGATAAACCACCCCGATCCCCTGGATTAATTACCCTCATGTAACCCACTCCGGGGTATCTGTTAATCTACAGATAAACCACCCCTATCCCCGGGATTAATTACCCTCATCTAACCCACTCCGAGGTATCTGTTATTCTAAAGATAAACCATCCGATCCCCTGGATTAATTACCCTCATGTAACCCACTGTGGGGTATCTGTTATTCTATAGATAAACCACCCCTATCCCCTGGATTAATTACCCTCATGTAACCCACTCTGGGGTATCTGATATTCTATAGATAAACCACCCCGATCCCCTGGATTAATTACCCTCATTTAACCCACTCCGGGGTATCTGCTATTCCATAGATAAACCACCCCTATCCCCTGGATTAATTACCCTCATGTAACCCACTCCAGGGTATCTGTTATTCTACAGATAAACCACCCCGTTCCCCTGGATTAATTAGCCGCATGTAACCCACTCCCGGGTATCTGTTATTTTATAGATAAACCACCCCTATCCCTGGATTAATTACCCTCATGTAACCCACTCCCGGGTATCTGTTATTCTACAGATAAACCACCCGATCCCCTGGATTAATTACCCTCATGTAACCCACCCCAGGGTATCTGTTATTCTACAGGTAAACCACCCCAATACCCTGGATTAATTACCCTCATTTAACCACTCCGGGGTATCTGTTATTCTGTATATAAACCACCCCTGTCCCCTGGATTAATTACCCTCATGTAACCCACTCTCGGGTATCTGTTATTCTATAGATAAACGACCCCGATCCCCTGGATCAATTACTTTCATGTAACCCACTCCGGGGTGTCTATTATTCTATAGATAATCCACCCCGATTCCCTGGATTAATTACCCTCATGTAACCCACTCCCGGGTATCTGTTATTCAATAGATAAACCACCCCGATCCCCTGGATTAATTACCCTCATGTAACCCACTCTGGGCTTTCTGTTATTCTACAGATAAACAACCCCGATCCCGTGGATTAATTACCCTCACGTAACCCACTCCGGGGTATCTGTTATTCTGTAGATAAACCACCCCGATCCCCTGGATTAATGACCCTCAAGTAACTCACTCCCGGTTATCTGTTATTCTACAGATAAACCTCCCCGATCCCCTGGATTAATTACCTTCATGTAACCCACTCCGGGGTATCTGTTATTCTATAGATAAACCACCCCGATCCCCTGGATTAATTACGCTCATGTAACCCACTCCCGGGTATCTGTTATTCTATAGATAATCCACCCCAATTCCTTGTATTTATTACCCTCATGTAACCCACTCCAGGGGTATCTGTTATTCTATAGATAATCCACCCTGATTCCCTGGATTAATTACCCACATGGAACCCACTCCGGGGAATCTGTTAATCTACAGATAAACCACCCCGATCCCCTGGATTAATTACCCTCATGTAACCGACTCCGGGGTATCTGTTATTCTCTAGATAAACCACCCCGATCCCCAGGATTAATTACCCTCATGTAATCCACTCCCGGGTATCGTTATTCGATAGATAAACCACCCCGATCCCCTGGATTAATTACCCACATGTAACCCTCTGGGGTATCTGTTATTCTACAGATAAACCACCCCGATCCCCTGGATTCATTACCCTCATGTAACCCACTCCGGGGTATCTGTTATTCTATAGATTAACCACCCCGATCCCCTGGATTAATTACCCTCATGTAACCCACTCCGGGGTATCTGTTATACTATAGATAAACCAGCCATATCCCTGGATTCATTACCTTCATGTAACCCACTCTGGGGTATCTGTTATTGTACAGATAAACCACCCCGATCCCCTGGATTAATTACCCTCAAGTAACCCACTCCCGGGTATCTGTTATTCTACAGATAAACCACCCCGATCCCCTGGATTAATTACCCTCATTTAACCCACTCCGGGGTATCTGTTATTCTATATATAAACCACCCCTGTCCCCTGGATTATTTACCCTCATGTAACCCACTCCCGTGTATCTGTTATTCTATAGATAAACGACCCGATCCCCTGGATTAATTACTTTCATGTAACCCACTCCGGGGTATCTGTTATTCCACAGATAATCCACCCCGATCCCCTGGATTAATTACCCTCAGGTAACCCACTCCGGGGTATCTGTTATTCCATAGATAATCCACCCCGATTCCCTGGATTAATTACCCTCATGTAACCCACTCCCGGGTATCTGTTATTCAATAGATAAACCACCCCGATCCCCTGGATTAATTACCCTCATGTAACCCACTCTGGGGTATCTGTTATTCCATATATAAACCACCCCGATCCCCTGGATTAATTACCCTCAAGTAACCCACTCCCGGGTATCTGTTATTCTACAGATAAACGACCCCGATCCCCTGGATTAATTACCCTCATGTAACCCACTCCGGGTATCTGTTATTCTATAGATAAACCACCCCGATCCCCTGGATTAATTAGCCTCAAGTAACCCATGCCCGGGTATCTGTTATTCTACAGATAAACCACTCCGATCCCCTGGATTAATTACCCTCATGTAACCCACTCACGGGTATCTGTTATTCTCTCGATAAACCACCCAGATCCCCTGGATTAATTAGCCTCAAGTAACCCATGCCCGGGTATCTGTTATTCTACAGATAAACCACTCCGATCCCCTGGATTAATTACCCTCATGTAACCCACTCCGGGGTATCTGTTATTCTACAGATAAACCACCCTGATCCCCTGGATTAATTACCCTCATGTAACCCACTCCGGGGTATCTGTTATTCTACAGATAAACCACCCCGATCCCCTGGATTAATTACCCTCATGTAATCCACTCCCGGGTATCGTTATTCGATAGATAAACCACCCCGATCCCCTGGATTAATTACCCACATGTAACCCTCTGGGTATCTGTTACTCTACAGATAAACCACCCCGATCCCCTGGATTAATTACCCTCATGTAACCCACTCCGGGGTTTCTGTTATTCTATAGATTAACCACCCCGATCCCCTGGATTAATTACCCTCATGTAACCCACTCCGGGGTATCTGTTATACTATAGATAAACCAGCCATATCCCTGGATTCATTACCTTCATGTAACCCACTCTGGGGTATCTGTTATTGTACAGAAAAACCACCCCGAACCCCTGGATTAATTACCCTCAAGTAATCCACTCCGGGGTATCTGTTATTCTATAGTTAAACCACCCCGATCCCCTGGATTAATTACCCTCATGTAACCCACTCCGGGGTAACTGTTATTCTATAGATAAAACACCCCTATCCCTGGATTCATTACCTTCATGTAACCCACTCCCGGGTATCTGTTATTCTACAGATAAACCACCCCCATCCCCTGGATTAATTACCCTCATTTAACCCACTCCGGGGTATCTGTTATTCTATATATAAACCACCCCTGTCCCCTGGATTATTTACCCTCATGTAACCCACTCCAGGGTATCTGTTATTCTATAGATAAACGACCCGATCCCCTTGATTAATTACTTTCATGTAACCCACTCCGGGGTGTCTGTTATTCCATAGATAATCCACCCCGATTCCCTGGATTAATTACCCTCATGTAACCCACTCCCGGGTATCTGTTATTCAATAGATAAACCACCCCGATCCCCTGGATTAATTACCCTCATGTAACCCACTCTGGGGTATCTGTTATTCTATAGATAAACCACCCCGATCCCCTGGATTAATTAGCCTCAAGTAACCCACGCCCGGGTATCTGTTATTCTACAGATAAACCACTCCGAT
The DNA here is from genome assembly GCF_047496885.1 of Scyliorhinus torazame. Classification (NCBI taxonomy): domain Eukaryota; kingdom Metazoa; phylum Chordata; class Chondrichthyes; order Carcharhiniformes; family Scyliorhinidae; genus Scyliorhinus; species Scyliorhinus torazame. The sequence goes on from NC_092726.1 coordinate 2,557,470, forward strand.
CCCCTGGATTAATTACCCTCATGTAACCCACTCCCGGGTATCTGTTATTCTCTCGATAAACCACCCAGATCCCCTGGATTAATTACCCTCATGTAACCCACTCCCGGGTATCTGTTATTCTATAGATAAACCACCCCGATCCCCTGGATTAATTACCCTCATGTAACCCACTCCGGGTATCTGTTATTCTACAGATAAACCACCCCTATCCCCTGGATTAATTACCCTCATGTAACCCACTCCCGGGTATCTGTTATTCTCTCGATAAACCACCCCGATCCCCTGGATTAATTACCCTCATGTAACCCACTCCGGGGTAACTGTTATTCTATAGATAAACCACCCCGATCCCTTGGATTAATTACCTTCCTGTAACCCACTCCGGGGTATCTGTTATTCTATAGATAATCCACCCCGATTCCCTGGATTAATTACCCTCATGTAACCCACTCTGGGGTATCTGTTATTCTATAGATAAACCACCCCGATCCCCTGGATTAATTACCCTCATTTAACCCACTCCGGGGTATCTGCTATTCTATAGATAAACCACCCCTTTCCCCTGGATTAATTACCCTCATGTAACCCACTCCAGGGTATCTGCTATTCTACAGATAAACCACCCCGATCCCCTGGATTAATTAACCGCATGTAACCCACTCTGGGGTATCTGTTATTCTATAGATAAACCACCCCTATCCCTGGATTAATTACCCTCAAGTAACCCACTCCCGGGTATCTGTTATTCTACAGATAAACCACCCGATCCCCTGGATTAATTACCCTCATGTAACCCACTCCGGGGTATCTGTTATTCTATAGATAAACCACCCCTATCCCTGGATTCATTACCTTCATGTAACCCACTCCCGGTTATCTGTTATTCTGCAGATAAACCACCCCGATCCCCTGGACTAATTACCCTCATGTAACCCACTCCGGGGTATCTGTTATTCTACAGGTAAACCACCCCAATCCCCTGGATTAATTACCCTCATTTAACCACTCTGGGGTATCTGTTATTCTATATATAAACCACCCCTGTCCCCTGGAATAATTACCCTCATGTAACCCGCTCTCGGGTATCTGTTATTCTATAGATAAACAACCCCGATCCCCTGGATTAATTACTTTCATGTAACCCACTCCGGGGTGTCTGTTATTCTATAGATAATCCACCCCGATTCCCTGGATTAATTACCCTCATGTAACCCACTCCCGGGTATCTGTAATTCAATAGATAAACCACCCCGATCCCCTGGATTAATTACCCTCATGTAACCCACTCTGGGCTTTCTGTTATTCTACAGATAAACAACCCCGATCCCCTGCATTAATTACTCTCATGTAACCCACTCTGGGGTATCTGTTATTCTGTAGATAAACCACCCCGATCCCCTGGATTAATTACCCTCAAGTAACTCACTCCCGGGTATCTGTTATTCTGCAGATAAACCATCCCGATCCCCTGTATTAATTACCCTCATGTAACCCACTCCGGGTTATCAGTTATTCTATAGATAAACCACCCCGATCCCCTGGATTAATTCGCCTCAAGTAACCCACTCCCGGGTATCTGTTATTCTATAGATAATCCACCCCGATTCCCTGGATTAATTACCCTCATGTAACCCACTCCAGGGGTATCTGTTATTCTATAGATAATCCACCCTGATTCCCTGGATTAATTACGCACATGTAACCCACTCCGGGGAATCTGTTATTCTACAGATAAACCACCCCGATCCCCTGGATTAATTACCCTCATGTAACCCACTCCGGGGTATCTGTTATTCTACAGATAAACCACCCCTATCCCCGGGATTAATTACCCTCATCTAACCCACTCCGAGGTATATGTTATTCTATAGATAAACCATCCGATAACCCTGGATTAATTACCCTCATGTAACCCACTGTGGGGTATCTGTTATTCTACAGATAAACCACCCCGATCCCCTGGATTAATTACCCTCATGTCACCCACTCAGGGGAATCTGTTATTCTACAGATAAACCACCCCGATCCCCTGGATTAATTACCCTCATGAACCCACTCCAGGGTATCTGTTAATCTACAGATAAACCACCCCGATCCCCTGGATTAATTACCCTCATGTCACCCACTCCGGGGTATCTGTTATTCTACAGATAAAACACCCCTATCCCCGGGATTAATTACCCTCATCTAACCCACTCTGAGGTATCTGTTATTCTATAGATAAACCATCTGATCCCCTGGATTAATTACCCTCATGTAACCCACTCTGGGGTATCTGTTATTCTATAGATAAACCACCCCAATCCCCTGGATTAATTACCCTCATGTAACCCACTCTGGGGTATCTGTTATTCTATTGATAAACCACCCCGATCCCCTGGATTAATTACCCTCATTTAACCCACTCCGGGGTATCTGCTATTCTATAGATAAACCACCCCTATCCCCTGGATTAATTACCCTCATGTAACCCACTCCAGGGTATCTGCTATTCTACAGATAAACCACCCCGATCCCCTGGATTAATTAACCGCATGTAACCCACTCTGGGGTATCTGTTATTCTATAGATAAACCACCCCTATCCCTGGATTAATTACCCTCATGTAACCCACTCCCGGGTATCTGTTATTCTACAGATAAACCACCCGATCCCCTGGATTAATTACCCTCATGTAACCCACTCCGGGGTATCTGTTATTCTAATGGTAAACCACCCCTATCCCTGGATTCATTACCTTCATGTAACCCACTCCCGGTTATCTGTTATTCTACAGATAAACCACCCCGATCCCCTGGACTAATTACCCTCATGTAACCCACTCCGGGGTATCTGTTATTCTACAGATAAACCACCCGATCCCCTGGATTAATTACCCTCATGTAACCCACTCCCGGGTATCTGTTATTCTACAGATAAACCACCCGATCCCCTGGATTAATTACCCTCATGTAACCCACTCCGGGGTATCTGTTATTCTAATGGTAAACCACCCCTATCCCTGGATTCATTACCTTCATGTAACCCACTCCCGGTTATCTGTTATTCTGCAGATAAACCACCCCGATCCCCTGGATTAATTACCCTCATGTAACCCACTCCGGGGTATCTGTTATTCTACAGGTAAACCACCCCAATCCCCTGGATTAATTACCCCCATTTAACCACTCCGGGGTATCTGTTATTCTATATATAAACCACCCCTGTCCCCTGGATTAATTACCCTCATGTAACCCACTCTCGGGTATCTGTTATTCTATAGATAAACGACCCCGATCCCCTGGATTAATTACTTTCATGTAACCCACTCCGGGGTGTCTGTTATTCTATAGATAATCCACCCCGATTCCCTGGATTAATTACCCTCATGTAACCCACTCCCGGGTATCTGTTATTCAATAGATAAACCACCCCGATCCCCTGGATTAATTACCCTCATGTAACCCACTCTGGGCTTTCTGTTATTCTACAGATAAACAACCCCGATCCCCTGGATTAATTACCCTCATGTAACCCACTCCGGGGTATCTGTTATTCTATCGATAAACCACCCCAATCCCCTGGATTAATTACCCTCATGTAACCCACTCTGGGGTATCTGTTATTCTATAGATAAACCACCCCGATCCCCTGCATTAATTACCCTCATTTAACCCACTCCGGGGTATCTGCTATTCTATAGATAAACCACCCCTTTCCCCTGGATTAATTACCCTCATGTAACCCACTCCAGGGTATCTGCTATTCTACAGATAAACCACCCCGATCCCCTGGATTAATTAACCGCATGTAACCCACTCTGGGGTATCTGTTATTCTATAGATAAACCACCCCTATCCCTGGATTAATTACCCTCATGTAACCCACTCCGGGGTATCTGTTATTCTATAGATAAACCACCCCTATCCCTGGATTCATTACCTTCATGTAACCCACTCCCGGTTATCTGTTATTCTAAAGATAAACCACCCCGATCCCCTGGACTAATTACCCTTATGTAACCCACTCCGTGGTATCTGTTATTCTACAGGTAAACCACCCCAATCCCCTGGATTAATTACCTTCATGTAACCCACTCCGGGGTATCTGTTATTCTATAGATAAACCACCCCTGTCCCCTGGATTAATTACCCTCATGTAACCCGCTCTCGGGTATCTGTTATTCTATAGATAAACAACCCCGATCCCCTGGAGTAATTGCTTTCATGTAACCCACTCCGGGGTGTCTGTTATTCTATAGATAATCCACCCCGATTCCCTGGATTAATTACCCTCATGTAACCCACTCCCGGGTATCTGTTATTCAATAGATAAACCACCCCGATTCCCTGGATTAATTACCCTCAAGTAACTCACTCCCGGGTATCTGTTATTCTACAGATAAACCATCCCGATCCCCTGGATTAATTACCCTCATGTAACCCACTCCGGGTTATCTGTTATTCTATAGATAAACCACCCCGATCCCCTGGATTAATTAGCCTCAAGTAACCCACTCCCGGGTATCTGTTATTCTATAGATAAACCACCCCGATCCCCTGGATTAATTACCTTCATGTAACCCACTCCGGGGTATCTGTTATTCTATAGATAAACCACCCCGATCCCCTGGATTAATTACGCTCATGTAACCCACTCCCGGGTATCTGTTATTCGATAGATAATCCACCCCGATTCCCTGGATTAATTACCCTCATGTAACCCACTCCAGGGGTATCTGTTATTCTATAGATAATCCACCCTGATTCCCTGGATTAATTACCCACATGTAACCCACTCCGGGGAATCTGTTATTCTACAGATAAACCACCCCGATCCCCTGGATTAATTACCCTCATGTAACCCACTCCGGGGTATCTGTTATTCTACAGATAAACCACCCCTATACCCGGGATTAATTACCCTCATCTAACCCACTCCGAGGTATATGTTATTCTCTAGATAAACCATCCGATAACCCTGGATTAATTACCCTCATGTAACCCACTGTTGGGTATCTGTTATTCTACAGATAAACCACCCCAATCCCCTGGATTAATTACCCTCATGTCACCCACTCCGGGGAATCTGTTATTCTACAGATAAACCACCCCGATCCCCTGGATTAATTACCCTCACGAACACACTCCGGGGTATCTGTTAATCTATAGATAAACCACCCCGATCCCCTGGATTAATTACCCTCATGTCACCCACTCCGGGGTATCTGTTATTCTACAGATAAACCACCCCTATCCCCGGGATTAATTACCCTCATCTAACCCACTCTGAGGGATCTGTTATTCTATAGATAAACCATCCGATCCCCTGGATTAATTACCCTCATGTAACCCACTCTGGGGTATCTGTTATTCTATAGATAAACCACCCCGATCCCCTGTATTAATTACCCTCATTTAACCCACTCCGGGGTATCTGCTGTTCTACAGATAAACCACCCCTATCCCCTGGATTAATTACCCTCATGTAACCCACTCCAGGGTATCTGCTATTCTACAGATAAACCACCCCGATCCCCTGGATTAATTAACCGCATGTAACCCACTCTGGGGTATCTGTTATTCTATAGATAAACCACCCCTATCCCTGGATTAATTACCCTCATGTAACCCACTCCCGGGTATCTGTTATTCTACAGATAAACCACCCGATCCCCTGGATTAATTACCCTCATGTAACCCACTCCGTGGTATCTGTTATTCTAATGATAAACCACCCCTATCCCTGGATTCATTACCTTAATGTAACCCACTCCCGGTTATCTGTTATTCTACAGATAAACCACCCCGATCCCCTGGAATAATTACCCTCATGTAACCCACTCCGGGGTATCTGTTATTCTACAGGTAAACCACCCCAATCCCCTGGATTAATTACCCCCATTTAACCACTCCGGGGTATCTGTTATTCTATATATAAACCACCCCTGTCCCCTGGATTAATTACCCTCATGTAACCCACTCTCGGGTATCTGTTATTCTATAGATAAACGACCCCGATCCCCTGGATTAATTACTTTCATGTAACCCACTCCGGGGTGTCTGTTATTCTATAGATAATCCACCCCGATTCCCTGTATTAATTACCCTCATGTAACCCACTCCCGGGTATCTGTTATTCAATAGATAAACCACCCCGATCCCCTGGATTAATTACCCTCAAGTAACCCACTCTGGGCTTTCTGTTATTCTACAGATAAACAACCCCGATCCCCTGGATTAATTACCCTCATGTAACCCACTCCGGGGTATCTGTTATTCTGTAGATAAACCACCCCGATCCCCTGGATTAATTACCCTCAAGTAACTCACTCTCGGGTATCTGTTATTCTACAGATAAACCATCCCGATCCCCTGTATTAATTACCCTCATGTAACCCACTCCGGGTTATCTGTTATTCTATAGATAAACCACCCCGATCCCCTGGATTTATTAGCCTCAAGTAACCCACTCCCGGGTATCTGTTATTCTATAGATAAACCACCCTGATTCCCTGGATTAATTACCCACTTGTAACCCACTCCGGGGATCTGTTATTCTACAGATAAACCACCCCGATCCCCTGGATTAATTACCCTCATGTAACCCACTCCGGGGTATCTGTTATTCTACAGATAAACCACCCCTATCCCCGGGATTAATTACCCTCATCTAACCCACTCCGAGGTATATGTTATTCTATAGATAAACCATCCGATCCCCTGGATTAATTACCCTCATGTAACCCACTGTGGGGTATCTGTTATTCTATAGATAAACCACCCCGATCCCCTGGATTAATTACCCTCATTTAACCCACTCCGGGGTATCTGCTATTCTATAGATAAACCACCCCTATCGCCTGGATTAATTACCCTCATGTAACCCACTCCAGGGTATCTGTTATTCTACAGATAAACCACCCCGATCCCCTGGATTAATTACCCTCATGTAACCCACTCCGTGGTATCTGTTATTCTACAGATAAACTACCTCTATCCCTGGATTAATTACCCTCATGTAACCCACTCTGGGGACTCTGTTATTCTATAGATAAACCACGCCGATCCCCTGGATTAATTACCCTCATGTAACCCACTCTGGGGTATCTGTTATTCCACAGATAAACCACCCCGATCCCCTGGATTAATTACCCTCATGTAACCCACTCCAGGGTGTCTGTTATTCTACAGATAAACCACCCCTATCCCTGGATTAATTTCCCTCATGTGACCCACTCCAGGGGTACCTGTTATTCTACAGATAAACCACCCCGATCCCCTGGATTAATTACCCCATTAATTACCCCGGCAACTATAGACCGGTGAGCCTCACGTCTGTAGTGGGTAAAGTCTTGGAGGGGATTATTAGAGACAAGATTTATAATCATCTAGATAGGAATAATATGATCAGGGATAGTCAGCATGGCTTTGTGAAGGGTAGGTCATGCCTCACCAACCTTATCGAGTTCTTTGAGAAGGTGACTGAACAGGTAGACGAGGGTAGAGCAGTTGATGTGGTGTATATGGATTTCAGCAAAGCGTTTGATAAGGTTCCCCACGGTAGGCTATTGCAGAAAATACGGAGGCTGGGGATTGAGGGTGATTTAGAGATGTGGATCAGAAATTGGCTAGCTGAAAGAAGACAGAGGGTGGTGGTTGATGGGAAATGTTCAGAATGGAGTTCAGTTACAAGTGGAGTACCACAAGGATCTGTTCTGGGGCCGTTGCTGTTTGTCATTTTTATCAATGACCTAGAGGAAGGCGCAGAAGGGTGGGTGAGTAAATTTGCAGACGATACTAAAGTCGGTGGTGTTGTCGATAGTGTGGAAGGAAGTAGCAGGTTACAGAGGGATATAGATAAGCTGCAGTGCTGGGCTGAGAGGTGGCAAATGGAGTTTAATGTAGAGAAGTGTGAGGTGATTCACTTTGGAAGGAAAAACAGGAATGTGGAATATTTGGCTAATGGAAAAGTTCTTGAAAGTGTGGATGAGCAGAGGGATCTAGGTGTCCATGTACATAGATCCCTGAAAGTTGCCACCCAGGTTGATAGGGTGGTGAAGAAGGCCTATGGAGTGTTGGCCTTTATTGGTAGAGGGATTGAGTTCCGGAGTCAGGAGGTCATGTTGCAGCTGTACAGAACTCTGGTACGGCCGCATTTGGAGTATTGCGTACAGTTCTGGTCACCGCATTGTAGGAAGGACGTGGAGGCTTTGGAACGGGTGCAGAGGAGATTTACCAGGATGTTGCCTGGTATGGAGGGAAAATCTTATGAGGAAAGGCTGATGGACTTGAGGTTGTTTTCGTTAGAGAGAAGAAGGTTAAGAGGAGACTTATTAGAGGCATACAAAATGATCAGAGGGTTAGATAGGGTGGACAGTGAGAGCCTTCTCCCGCGGATGGAAATGGCTAGCACGAGGGGACATAGCCTTAAACTGAGGGGTAATAGATATAGGACAGAGGTCAGGGGTAGGTTCTTTACGCAAAGAGTAGTGAGGCCGTGGAATGCCCTACCTGCTACAGTAGTGAACTCACCAACATTGAGGGCATTTAAAAGTTTATTGGATAAACATATGGATGATAATGGCATAGTGTAGGTTAGATGGCTTTTGTTTCGGTGCAACATCGTGGGCCGAAGGGCCTGTACTGCGCTGTATTGTTCCATGTTCTATGTTCTATGTAACCCACTCCGGGGTATCTGTTATTCTACAGATAAACCACCCCGATTCCCTGGATTAATTACCCTCATGTAACCCACTCCGGGCTATCTGTTATTCTACAGATAAACCACCCCGATCCCCTGGATTAATTACCCTCATGTAACCCACTCCGGGGTACCTGTTATTCTACAGATAATCCACCCCGATTCCCTGGATTAATTACCCTCATGTAACCCACTCCGGGGTATCTGTTATTCTACAGATAAACCATCCCTATCCCTGGATTAATTACCCTCATGTAACCCACTCTGGGGTATCTGTTATTTTATATATAAACCATCCCGATCCCCTGGATTAATTACCCTCATGTAACCCACTCCCGGGTATTCTATCGATAAACCATCCCTATCCCTGGATTAATTACCCTCATGTAACCCACTCCAGGGGTATCTGTTATTCTACAGATAAACCACCCCGATCCCCTGGATTAATTACCTCCATGTAACTCACTCCGGGGTATCTGTTATTCTATCGATAAACCATCCCTATCCCTGGATTAATTACCCTCATGTAACCCACTCCAGGGGTATCTGTTATTCTACAGATAAGCCACCCCGATCCCCTGGATTAATTACCTCCATGTAACTCACTCCGGGGTATCTGTTATTCTATAGATAAACCATCCCGATCCCCTGTATTAATTACCCTCATGTAACCCACTCCCGGGTATTCTATAGATAAACCACCCCTATCCCTGGATTAATTACCCTCATGTAACCCACTCCTGGGGTATCTGTTATTCTACAGATAAACCCCCCCGATCCCCTGGATTAATTACCCTCAAGTAACCCACTCCGAACCCCTCGATTAGATTCTAGTCTGTATCTTACTCCCAGGTATCTGTTATTCTATGTATAAACCACTCAGAACCCCTCGATTAGATTCCAGACTGTAACTCACTCCCGGGTATCTGTTATTCTATATATAAACCCCCGAACCCCTCGATTAGATTCCAGTCTGTAACTCACTCCCGGGTATCTGTTATTCTATATATAAACCCCCGAACCCCTCGATTAGATTCCAGTCTGTAACTCACTCCCGGGTATCTGGTATTCTATATATCAACCACCTTGATCCCCTCGATTAGGTTCCAGTCTGCATCTCACTCCCGGGTATCTGTTACTCGGTTGTGAACAGTTTGAATTTCTGGAGTGAGAGAGAAATTTGCTCGAAAGCTGATTCTATTTAAAACAGCAAGTTGCAGTGAATGGAGATGTGTTATAGTTTCTAAATGATGTGCATAAAGTCAATCTCTGTCACTGACAACAGTCAGTCCTGGGTGTGATTAACAGACCACTCAGTCATCACCTCCATTCTGGCCAGGGATTGTGATATCACGACTCAAAGGCAGCAGTAAAACAGCATTCTTACCGTATTTGCTGCCGTCTTCAGCAGTTGCATTGATTCTCTTGCCGAGGATCTGGACGTGCTTTCCGCTGGTCCGGCTGTAGAGCTGGTAGACACGGATGTGTCGTCGGCTGAGCTGGTCACTGTTCCTGGCGTGCTCCCTCACGTGCTGATTAAAATTAGGAGACGATTGATTCTCCCCCTTTTGTTTACAAAGGGAGAAATAAAATCAATTTGCTTTTACTGTGCCGGAGCCCAGCGACCTGGGGCACGCGATCGCGGACTGCACCAGTGTGCGTCCGCTTACCCCTCCCCCCCACTCGACCCGCTGCCAGTCTGCGCTGGGCGGAGGGTTGCCAACTCTGGTTGGACATATTGCTGGAAGTGTCGTCACTTGACCTCCAACCTCCCCATCCCCAGAGAACCGCCATTGACTGTCAAATGTGTCTCCCTTTGTCGTGCTCCTTCTCTCCCCTTGTTCAATATTTTAAAAATTAACAAAGACCTACAAATTAAAATTAACAACATTCACTTGGTAGTACGGGACATGTGTTGCTGAACAAAGATATAAGCCATCGCTGCTTTTAATCGTGCACTCATTAGAACATAAGAACTAGGATCTGGAGTCGGCCATCTGCCCCCTCGAGCCTGCTCCACCATTCAATGAGATCATGGCTGATCTTTTGTGGACTCAGCTCCACTTTCCGGCCCGAACACCAGAACCCTTAATCCCTTTATTCTTCAAAAAAACTATCTATCTTCATCTTAAAAACATTTAATGAAGGAGCCTCTACTGCTTCACTGGGCAAGGAGTTCCATAGATTCACAACCCTTTGGGTGAAGAAGTTCCTCCTAAACTCAGTCCTAAACTCATTTAATATTCGTGTCAATCTGTCCTGATGAATCATGATAAAAACCTTCAACAGCATGTCCCTTTTCTCAGCAATACTAAAATAAAACACTTTTTTTAAAAAATGCTCTTTAGAGTTCCTGGGTTTTGCTCACGTGTCCTGCAGATTGATCGTTAATTCCTAGAGATATAGACATAGACATAGAATTTACAGTGCAGAAGAAGGCCATTCGGCCCATCGAGTCTGCACCGGCTCTTGGAAAGAGCACCCTACCGAAGGTCCAAACCTCCACCTAATCCCCATAACCCAGTAACCCCACCCTAAGGGCAATTTTGGACACTATGGGCAATTTAGCATGGCCAATCCACCTAACCCGCACATCTTTGGACTGTGGGAGGAAACCGGAGAACCCGGAGGAAACCCACGCAGACACGGGGAGAACGTGCAGACTCCGCACAGACAGTGACAGAACGTCTATTAATCTGACGATTTTCTCGTCCTCGGGTGGTTTCAAAATGCTTCACTCTGAATGGAGTATTTTTGAGATACAGTCACTGCTTTCTGAGGGACTGGCACCCATCCATTTGCAGAATGTGATGCAAACACAGTCACAAAATTTAAGGTCGGATCAGATCGTCTGCCGCGATTCTTCTGACGGCTCAACAAGCCGAATCTGCAAAGGCCGAGCCCGCCCGCCACCGCCTTGTGTGCAGGGCTGGCACCTGCTTTGGAGCACCTGAAACTACACATCGTCAAGGTGCCCAACCTCCTGCCCGAAGCTGGTGTCACCGCCTGTGCCCTCCAGTTTCCCACTTGTCGTGATTGATGGTGAGGGCTGTCATGGCACCAGCCCTCAATCAGACATTCGGGCAACCTGGTGGAACATGAGCTTGCTCAACATCTGGCACATCCTTCAGGATGTGGCCATCTCCCATCCTGGGCACATTCCCAAGCCAATCAAGCTGGTTGTGTAGGCAACCTCCATTTTGTGCATAGCAAGATCCCACAAACAGCACTGAGGTAATGAGCAGATCTCCTTTTTCATGGTATCACACAATGGGCCGTGTTATGATTTCTGTGTGATTTTTATATGGCCAACATTCATAATATGCATAAAAATACAGAATTTACTCCTACATTACAACAGTGAGTACACTTCAGAAAGTTATTTCAGGGGTTGTAAACTACTTTGGGATGGTTGGAGACCACTATATAAATGCTATCTGGATACTGGAAGCAGATTAAGTTTAAAATTTGCAGAGATCAGCACAGGAGAGCCCCTCTGGAGGTTTCTCCCTGGTGGTCTGCAGGATGGAATAGGGAGATCCTTTTGTCCCGCTATCCATTTGCAGCCTTTGCTATTTTTATCATTGCAAAAAAGATCCCTGCTCTCTGTAGCATTTTTTCCATCACCCTAACTGAACCAAGCCTCATTCTATTCTCCTGTGGACATATGTCCACAGCACATAAATATTCACAGATTCCATTCGGCAATCGCACCGGGAGGCCTGCGGCAAACACGGGGGGGGGGGGGGGGGGGGGGGTGCTCCAAGGGTCTGGCTAACTGAATATAATACAGGGGGCAGGGCATTGGATTCAACTCCTAGCCGGACTCACAGGCCTAGATTATCAATTTTATTTTAAAAGTAGAGACACAAACCTATCTTTCTTGAGTTGTAGAAGCTAACAGCAACAGAAAAAGTCTTGGAATAAGCTGAAAGAACTTGAGCAGTGCTGAGAGGTAACTCCTCACATGCCAGGCTTGTGTGCATCATTTTAACTCCGTTTATTCCCCCTTCTGCTTTGGCGTTAGTTTCTCAAGGCTCCATAATTGGTCCCGTGGATGTTCCAGAGCAGCATTGGTCACATCATTGACAAGTTACAGCTGCTTGTGACCACACGTCTTTAACGTGTGGTATGTTACAATTCGGCAGTGCGGTGAATGCTCCAATCCCCGCCATCCTCTTCCGTGGGCCACATTTGCTTCCATTCACATTTAGTTGACGATCGCAGGAAGGCTGACGCCAGGTGGTAGTGCACAGGGCGAGACAGCATCGTGGCTGGAGGTTCACAGTCCTATCGGGGCAGGGCGGAGCTGGAAAATACCACAAGCCCTCTAAAAGTGACTTGGGCGGGGTTGGAAAACCCCTGCTGCATGTGCAGGCGACAGGTGAAGTGGGATCAGTCGGCCGGAGCTAATCATTGGGCCAGTTTCAAAGTAGCCCTGTCCTTATTTGTCGGCATTAATTTGATTTCAGAAGAGTGAGATAAACAGATCAACTTTCAGCCATTGGGGAGGGAGAGATAGTTGGAGCAAAGGGAGTTTCTCTGTTGTAGAGGCTGAGGAGCTGGCTGCAAAATGGAGGTGTGGCAGGGCCAGCACTGGAAGGATTGATAGTGTGACGTGTTTACATTGACATTGACCATGAGAAATGTGGACAGAGGAATTTAACATTGGCGAGGTTGGCACTGAAGTGTGTTTACAATGGTGACAAAGGGAAATACGATTTTGTGGCATGTCATGGAAGATGGACATTAGTAAGTCAGAAAATATTCCTCTCTGTCAAAGATTCTCCACAAGGAGTTGTCACTAGCATCCTGGCCACTGTTTCCCTTTGAGGGATATTGCTGTGCACCAAGGCAGCTTCCACATTTGCCTACAGGACAGCAGTTCACGTGAGCAAAGATAGAGTTGGAGGTGGGGGGGGGGGGGGGAGGATTCTCTGGTGATGGGGCTCCCATTCCATGCCTCATTTAAATTGCCCAGATCTGTCTCGGTGGACAACCCAAAGCGCCGTGCACTGGCACAGGAAAGATGACAACATGGAAACAGGCTGTCCAGTCCAACACTCATCGTGCCAACAATCTGTCCCCCATTTTCCCCAATCGCTTCATCCCCTCTTCCTCCATCCACCTATAGTGGCTGGCAGCCCCTTCAGATTAACTTCCAACACACTGATTTGGCAACAAAAAAAATCAGAGTCAATATTCAAAATAATTGTACGTTATATTCAGTTTCCTTGTTGGAAAAATACTGGAAATGGGATAAAGAGTGGCATTTTGACCAAGTGAGGCGGTGTGAGGTGAGGAAACCTCCAGGAGTATGCAGAACTGGAGAAAGTGGTAAAGCAAAAAGTGCAGAGGATACTGGAAGCCTGCAGAGGGATTTGGATAGGCTAAGTGAATGGGCTAGGGTCTGGCAGATGGAATACAATGTTGACAAATGTGAGGTTATCCATTTTGGTAGGAATAACGGCAAAAGGGATTATTATTTAAATGATAAAATATTACAACATGCTGCTGTGCAGAGAGACCTGGGTGTGCTAGTGCATGAGTCGCAAAACGTTGGTTTACAGGTGCAACATGTGATTAAGAAGGCGAATGGAGTTTTGTCCTTCATTGCTAGAGGGATGGAGTTTAAGACTCGGGAGGTTATGCTGCAATTGGAAAGGTGTTAGTGAGGCCACACCTGGAGTATTGTGTTCAGTTTTGGTCTCCTTACCTGAGAAAGGACGTACTGGCACTGGAGGGTGTGCAGAGGAGATTCACTAGGTTAATCCCAGAGCTGAAGAGGTTGGATTACGAGGAGAGATTGAGTAGACTGGGACTGTACTCGTTGGAATTTAGAAGGATGAGGGGGGATCTTATAGAAACATACAAAATTATGAAGGGAATAGGTAGGATAGATGCGGGCAGGTTGTTTCCACTGGTCGGGGAAAGCAGAACTAGGAGGCATAGCCTCAAAATAAGGGGAAGTAGATTTAGGACTGAGTTTAGGAGGAACTTCTTCACCCAAAGGGTTGTGAATCTATGGAATTCCTTGCCCAGTGAAGCAGTAGAGGCTCCTTCATTAAATGTTTTTAAGATAAAGATAGATAGTTTTTTGAAGAATAAAGGGATTAAGGGTTATGGTGTTCGGGCCGGAAAGTGGAGCTGAGTCCACAAAAGATCAGCCATGATCTCATTGAATGGAGGAGCAGGCACGAGGGGCCAGATGGCCGACTCCTGCTCCTAGTTCTTATGTTCTTATGTTATCAACCCCGTATTGGCCTGCGGTCTAATCTGGAATGTTGCCACAGTTCCTCCCTCAGCCACTAACACAGGAGGGGAGTACCACAATCTGCTGCATGAAGATGATTCTCTTGTCCTCTCTCTCTCTGATGGCCTGTCGACACTCGGCATCTATTCTCACCCAGGGAGGGGGAGGGGAATGAATGATGTCCACGGTATCCTTCCCCCAGCATAACATAGAACATACAGTGCAGAAGGAGACCATTCAGCCCATCAAGTCTGCACCGACCCACTTAAGCCCTCACTTCCACCCTATCCCCATAACCCAATAACCTCTCCTAACCTTTTTGGACACTAAGGGCAATTTATCATGGCCAATCCACCTAACCTGCACATCTTTGGACTGTGGGTGGAAACCGGAGCACCCGGAGGAAACCCACGCACACACGGGGAGGATGTGCAGACTCCGCACAGACAGTGACCCAGCGCGGAATCGAACCTGGGACCCTAGTGCTGTGAAGCCACGGTGCTAACCACTGTGCTACCATGCCGCCCAAGGGAAAGAGAAGGACGATGTTTTGATTAATTGTTCTCAACCTGCTTCCTAAAAAAAACAAATGCACCCAAAAAAAACCCCCGACAGGCAGTCCACATCAAAAGGATTTGTGCCTTAAAGGCTTGGATTGGGTATTGTGTTTGTCTCCATCCACATTGACCTGCGACTGGGCAGGAGAATTCCACAGCTTTGGAGTAGGGATCTAAATCACTTTTGCAAAATGCACAGCCGCTCGTGCTAATTTTAACCTTTTGCCCAGAGAGAAGTGTTAACTTGGTGTCGGATACTGAAACTATTTATATCTGCACTAAAAAAAGCTTCCGGTGATGAATTTACTGCACGGGTTAGCACCGCGGGGTTAGGGCTGGGTGGGGAAGGGGAGGTAACCAACTCTCAGGGAACTGCTCAAGGACCGTGGGCCAATTAACCCTTTGAGAGCTTCACGCCGCACTGAAGCATTTGCTGCTTTTTCGCCGCTGATTTTCACACCTCTGAGCTGTGCCTTGTCATGGTCAGGAATGTATCCTTCTGTCTACTTGCTGTGGGTGAACCTCGCCAATTGTGTGCAAGCTTGGGGCATTGATGCCTGGCAGGCCACTGGGGACAGCACACGGCAGCCAAGAATCGTGGCCTGGGGCACCCTTTTCAGCAGGGCTTACAATGGCAAGCTGCTTCATTCCATCCTCCTTTCCCCAGGCACTGTCCATCCAACAATGCAGGCTGATGCCAGCTGACTCAACAGGAACCGAGAACCATACCTGATTCAACCATGGCTCAGTTGGAGGACAATCTCAGCTCTGAGTAGGCCATGGGGCCAGGCCCCATTCCGCACACAATCTATCTAACAAGAGGGAGTGCTGCCTTTTGGAAGAGGTGTTAAATTAGTGCCTTCCATCCTCTCAAGTCAACAGAAATGGTCGACTATCCTGAACAGGGGATGGCGTGGTGTCCCAATGTCCTGGCCCTAATCAATGTCACTAAAACAGATTCATCTGGTCGTTATCACATTTCTGTTTGTGAACAAGTCACAGTGAACAAATTGTGTTTCCTGCAACAAAACAGTGACTGCACTTCAGAAAGTACTTTGTTGACTGTGAAAGGCTTTGAGATGTCCTCACACTCTGGAAGACACTGTAGAAATGCAAGTTGACCCAGCAGCTCACTGCATGTGAGTGGATGGCGTGTTGGCAGCGGAGGATGGCTATTCTCAGTTGACTGTACCTTTGTCATGTCTCATCTACTGTCTCCGTCCGGTTGTGGATGAACTACCTTGCAGTGCATCCAGCCCTCTAAAATTTACCAAGATACTATTCTACAAATGCAGCAGTGTCAGTCATTAAAAGGATCACAAACTGAGATTTTCTCATTGACTTGAGAAGGAAAAAGGTGTGTTCTATAGACTTGCCTTCTATGGCGCCTTTCACAAACCCATGGTCCCAAAAGCACCCAACAGCTAATGGAAACTGCTGTCCCTTATTTAGACGATCAAACCCCATTCTAATGTTCAACAGCTCCATTAAATTTCCTCTTAATCTTTTCTTCTCCAATCTTTCCACTTGAACTGCCTCACCCCTGACTATTCCTCAGCTCTCTCAGAAAGCCTAGTCCAGGTAAAGAACACCCTCATAGAGTGGCAGAACCACTTCCATCCCGATTCCCCTTAACCAGGCCACCGACGTCCTTGTGGGATTCCCAGAATGTAACATTGGATGGAAAAAAAACACACCTCGATATGCCACAATCGAGATCCTGCCATGTCCATGATGGACAAGTCTAGAAATCACCGATCACCTCACCGACAAGTACATAGCCTGATCACGGGCCATTCCTCCTCTCACTTGTGTACCAGAGATTTTAACCGGTTTAAAACAAACATGGATGTTGCGGACAGAGGAATATCGCGTGCATTGAATCACTCAGCTGGCTCAAGTTCATCCTTCTGGAACTGTGAATCCTCACGCTTTCCTCAGCGTGCGGCTGGCTCACACTCTCTCCGCTGCAGCAAGTGGTGGATTCAAACCCCACTCCAGAGACTGCAGCACCTGTTGCAGTGCTGCCCTGCTGGAGGGGGACATTAAACCGAGACTCGGGGGTCTTCCTTCTCAAGTGGATCACATGACAATATTCAATGAACTGCTGAGGAGCTCTCCTTAGTGCGGTCGATGATATTCCTCAACAAGTATTGTTGAAACAATCCCATCTGATCTTTGATCAGAATGCTATTTGGTGGATCTTGCTGTGCACAAATTGGTTGCCATGCTTCCTGTATTTTAGCAGTGGCTCCACTTGCAGAAACACTGAATTTGCTGTAAAGTGCTCTGGGAAATTTGCAGAATAATTCAAACACTTTCTTTTCTCCTGGGAGCAGATTAAGTGCATTTTGATTGGTGCCTCATGTCTTCAGCTTGATCACGCCCAATAATTAGAATTCATTATATTTTCCAGCAGTCTGAAGTTTGTCCCTGATTTTACACTTTTAACAGTAACTTCATTTGAAGCCTACTTGTGACAATAAGCGATTTTCATTTCATGCCTGTCACTCTCGAGTTGGCTCGGGGTAATATGCTGGGTTCACTTTGCCTCGGTCTAATTAGACAGAATTCTGTATTTCCAAAACACTACATGCCGGTTCTCTTGGCTCTTTGGTGAATGACACCATCGACTGCCCAACAGGGCGAAGCTGGTTAATGTCAGCATCACCCGAAATTCTAACCGGTCTTGTTTCACGAAGACTCCCTCAACCCCATTCTACCGCCCACTTGTAGAGTTTAAACTTTGTAGGTCTTGCTGGGGAGTCATCGCATTACGTATTGGATCAGACTTTCTGCTCTTATCTGCAAATCCCCCAATGCACACACTCCCCAGGTTCTATCTTCAGGTAAAGCTCAAGAGGCAAGTGTTGTAATTGTAATTGTGGATAATATCCAACTATTCCACCACAATCTATCACTTCAATGTGGAGGAAAAATCACATGGATGATGAATGGGACGGCACTGTGGCGCAGTGGTTAGCACTGCTGCCTACAATGCTGAGGACCCGGGTTCGATCCCGGCCCCGGGTCACTGTCCGTGAGGAGTTTGCACATTCTCCCCATGTCTGCGTGGGGCTCGCCCCCACAACCCAAAGATGTGCAGCGGAGGTGGATTGGCCCCGCTAAATTGCCCCTTCATTGGAAAGAAATAATTGGGCACTCCAAATTTATTTTTTAAAAATGGGTGATGAATTTACACCACCATTCAAAATTAAAATTATTCCCAAAGACGGACTATTGAGGGAAATGAAAACTGTGTAGCTCGACAAACCTCCATCACCGCGAAGAACAAGGGGGTGGGATCACCCCCACCTCCAAATTCTCCGCCAATCTGACCTGAAAGTATTGTTCTCATCTCATCATCGGTGCTGGGTCCGAATCTTACCGAACACCACGATGAGTGTGTCGTCACCACACACACACACTGCAGTGGTGAAAGAAGGAGTTTTATCACTGCCTTCTTCTCAAGGGCACCTAGTGATGGGTAATCAAACATCCAAGAAGGCAGATTAGAATATACTGCCTTGGGATGCTTTTTCAGATTAAAGGTGCAATTTATCAATGCAAATTGTTGCGATATTAGGAAAGTGCTTTGTGAAAGCATATACCCCGCACATGAAATCAAATGGGAATTCGAGATGACTGCAAATTCCAAAGAGGAATTACTCACTTCCTTTAGAAATAATCCACGCAAGAAAAGATGCTAATCCTAATGGGAGGCAGTCACACAGCCCAGTGTTGTCCTGTATCTTTCCTGGTTTGAATGGAATCTGGTGATGGTGATACTCCGAACATTGTCAGTGGCCTGAATGGGTCTTGCTGTGTTCAGGCAGGATTGAACTGCTCCAGGGTGAGGCAAAGCTAAAGATTATCAGATGTTCGCAAATTTCTAACTCCTGCTCAGAAAAGTATCCCAGCGTGGGTTTCATTTTGATAATAGATTTACGATAATCTAAAGTCTGATGGATACGGTCAAAACTTTTACATATGGAGAGACAGAGAGATATAAGCAGTGATAGACATGGACCAGAACAATGAGATAGACAGATAGATCAATCGACAGATAGACTAATAAATAGTGAAGGATAGATCGATGGATAGCCATCTAGTTTGACATCTGTTTGTTTATTCTGAGGGTATCACTGGGCTGAAGTTACCACTTGTCCCAGACAGGGTTACATTAAATGATGTTTACAGACAGGCACTAAAGATTGTTGCATGCTTTACCATGTTGATGCAACAGAGCTGCATTGACACAACTTTAAACCCAGGGTTCTTCACGAACGTGTTCCCTTTAACTTCCTTTTGCTGTGCGCAGTCAGCATCTTAATGGAAGTGTTGCTCTGTTCCCTGAGCGGCACCTTTCTGATTGCTGCACAGGCTCGCGATTCCGAATGCCAGGGTGAGCTGCTGTGGAGTGTGGCAAGGCCCGGCACAGACACAAAGAGGGAAACACCAGACTGGCTCAATCGGTGACACGCATCCCTCACATCTTCTATCTAAACATCGTGGGTTCCAGTCCCAGCCAGGGCTGGATCAACTTGTACACCTGCAGTGAGAGGCAACAACAGGAAGGCATTTAACCCCTGGAGCCTGTATTGGCACCCAGTGAGATGGTGCTCGATCTGCGAGCTAACTCCATACACTGCCTCATTCAGCATCTTCTCAGGTGGATGTCAAAGATCTCACAGCTACTAGATGAAGAAAGGGTGGGGAAATGTTAATCTCTCCAGTGTCCTGGCCATAACCAACCGCTAAAACAGGTCGTCTGGTTATTTCACACATTGCTGTTTGTGGGATCTTGCTTGTACAATTTGGCTGCCCTGCTTCCCACATTACAACAGTGACTGCAAGTTTAGCTGCAAAGTCCCACTGGCATTAGGACACATCAAGGTCATTAAAAGCACTTTATAAATGCAAGTTCTGTCTTTCTTTCAATGCCGTCCGTCACCTGCCAACATAAACACCTCTGAGCACTTTCTGCATTTGTCACCAAAGCAGCTCAGTGGAGTAACCTCAACACTGTGGGGCCAGATCCTGAAATAGTCACTCGAGAGAGACAGAGAGGGCAAGATCTTTGTGCCTCTTCCTGGGAGGCTTTTCCAGCCTTGCTTTTGAAGAATGTCACTATTTTTACACCTTTCTTTAAAGGCTGCGACTCTTCCCAGGAGACAGCAGACGGCATTGCAAATATGGGAGGGCTCAGAACAGCTTTGCGAGAGGGACTTGTAAAAAAAGCTGGTGGATGACACTGCTGGTGATGGGGGAGGAGAGGAAGGTAGCAGCCCTGCTGGCTCTGTCTTCTCCCCAGAAACTGTCCAGCAGGTACATTTAAAGATTGTGTTTTAGTTTGAATAGGCCCTCAGAAAAATCTGTGCATATATGCAGAAATATGTATTGATGGTCAACAGGTGATTACAGACACAGCAGTGCCCCATAGTGATGCTGTGATCAGAGTGGTTGCTGTTTCGAGAGAGAGAAATAGACACATGCAGAGAGATTCCTTGATAGTGGAAAAGGATTGATAATAATCTAATAATAATCTTTATTATTCTCACAAGTAGGTTTACATTAACACTGCAATGAAGTTACTGTGAAAAGCCCCTAGTCGCCACATTCCGGCGCCTGTTCGGGTACACAGAGGGAGAATTCAGAATGTCCAATTCACCTAACAAGCACGTCTTTCGAGACTTGTGGGGGGAAACCGGAGCACCCGGAGGTAACCCATGCAGACACGGGGAGAACATGCAGACTCCGCACAGACAGTGACCCAAGCCGCGAATCGAACCTGGGTCCCTGGCGCTGTGAAGCAGCAGTGCTAACCACTGTGCTACCGTGCTGCTTTATATATAAGGATAAATATATATGTTGTGTGTATGTGATTGTAGACAGATACAGATAGAACATGAATAGATATAATCAGATAAATAGCTGGATAGAAATAAATAGAGATAGATGACTATAGATAGAGAAAGAAATTGAAATTAATAGGCAGTTAAATAATACATACAGAAGCATAGATCATTATCAAGAGAGATAGATTTGGATATTTGTCACAAAATAGGTGCATAAATAGGCACACAGAAATAGATGACTAGAGAGAGATGAGAACAATACTTTCAGATCAGATTGGCGGAGAATTTGGAGGTGGGGGTGATCCCACCCCCTTGTTCTTCGCGGTGATGGAGGTTTGTCGAGCTACACAGTTTTCATTTCTCTCAATAGTCCGTCTTTTGGAATAATTTTAATTTTGAATGGTGGTGTAAATTCATCACCCATTTTTCTTTGAGAAGGTGACCAAACAGGTGGATGAGGGTAAAGCAGTTGATGTGGTGTATATGGATTTCAGTAAAGCACTTGATAAGGTTCCCCACGGTAGGCTACTGCAGAAAATACAGAGGCATGGGATTCAGGGTGATTTAGCAGTTTGGATCAGAAATTGGCTAGCTGGAAGAAGACAAAGGGTGGTGGCTGATGGGAAGTGTTCAGACTGGAGTCCAGTTACTAGTGGTGTACCACAAGGATCTGTTTTGGGGCCACTGCTGTTTGTCATTTTTATAAATGACCTGGAGGAGGGTGTAGAAGGATGGGTGAGTAAATTTGCAGATGACACTAAAGTCAGTGGAGTTGTGGACAGTGCGGAAGGATGTTACAAGTTACAGAGGGACATAGATAAACTGCAGCACTGGGCTGAGAGGTGGCAAATGGAGTTTAATGCAGAAAAGTGTGAGGTGATTCATTTTGGAAGGAATAACAGGAAGACAGAGTACTGGGCTAATGGTAAGATTCTTGGCAGTGTGGATGAGCAGAGAGATCTCAGTGTCCATGTACATAGATCCCTGAAAGTTGCCACTCAGGTTGAGAGGGTTGTTAAGAAGGCGTACGGTGTGTTAGCTTTTATTGGTAGAGGGATTGAGTTTCGGAGCCATGAGGTCATGTTGCAGCTGTACAAAAATCTGGTGCGGCCGCATTTGGAGTATTGCGTGCAATTCTGGTCGCCGCATTATAGGAAGGATGTGGAAGCATTGGAAAGGGTGCAGAGGAGATTTACCAGAATGTTGCCTGGTATGGAGGGAAGATTTTATGAGGGAAGGCTGAGGGACTTGAGGCTGTTTTTGTTAGAGAGAAGAAGGTTAAGAGGTGACTTAATTGAGGCATACAAGATGATCAGAGGATTGGATAGGGTGGACAGTGAGAGCCTTTTTCCTCGGATGGTGATGTCTAGCACGAGAGGACATAGCTTTAAATTGAGGGGAGATAGATATAAGACAGATGTCAGAGGTAGGTTCTTTACTCAGAGAGTAGTAAGGGCGTGGAATGCCCTGCCTGCAACAGTAGTGGACTCACCAACACTAAGGGCATTCAAATGGTCATTGGATAGACATATGGACGATAAGGGAATAGTGTAGATGGGCTTTAGAGTGGTTTCACAGGTCGGCGCAACATCGAGGGCCGAAGGGCCTGTACTGCGCTGTAATGTTCTAGATGGAGAAAGGCGAACAGTAGATTGAGTTAAAATTGACCCAGAACAATTAATCAATAGATCTAGATTGACACAGGATGACAAACTGATTGAGAAAGACTGTAGATAATATCCCTCACAAACACAGATAATGGATATGAATGGATCAACAGGTAGAGATACTTGTAGATACCTGGAGAAATTGATGGATGGATGGACAGACAGATAGAGATGAATGATCATACATGGTCATTTTTTTTTCCCAATTAAGGAGCAATTTAGGGATGGCATGGTGGCGCAGTGGTTAGCACTACTGCCTTTGTAAAAAATAAATTTCGAGTACCCAATTCTTTTTTTCCAATAAGGGGCAATTTAGCGTGGCCAATCACCTAGCTTGCACATTTTTGGGTTGTGGGGGTGAAACCCACGCAGACACGGGGAGAATGTGCAAACTCCACACGGACAGTGACCCAGAGCCGGGATTCGAACCCGGATCCTCGGCGGCGTCAGTTAAATTAACAAGTATGTTCACGGCTATTGATAGACCCGGAGAGATGGCTGGAAATTCAGAGATCTTCTCATTCAAACTAAGATAAATCAGTATGGAAGTGAGGATAATTTCACTCAGGCTTCGTATCCTACCTGACGACTGGCCTGTCCATTTTTTAAACTGGGATAGTATCTGTGGAAGGAGTGATTATTGGCGGGTAAGGCAGTGACACTGGATAAGCTGCTGTGATTGGGACACCGCAGAATCATTCAGTCGGATGGCCAGTGCTGGGTTTAGAAACAGCTCCTCAAACAGTTAGTTTCCGCAATGATGTATCAACACTCACCACTGAAACAAATACACATCACTTTCAATCAACTCGCAAAGGAAAACAGATAGAAAGAAGTAACTTGCATTTTTAAAGCCGAACAAAGAGTATAGGCTTGGATCACCAACCCCAAATGCCCCAATTCCAATCCAGCAATGGCTCATTGTGAAATTCATAGATTATCATAGAATTTACAGTGCAGAAGGAGGCCATTCGGCCCATCGGGTCTGCACCGGCTCTTGGAAAGAGCACCGTTCACAAGGTCAACACCTCCACCCCATCCCCATAACCCCACCCCACCCAACACTAAGGGCAATTTTGGACACTGAGGGCAATTTATCACGGCCAATCCACCTAACCTGCACATCTTTGGACTGTGGGAGGAAACCGGAGCACCCGGAGGAAACCCACGCACACACATGTGCAGACTCCGCAAAGACAGTGACCCAAGCCGGAATCGAACCTGGGACCCTGGAGCTGTGAAGCAATTGTGCTATCCACAGTGCTACCGTGCTGCCCAAATTGAATTGAAGAAATCTGACACCAGAGTAAAATGATCTCAAAGCCCCGTTGGAGGGTCAGGCCAGATTGGATGTTCAAACGCCAACTGGTTTACCAATGCCCTTCGGAGAGGCAACTGTGGTCCGTCCAGCATGTGATAGGATCCCGAGGATGAAACTTGTGTTCATACAACCTGCACACAGTGTCCTCGCCACAGTTCCCAAACTATTACGGGTGGAATTGCCGTAGTCTCTACGGTCAGTGAAACCGTAAACAGGCTCTATCTGAATGCCCTTACAATGCACACACACATCACGTGGAATCTCCCCCCACCTTCCAAAACAGCTGAAGCTACCTGTTGCTCACAAACTGCGGGGAGAAGGGAAATGTTCCTGTCCAGGAGCTCACCGCAAACATTCACCTGTCTCTCCTCCTCCGTTTAGCAACTGACCTGCTGTGCATTTCCGGCATTTCCTGTTCTCATTCAGGATCATTCATTGGCCAAAATTTTCAGACCTTTCCTGCCGGTGGGAATGGAAGCTCCCGCTGATGCTGAAGTCCCTCCCCAGCGCCGCATCCCCCGGTGGTGAAGGGGGCAGGGCCGATGGTGAAGTCCCTCCCCAGCGCCGCATCCCCCGGTGGTGGTGGGGGCAGGGCCGATGCTGAAGTCCCTCCCCAGCGCCGCATCCCCCAGTGGTGGTGGGGGGAGGGCTGATGGTGAAGTCCCTCCCCAGCGCCGCATCCCCGGTGGTGGAGGGGGCAGGGCCGATGGTGAAGTCCCTCCCCAGCGCCGCATCCCCGGTGGTGGAGGGGGCAGGGCCGATGGTGAAGTCCCTCCCCAGCGCCGCATCCCCGGTGGTGAAGGGGGCAGGGCTGGCAGGAATTGAAGATCCCACCTCCAGGGATGGCAGGCCACCTCTGCTCCTGGAAAAGGCGCTGTGGGAAGTGGGAAATTCTTCCCAATCTTTCCCAATAACCACAACTTGTATTTATATAGCACCTTTCAAGGAGTAACGCAGCCAAAGGCGCTTCACCCATATAATCAGGCAAATTGACTGAGTACACGTTAAGAGGACAAAAGATATTGGTTTTAATGAGCATCTTAAAGGAGGAGAGAAGGGCTTTGGCAGGGAATTTCTGAACTTGGGACAGGCCGAGAGCAGAGGAGCAGGATACAAAAGAGAGAATTGGAGGAATACAGAGATCTCAGTGGGTTGTAGGGATGGAGGAGGTTACAACAACATGGAAGGAATTGAAAATTCCATACGTACCATGTAAATGTGTACATACACACATATCTGCTATCATTCCATATATACCATCGATATGTATACATACATATCTGCTATCATTCCATATATACCATCGATATGTATACATACACACATATCTGCTATCATTCCATATATACCATCGATATATATACATACATATCTGCTATCATTCCATATATACCATCGATATGTATACATACACACATATCTGCTATCATTCCATATATACCATCGATATGTATACATACACACATATCTGCAATCATTCCATGTATACCATCGATATGTATACATACATATCTGCTATCATTCCATATATACCATCGATATGTATACATACACACATATCTGCTATCATTCCATATATACCATCTATATGTATACATACATATCTGCTATCATTCCATATATACCATCGATATGTATACATACACACATATCTGCTATCATTTCATATATACCATCGATATGTATACATACATATCTGCTATCATTCCATATATACCATCGATATGTATACATACACACATATCTGCTATCATTCCATATATACCATCGATATGTATACATACACACATATCTGCTATTATTCCATATATACCATCGATATGTATACATACACACATATCTGCTATCATTCCATATATACCATCGATATGTATACATACACACATATCTGCTATAATTCCATATATACCATCGATATGTATACATGCATATCTGCTATAAATCCATATATACCATCGATATGTATACAGACATATCTGCTATTCCACGTACACCATGTATATGTGTACATACACACATATCTGCTCTCATTCCATATATACCATCGATATGTATACATACACACATATCTGCAATCATTCCATATATACAATCAATATGTATACATACATATCTGCTATCATAGATCATAGATTATCATAGAATTTACAGTGCAGAAGGAGGCCATTCGGCCCATTGAGTCTGCACCGGCTCTTGGAAAGAGCACCCTACTCAAGGTCAACACCTCCACCCTATCCCCATAACCCAGTAACCCCACCCAACACTAAGGGCAATTCTGGACACAAAGGGCAATTTATCATGGCCAATCCACCTAACCTGCACATCTTTGGACTGTGGGAGGAAACCGGAGCACCCGGAGGAAACCCACACACACACGGGGAGGATGTGCAGACTCCGCACAGACAGTGACCCAAGCCGGAATCGAACCTGGGACCCTGGAGCTGTGAAGCAATTGTGCTATCCACAAGGCTACTGTGCTGCCCACAATTATTCCATGTATACCATCGATATGTATACATACATATCTGCTATCATTCCATATATACCATGTAAATGTGTACATACACACATATCTGCCATCATTCCATATATACCATCGATATGTATACATACACACATATCTGCTATCATTCCATATATACCATCGATATGTATACATACACACATCTGCTATCATTCCATATATACCATCGATATGTATACATACACACATATCTGCTATCATTCCATATATACCATCGATATGTATACACACATATCTGCTATCATTCCATATATACCATCGATATGTATACATACATACATATCTGCAATTATTCCATGTATACCATCGATATGTATACATACATATCTGCTATTATTCCATATATACCATCGATATGTGTACATACATATCTGCTATCATTCCATATATACCATCGATATGTATACATACACACATATCTGCTATCATTCCATATATACCATCGATATGTATACACACATATCTGCTATCATTCCATATATACCATCGATATGTATACATACATACATATCTGCTATTATTCCATGTATACCATCGATATGTATACATACATATCTGCTATTATTCCATGTATACCATCGATATGTATACACACATATCTGCTATCATTCCATATATACCATCGATATATATACATGCATATCTGCTATCATTCCATATATACCATCGATATGTATACATACATATCTGCTATTATTCCATATATACCATCGATATGTATACATACATATCTGCTATTATTCCATGTATACCATGTATATGTGTACATACACACATATCTGCTATCATTCCATATATACCATCGATACATATACATGCATATCTGCTATCATTCCATATATACCATCGATATGTATACATCCATATCTGCTATTATTCCATGTATACCATGTATATGTGTACATACACACATATCTGCTATCATTTCATATATACCATCGATATGTATACATACATATCTGCTATTATTCCATATATACCATCGATATGTATACATACATATCTGCTATTATTCCATGTATACCATGTATATGTGTACATACACACATATCTGCTATCATTCCATATATACCATCGATATATATACATACATATCTGCTATCATTCCATATATACCATCGATGTGTATACATACACACATATCTGCTATCATTCCATATATACCATCGATATATATACATGCATACCTGCTATTATTCCATGATTACCATGTAATATGTGTACATACACACATATCTGCTATCATTCCATATATACCATTGATATATATACATACATATCTGCTATCATTCCATATATACCATTGATATATATACATACATATCTGCTATCATTCCATATATACCATCGATACGTATACATACACACATATCTGCTATCATTCCATATATACCATTGATATGTATACATACACACATATCTGCTATCATTCCATATATACCATCGAAATGTATACATATATATCTGCTATCATTCCATATATACCATGTAAATGTGTACATACACACATATCTGCTATCATTCCATATATACCATCGATATGTATACATACACACATCTGCTATCATTCCATATATACCATCGATATGTATACATACACACATATCTGCTATCATTCCATATATACCATCGATATGTATACATACACACATATCTGCTATCATTCCATATATACCATCGATATGTATACACACATATCTGCTATTATTCCATATATACCATCGATATGTATACATACACACATCTGCTATCATTCCATATATACCATCGATATGTATACATACACACATATCTGCTATCATTCCATATATACCATCGATATGTATACATACACACGTATCTGCTATCATTCCATATATACCATCGATATGTATACACACATATCTGCTATTATTCCATATATACCATCGATATGTATACATACATATCTGCTATCATTCCATATATACCATCGATATGTATACATACACACATATCTGCTCTCATTCCATATATACCATCGATATGTATACATACATATCTGCTATTATTCCATATATACCATCGATATATATACACACATATCTGCTATCATTCCATATATACCATCGATATATATACATGCATATCTGCTATCATTCCATATATACCATCGATATGTATACATACATATCTGCTATTATTCCATGTATACCATCGATATGTATACACACATATCTGCTATCATTCCATATATACCATCGATATATATACATGCATATCTGCTATCATTCCATATATACCATCGATATGTATACATACATATCTGCTATTATTCCATATATACCATCGATATGTATACATACATATCTGCTATTATTCCATGTATACCATGTATATGTGTACATACACACATATCTGCTATCATTCCATATATACCATCGATACATATACATGCATATCTGCTATCATTCCATATATACGATCGATATGTATACATACATATCTGCTATTATTCCATATATACCATCGATATATATACATACATATCTGCTATCATTCCATATATACCATCGATATGTATACATACATATCTGCTATCATTCCATATATACCATGTAAATGTGTACATACACATATCTGTTATCATTCCATATATACCATCGATATGTATACATACACACACCTGCTATCATTCCATATATACCATTGATATGTATACATACACACATATCTGCTATCATTCCATATATACCATCGATATGTATACATACACATATCTGCTATCATTCCATATATACCATCGATATGTATACACACATATCTGCTATTATTCCACATATACCATCGATATGTATACATACACACATCTGCTATCATTCCATATATACCATCGATATGTATACATACACACAAATCTGCTATCATTCCATATATACCATCGATATGTATACATACACACGTATCTGCTATCATTCCATATATACCATCGATATGTATACACATATCTGCTATTATTCCATATATACCATCGATATGTATACATACATATCTGCTATCATTCCATATATACCATCGATATGTATACATACACACATATCTGCTCTCATTCCATATATACCATCGATATGTATACATACATATCTGCTATTATTCCATATATACCATCGATATATATACACACATATCTGCTATCATTCCATATATACCATCGATATATATACATGCATATCTGCTATCATTCCATATATACCATCGATATGTATACATACATATCTGCTATTATTCCATATATACCATCGATATGTATACATACATATCTGCTATTATTCCATGTATACCATGTATATGTGTACATACACACATATCTGCTATCATTCCATATATACCATCGATACATATACTTGCATATCTGCTATCATTCCATATATACCATCTATATGTATACATACATATCTGCTATTATTCCATATATACCATCGATATGTATACATACATATCTGCTATTATTCCATGTATATGTGTACATACACACATATCTGCTATCATTCCATATATACCATCGATATGTATACATACATATCTGCTATTATTCCATATATACCATCGATATGTATACATACATATCTGCTATTCTTCCATGTATACCATGTATATGTGTACATACACACATATCTGCTATCATTCCATATATACCATCGATATATATACATGCATATCTGCTATCATTCCATATATAGCGTCGATATGTATACATACACACATATCTGCTATCATTCCATATATACCATCGATATGTATACATACATATCTGCTATCATTCCATATATACCATCGATATATATACATACATATCTGCTATCATTCCATATATACCATCGATATGTATACATACACACATATCTGCTATCATTCCATATATACCATCGATATATATACATACATATCTGCTATAATTCCATATATACCATCGATATGTATACATACACACACATATCTGCTATCATTCCATATATACCATCGATATATATACATGCATATCTGCTATTATTCCATGTATACCATGTATATGTGTACATACACACATATCTGCTATCATTCCATATATACCATCGATATATATACATACATATCTGCTATCATTCCATATATACCATCGATATGTATACATACACACATATCTGCTATCATTCCATATATACCATCGATATATATACATGCATATCTGCTATTATTCCATATATACCATCGATATGTATACATACACACATATCTGCTATCATTCCATATATACCATCGATATATGTACATACATATCTGCTATCATTCCATATATACCATCGATATGTATACATACACACATATCTGCTATCATTCCATATATACCATCGATATATATACATGCATACCTGCTATTATTCCATGATTACCATGTATATGTGTACATACACACATATCTGCTATCATTCCATATATACCATTGATATATATACATACATATCTGCTATCATTCCATATATACCATCGATATGTATACATACATATCTGCTATCATTCCATATATACCATCGATATGTATACATACACATATCTGCTATCATTCCATATATACCATGTATCTGTGTACATGCACACACATCTGCTATTATTCCACGTATACCATGTATATATGTACATGCGCACATATCTACAACCAATCATTGATTTTCATTCACCAGTTTAACCCTGTACTGGGGACTTTGCCCTAAATGATATATTATTTTAATTAGATATTTCACAGGATAGAGCCGATATGTTTCAATGTACCATTGAATGACAGCACGGTGGCACAGTGGTTAGCCCTGCTGCCTCACGGCGCCGAGGACCCGGGTTCGATCCCGGCTCTGGGTCACTGTCCGTGTGGAGTTTGCACATTCTCCCCGTGTCTGCGTGGGTTTCGCCCCCACAACCCAAAGATGTTCAGGATAGGTGGATTGGCCACGCTAAATTGCCCCTCAATTGGAAACAATGAATTGGGTACTCTAAATTCTTTTTTTTTTTAAGTGTACCATTGAATTATTCTCTGGTGGGGGAGGAGGTGGGTGTTAAATTCAGCTTGAGCTGTAGCAAGAATTGGACAACATCAAATCAGAAACCTCGTTTTATGTCTAATCTTCTTTTAAATGACTCAGTTGCTTCACTTTTAATGACTAGAAAACAAAGAATCATTTTCAGAAGGTTTACTGAAGTGAATTTACAGGTTAACTATTTTAATTAATGCATAAAAGATAAAAGTGACAGGATATATTGCACCTGTTGTGACTTTTGTTGAGAAATTATTTAAGGGAGAAAATTATCAAAGTGTGTAACAGAGAGAGAGGGCCAGAGATTGGTTTTGGGGAGAGAGACGCGGGCACACTGTTACTTGTATTTGGCAGAGTGCACCGTCAGCAGGAGGTAATATCGCTGTTGAACCGCTGGCACCAACAGTGGCATTCTCCGCCATACCGCTGGGAACATAGAAACTAAAATGGTAATGGGTGGGTCCCAGGATGTCACACTGGCAGAATGGGCTCCGATTGAGCCCACCTCGCCAGCAACCTTTGCCAGGGGGCAGTTCCCGGGCATGACCCTCTCCCCTCTGAATGATGCACTCACTTCAGCTCCTCTGGGAGGGATGCCCACCAGGTGCACACCTCAGAGGATCGCGAGACTGCCTGCTCCCATTGCCGTTCCTGCCCAATGAAATTGGAAGAGGAAAATCCCCTTCACACAGAGAGAGACACACATACACACACACAGAGACAGACAGACACACACACACAGACAGACAGACACACAGATAGACAGACACACACACACACAGACAAACACACAGACAGACAGACAAACACAGAGATACACACACAGATACACACACAGACAGGCAGATACGCACACATACATAGACACACACACACAGGCACACACCTACACAGACACACACGCACAGACACACACGCAGACAGACACGCACAGACACACACGCAGACAGACACACGCACAGACACACACGCGCACACAGACACACACGCACAGACACACACACAAGCACAGACACACACACACTGTATTACGGAGACTAAGAGGATCAGAGAGAGAGCGAGACATGGTTCAGAGAGGGAGGGGCGTTTACATACAGAGACTGGCACTGCAGAGAGAGACACAGAGAGAGAGGCCAAGATGGTCACAGGTATAGAAAAGGTTTGAACAAAGAGTCATCCGGACTGGAAAGGTTAGCTCCCTTCTCCCTCCACAGATACCTGCTGAGATTGGCCAGCATTTTCTGTTTAAGATTCCAGCATCTGCAGTAATTTGCTTTTACATTATTATCGAAAAGGCAGTGGGCAAGTTTTTTCTGAACCTCAGTCCAGTCTTTTTAATGTTCAATTTTGAAAACAAACCAAGGCCCCCCCCCCCGCCGCCACGTGATTCTCAGCGGAGGGAGGCGGCATGCTGTTCGTTAGCAGCGGGGATTAGCAGCGGGGTTCTCTGCTCCATGTCGATGGGACTGGCCATAGAAGCCGCCACATGCTGCCGGGAAACCCATGTGTGAGTGTGCGCCGCCGGCGGAACCAGAGAATCCCGCAGCCAGGGAATCGCGGTTGGGCGGGGGGGGGGGGGGGGGGGGGGGGAGTCGGGAGACAGGATGGGGAGAGCAGCACGGTGGCGCAGTGATTAGCACCGAGGTCCCAGGTTCAATCCCGGCTCTGGGTCACTGTCCGTGTGGAGTTTGCACATTCTCCCCGTGTCTGTGTGGGTCTCACCCCCACAACCCAAAAGATGTGCAGGGTAGGTGAATTGGCCACGCTAAATTGCCCCATAATTGGGAAAAATGAATTGGGTACTCTAAATTTATTTTTTTTAAAGGATGGGGGGGGGGGGGGTCAGGAGTCGGGGGTGGGAGTCAGGGTGGGGGGGAGAGTCAGGGTGGGGGGATAGTCAGGGTGGGAGGGAGTCATGGTGGGGGGGGAGTCATGGTGGGGGGGGGGGGGAGTCAGGAGTCGGGGGGGAGTCAGGAGTCGGGGGGGAGTCAGGAGTCGGGGGGGAGTCAGGGTGGGGGGGGAGTCATGGTGGGGGGGGGGGAGTCATGGTGGGGGGGGAGTCAGGAGTCGGGGGGGGGGGAGTCAGGGTGGGGAGTCAGGGTGGGGGGGGAGTTTGGGTTGGGGGGTCAGGAGTGGGAGTCAGGGTTGAGGGGTCAGGAGTGGGAGTCAGGGTGGGGGGTCATGGTGGGGTGCTCAGGAGTCGGGGGGGTCAGGGTGGGGGGCTCAGGAGTCGGGGGGGTCAGGGTGGGGGTCAGGAGTCGGGGGGGTCAGGGTAGGGGGGTCAGGAGTCGGGGTGGGAGTCAGGGTGGGGGGGTCGGGGGTGGGAGTGTCAGGAGTCAGGGGGGTCAGGGTAGGGGGGTCAGGAGTCGGGGTGGGAGTCAGGGTGGGGGGGGTCGGGGGTGGGGGGTCAGGAGTCAGGGGGGGAGTCAGGGTGGGGGGTCAGGGGGTCAGGGTGGGGGGCTCAGGAGTCGGGGGGGTCAGGGTGGGGGGGTCAGGAGTCGGGGTGGGAGTCAGGGTGGGGGGGTCGGGGGTGGGAGTCAGGGTGGGGGGGTCAGGAGTCAGGGGGGGAGTCAGGGTGGGAGGGTCAGGAGTCGGGGGGGAGTCAGGGTGGGGGGGTTGGGGGTGGGAGTCAGGGTGGGGGGGTCAGGAGTCAGGGGGGAGTCAGGGTGGGGGGGTCAGGAGTCAGGGTGGGGGGGGAGTTTGGGTGGGGGGGGTTGGGAGTCAGGGTGGGGGGGAGTTTGGGGGGGGAGTCAGGGTGGGGGGGTCAGGAGTTTGGATGGGGGGGAGTTTGGGTGGGGGGGTCGGGAGTCAGGGGGGAGTCAGGGTGGGGCGTGTCGATGGGGGGGGGGCAGAGTGTGCCGGGGGTTTGGGAGCCAGGGTGGGGGGGGTTAAGCGGTTTGTGGGGGGGGGGGGGGGGGGAGTGTGGTTGTGGGGGTGCAGACTGGGTAAGTGACAGCAGAACATGGGGAGACAGTAAAGGGGTTGAGGAGACAATTCAATGGGGAGGCGAGAGGGGGAGTAATGGGATTGGTAGGAAAGGTAATTGAATGTTGGGAAAGTGACAGGGCCGGACACTCAGTGAGCAGCAGGGGGTGAGATCAGCTTGAATGATTGGGGGTGTTAGACAGACAGCAGGCTGCTGTGGGACACCTCCCAAATGCATCCTCTAGTGCAGGATGGCAGCTGTGTCTCAGTGAGCATCACTCTCACCTCCACACTCACCAAGGTGTGGATTCCAGTCTCATTGCCGACACTTGGAGACAGAATATTGGCTGAAGCTTCACTGGCAGGGCTGAGAGAGAGCTGTATTGTCGCATGTGCCGTTTTCTTTTTGAGATGCCCTCAGTTGTAAGTAACAAAAGGAAGAGCAGGGGATTCTTCCTGGTGTCCTGGGCCAGCGTTTATCCCTGAACTAACATCACGAACAGGAGACATCCCATTCCTGTCTTGGAAAGCGCACATTAATTGGCCTCCACATTTTCCGCATTACAATAGTAGCTCCAGGTTATAAAGCATTGGATTGGCTGGGAAACTTTGGGCTATCTGAAGGATGTGATACTTGCTACACAACTGCAAGTCTATTGTTCTTTTTCATGGAATAAGTCCAATTTGAACAAATTGTGACATCGGAACCCTTTTCATGATATAAAATTAGAGCAGTAACCCTCAAACATGCTATTAAACTTAGTTTGATGTTATCACAAGTGATTTCTATATATTTTTTTAAATACTGTGGATTTAACTGGCAGGCAATCTCCTGTTGTCTTGCCCATATTATCATCACATTTTAAACCTGATTGGATTCGATTAATTAGGTTGAGTTCATGTTAAAAAGGAATTGAAGGAAGGAAATGAGATTGTTCCGTTACATTTTCCCCCTTCTCCAGTCACGTGAATTTTAAAAAAAGATTGATTCTCAAGTCCTGTTGGATCTTCTTCAAGTAGCTCGAGTCTATATAATTATACCTATGTGTAATAGATACAAAGGTCTGCACTAAATCATCATTCAGGTCAATGCTTGCCCTGTCCATTTGCAAATGACCATCTTAAAACAATGTCCTTTAAATAGAAGCAATGCCAGGATGCCTATGAATCTTCTGGCAGATTGGAGATTAACTAGGAGACACAGGCTAATATGGATCTGCTCACTTTGTAGATCAGCAGCCTTGTTCCCCACATCCCACTGCCTCATCCAGAAACATATCAGTTTTCTCACACATCATCGTTTGTGCTCCCACCTCATGATTTTTCCATACTGGGAAGCACGTTTCAGGAATCGGTATTTCCCTGCACTGGCTGGGAAACATGGACGGCTAACAATGAGATTTAGCTCAATGTTTCAGCAAAGATATTGCTCTTTCTTTCCATTTCTCTCGTTCCTTTTCTTTCTTCCTCGCCCGCCTCCGGGCAAGCTGGCTATCTGCGGGATCCTGCCGTGCATGCCCAGTTCTGGCGCCCACGTGCTTGCCTACATAACGAGAGTCACTTTGCTCACGTTCAAGGGAATTCAGTCACCTAGTTGCTTCGGGACACCCTTGAAGGGGGGGGGGGGGTCTGCCAAGGGGCACTCTGAAGACAAGTCAAATTCCCTCCAGCAAAAGAAATGGGTATTTTTTTAGATGGGTCAG
This sequence comes from Scyliorhinus torazame, assembly GCF_047496885.1. Taxonomy (NCBI): domain Eukaryota; kingdom Metazoa; phylum Chordata; class Chondrichthyes; order Carcharhiniformes; family Scyliorhinidae; genus Scyliorhinus; species Scyliorhinus torazame. Next base: position 2,593,981 of record NC_092726.1, read on the forward strand.
AATAAGGAAGAATTCTAAACTTGTTGTATAAAGGTTCAAGGGCTTTAAAGAGACAGCACCCTCTTAAACAATGCAGCCTCTGCCTACAGCATTGGAAAGGTCACTATCTCTCAAAATTACACACACATTTGAACATTTCAGATTATTCTAAATTGTGATAAAGCAGATCATGTACTCACCTGGGCTTGCAAGCAGAGCAGCAAAAACTGGAGGCATCTGTCACAGAAATAATGGCAAAATGCACACACACAAATTAAAAATACAATTTCAAATTGCTGAACATGAGAAAATGTGCTTAAAACGACAGCACAAGTGTTAATTGCAAACGCGGCTTTGAGCGAAAGAGCAGATCTTACAGATAAATCTGCTGCAACGCTAACGGATGCATTGCTGATGCTCCCATGTATTTTCTCCTCTCACTGACTCCTTAAGCCGCGGTTTTGGCAGACTGCTTTTTTAGTTGTTCCCTGTCGGCCGACAGTAATTCGGCGGGGGGGGGGGGGGGGGGGGGGGAGGAACCTTGCGCCTTTAATGCAGCCTGCAACCCAGTCAGAAGTGTCCAGGAATGAACAGGAGCCTGGGAATTAAATGCTTTTTCCTCCTCCCTCCCCCCAGCCCAGCCACCCACCCCCTCTGCTACTTTTTTGTAACACAGCGGAAGGGTGCAAATTCTCAACGTGGACACATGAAAGGGAATCCTTGCACACACTTGTCTCCTCCTTATTTGTGGGCTCGGGGACTGGCTCAAGCAGCAATCCCATCCTGCCCACGCACAGAGGAAGGGCAGTCCCGTGCCTTTGAATCGAAAGTTCTCCTCCTGCACTCTCACTCCATTGATGGGAGAGCTGGTTGTGCCTTTGGGGCTGGCAAGGGATGGTTTGAACAGGGGAATGAGGAAATGGAGTGATAGAGCGCAGGGGGGCGGGGGGTGGACCCCAGGGGCACACATTCTCTCTGTCTCTGTCACTTGTTGAATGAAAGCCTCATGGCTACTGACTCCTGTGGCGGGTCAATCACTTGTCCTGATACCAATCCATTGAAAACAGTCGATGAGTAAACACTTGCCAAATGCCAGGGAATCATGTCCTCTTAATTACTGCAGTTATAAACACACCAGAATTCATGGACAGTGTGAAGAAGAGCTTGCCTTGTATTGTTAGCCCAGACTGTACACTCAATGAGATCTTGGCCACTTTCGGACTTTGCTGGAATTAAAAATGCCCCTTTTTGTCAGGTTGCCCATTTTCATCCTTCCTGGGGCTGTATCTGCACCCAGACTGAATATTGAGTGCAGAAACCCCACACTTCTCTCCTCAGCATTTGGATTGGGTGTCCAGACACAATCCCTCACTTTACCCCAAACACTGATATCACCAGCTCAGCCTCAACCCCCCATCGCTCGATCACCACGGTCAGCCCTGACCTCCAATGGCAGTAGGTGAAAATTCCTAGCCCTCAGTTACAAATCCATTACCTTATCCTGTCACCTCTGTACCTGCATTTCAGCCACCAAAACTGCCCACCAGCCATCCACCAACTTCCCTCCTCACAGCCATTGGTGCAAGCTCCTGCAGCTGTCCCATACTTACTTGCAATACTTCCTCCCACCTCCTCAAAGCTTGCCTTCCCTTTCAATCATCTCAATTTCCCAGTCTCCACTTTATCCCCCGCGCACTGATCTTCCCACTGGCTCAGTGGGTGACACTCTCTCGCCTCTCAGTTTTCAAGGTTGAAGTTCCACTCTCGGGACTCGAGCACGTCATTCTGGCTGGCTCCATTAGTGCAGTACTGAGGGAGCCCTGCACAGCCACAGATGCTGCCTTTCCAAAGAGGATGCTAAACCGAGGCCCGAGGCCTTCGGTGCACATCAAAGATCCCAGGGCATGATTCAAGGGAGATAGGAAAGCTCTGCCTGGCATCTGAACCAATCTGTATTGACTGAAATAGACCATTACGTCATTCTTTGTGGGAGTTGCTGCATGCAAATTGGCTACTGCCTTTCCGACATTGCATCACTATTTCAAAGGTACTTCCCTGGCTGCAAGGCATTTTGTGATGCTTTGGGATTCATGAACCCCTTTCTTTTCAGTGGTTTAATATCTCCACAGATGTGGAGGAGCTCAAAGCCATGGTGGGGATCTGAAAGCGGGGTAAAGAATTCCAAAATTCATTTCCACGCGTTACTTGTGGAAGAGTCTGGATCATTTCATTGAATACAGGTGGTTCAGGTTGTTGCTCTTCCGGTGACACTGAGACATAAGGGCTTATTTTGGAATCATGCTTATCATTTGATTTGAGATCAGAAGAGATGTGAAGCTGCCCTGAGGTCAGTCTGACTGCAGGAAACCATCAACACCAATTTGTTCTTGTGGTGTGAGTGTCACTGCCAAGCTGAGCATTAATACAACCCTGACAAAGTATTTGTGCACCTCCTTCTACAACTTGCTCTTACAACGTATGAAGGATTTTGATGGAGTGAAGCAGGAGAATCTGCTTCCTTCAGCAGGTGAGTTCGTACCAGAGGGCACAGATTTAACAGCAAAAGGACGAGAAGGTGAATGGAACCTTTATTCACCCAGTGAGTTACCTGGAAAGCAGTCAGAAAGTGCAGTGGAATAGCATTGAAATAGGTGGAATACTTCGAAAGGAGAAATTTGCAAGGGCCCAGGGAGAGAGCAAGGGAGTGGGAGGAATTGGACAGCTCTATCGAAGGAGCAGCATCAGCTTACAGGGCTGTGGGATTCTAGGAGCTGGCTTGTTTGGCCTCTTCACAGTGTGGGACTGCATTTACCCAGGTAGGGTGGGGGTGGCCGATTCCCTTCTCTGAAGGACATCAGTGAACTGAATTCGCTGTGAGGACAAGGCAGCAGCTTCCATGGCCTTTCCTGATGCCAGTTCAAAACCAGAGACAGGAGCTTTCAAAGCCATGGACAGTCTCCCCAGGTCACACCATCAATACACAAGCTCCACTCTTAATAGATGAATAAACCTCAATGCACAGTGACAATACCCTTCCCCTAATGACTGCTAGACTGTGTTTACCCACCATTATTATGCAGAAGCTCCAAAGTGCAGGCACACAAAACATTTGTAACAAGGCTCATTCATTTCTTCTTATCAGCTTAAGTAATGCAAAATAACATCAAACTTTATCAAAGGGCTTGGGGGTGGCGAGAGTGTTACAAGTCAACTGTTTGGCTAATAACACAATTAAGAGTAATTGGATGAACTTTTCTTTCCAACCTGAAGTGTTTTTTTATTGGAGATGGGTGGGTGAGGAGGGATTTAGTCTGCTGTTACAGGATGGGTACTGTCCTGGCTATCCATTTACATACAGATATTAGCCTGTGATACTGACACAATGAAAGCAAAAGAAATTGATAGAATCCCAATCCACATTCATGTAAAGACAGCAATCCCCTCCAGCGTGACTTTTAAAAATCAAACCCCTGCAAACATTTAACACGGAGTGAAACTTGCTGTCTGCCTTTTTCTTCTTTCTCTCCGATCTTAACCGTCTTCCCTGCTTGTAATCATTGTGTTCTGTTTATATTGTGCCGCATGTGGTGGGAAAGAGATACGAAGAGGAGGAGCCAAGTGCTTGCTCTGAGTTAGTGGAGAGGTAACAATGGCAGAAACTCCACTATGTCACTCCAATGTAGGGGCTGGTTTAGCACAGTGGGCTAAACAGCTGGCTTGCAGTGCAGAACAATGCCAGCAGCACGGGTTCAATTCCATTATCGGCCTCCCCGAACAAGTGCCGGAATGTGGCAACTAGGGGCTTTTCACAGTAACTTCATTGAAGCCTACTTGTGACAATTATCAATAATTTTCTTCAGTGTCCACACATTCCGACAGACTGTCAAAGCTACAGTGTGTGATTCTCCACGACAGTGAGTCTCTGAATTCGAAGAACAACTTTCGCCTTTCAAATTCTCAGGCTATCCTGACGTTCTTCACAATTAATGAAGTACTTAAAAAAAAATTTAGAGTACCCAATTCTTTTTTTTCCCAATTAAGGGGCAATTTAGCGCGGCCAATCCACCTCCCCTGCACATCTTTGGCTTGGGGTGAAACCCACGCAGACACGAGGAGAATGTGCAAACTCCACACAGACCGTGACCCAGAGCCGGGATCGAACCCGGGTCCTCGGCACCGTGAGGCAGCAATGCTAACCACTGCACCACAGTGCCGCCCGAAGGAAGTACTTTTGAAGTGTAGTCATTGTTGAAGCATTGTGGGAAGAACAGCAGCCAACTTGTGGTAATAACCAGATAATCTTCGTGATGTTGGCTGAGGAATAAATATTGGTTGCAGGACACTGTTCTACAAAATAGTGAAGTTGGATCTTTAACATCTTGAGAGGACAGACATTTTTAAAATTCTCTTCGGGGATGTGGCCATCACTGCCTAGGCCAACATTTACCGTCCACTCCTAAGAAGGTGGCAATGAGCTGACTCCTTCCGCTGCGGTCCGTGTGGTGTTCGTACACCCACAGTGCTGTTCGGGAGGGTGTTCCAGGATTTTGACCCAGCGACAGTGAAGGATGGTGAGTGACTTGGAGGGGACTGGCAGGTGTTGGTGTACCCATGCATCTGCTGCCCTTGTCCTTCCAGGTGGTACAGGTCGTGAGTTTGAAGGGACTCATCCGAAAGGTGCCACTTGAAGTATTAGCCGAGGTTTTCCCCTCAAGTATTCTGTCTCAGAGGTGAGAATGCGAGCCACTGGGTCAAGGCTGACATTCTCATCTCACATTTATATTGCCAGACAGAAAGCCTTTTGAAAGCTTTGATTGGACCTGCCTCCACCACACATTCAAGCAGTGCCTGGCACACTTTAACCACTCACTGTGTAAATAAAGATATAGATTGGCCATGATCATGTTGAAGAGCGGAAGAGGCTTGAGGGACTGCATAGCCGCTTCTTGTTCTATTGTTCCCGAGCTCTTAATAGATTAAATCCAATAACTGGAGGTATTCATCAACATCTTGGGTCATTGAGAGACTAACTGCAGCTATAAATTCCAGTCGACAGGTTAATGACTGACCTGTGGATTGCCACCTTGCCGTGATGCAGAGGCTTGAGCATTCCGTTCATCCTGAGAGCGATGCTGTCGGGAGTTTGAAACTCCTGGCAGGGTCACCCCTGACGGTAAGGTCGGAGGGGAGGAGCCAGACAAAGCACAATCCAAAACAAGTCCTCAATGGCGGATCAGCTGGAAGATACTCGTGTGATATCAACAGCTGCCATGGCAAATGAAGGCTGCAACAGTAAGGAGAGGTTCCCTTGGCACTGGAACTGGATCTATCCTCTGCCAAGGACCGCTTGCCTGCTGATGTGTAACGGCATTCCCACATTAAGAGATGTCCTGCACCAGGCGACTACATAGAGGAAACTAACACCCCTCCCCCCATAGACAAGCCCTGCAGCGATTGGCGAGAGGTGACTGGGACAGGACCATGAGATCTGGAAGTCCCTAGCTTCGGATCATCACGAAGACGGTGCAGTTTGACCGAGTCATTTCACTCCTGGAACTGGAACAGGAGCGCCTTTCGGCAGCTTTCTTCCCGACTGAGCAGCCCTCTTCAGGATCCACTCTGCTAATCCTGAATGGGGAAACACTGCCCTAAAAATAGTCTGCTGCATCCAGCAGCTCATTGACCTGCACTCAGAAAACCAAAGTTCAACTCATGGAACCCTCATGGATAACAAGCAAAACAATCGACTGGAACGGAGAACTGCCCTTGTTGCAGTGAACTCAGGCACTTCAACAGTGATGTCGCTGCCCTGCCAGAGACCTGAAGAGCAGGCAAAGGGCAGCTGAGGGAAGTTGACGGCGGTTACACCTCTTCTGGTGAGGAAAACCCGGGATCAGCCCAGGATGCATGGAATTGGTTTCGCCATCAAGAACAAACTCGTCAACCGGCTCTCGGAGCTCCCTGTCGGCATCAACGAGCCCCTCATGACACTCCGTCTACAACTTGCCAAGAACCACAACACACAGATGTGCAGGGTAGGTGGATTGGCCATGCTAAATTGCCCCTTAATTGAAAAAAATAATAATTGTGTACTCTAAATTTATGTATAAAAAAGAACCAGCGGGCAACGGTCGTCAGCGCCAATCCGCCAACTTTTGAGGCCAATGATGAGTCCAAATAAGGCTTCTACTCCACCCTGGACACCATACTCTCTAACATTCCTGAGGAAGGGAAGATCATCCTCCTTGGGGACTTCACTGTCAGGGTTGGAAAGAACTCCCAAATCTGGAAAGAAACTATCTGAAAGGAAGGAGTTGGGAATTGCAACTCCAACGGAGTTCGGTTGCTCACCAAATGCGCGAACACCAACTTGTCATCACTAATTCACTGGTCTACCAAAAAGACAAGTTCAAGACTTCCCAGAGATATCCACGGTCAAAGAACTGACACATGATCGACTTGGTCATCGTCTGATCCTGTGGTCAAAGCATGCCAAAGCGATGACCAGTGCTGATGGCTGCTGGACAGACCACTGGCTCATTCATTCCTCTATATCCATCAAACTCCTCCAGAAGCAGCGGAAGATGAAGAAACAGCTCAAAGATCAACGTTGAGTGGCTTCAAGAGCCAAGCATGCTAGTGAACCACCAAATATGTCTTCCCCAAAATCTCCAGTGTTCATTCTAATGGAGTGGAGGACAACTGGAGAGAGAGCTGAAGACAACCATCGTCTGAAGCTGTGAAGAAACGATTGGCTACAAGACCAGGACACACAAAGATTGTTTCTACGTGAACGACTACACCATCTAAGACATCATCGACAAGAAGAGGAAAACGTTCCGCGTCTGGCAAAACGACATCACCAGCAAGGCAAAGAGGAGAGCTTACCCATCAGCCAAGGCGGAGGTCCAAAGAACTAGGGAAGTCAAGAACAAATGGTGGACTGAGAAAGGTAAGGAGCTGCAACTCCTGGCCAACAATCATGGCACCCTGGGCAAGGCAATGTATGGACCCGATACCTAGGCCTCAAACAGATGTGGATTAAGGACAGAACCCTCTTGAGACCGAGAAAACCTCAGCCTTCGATGGAGAGAACACTTCACAGAACTCCTAAACCGTGATACAACCATCGATGAGGACGTGTTTGAGGAAATCCCCCAACTCCCCATCAATGATGATCTTGGAGTCCCACCAAGCGTGGACAAAGTCGAAGCTGCCATTCAACACATGCAGAATGAAAAAGCTGCAGGACTGGACGTAATGTTTTAACTTGGAGAAGAAGAAATCACCCATGAGCTGTTCCGGAAAATCTGGGACGGAGAAAGAAATCCCTGCCAACCTCAGAGATGCCGTCATTGCCACCATCTTCAAGAAAGGAGACAACAAAGATTGTGGTAACTACCTACTCTCCATTGCTGCGAAGATCATCACTGGAACCTCATGAGTCACATTCTTCCAGTATCTGAAGAAATCCTTCCGGAAAGCCAGCGTGGTGTCTGATCAAACCATGGAACAGCGGACATGATTTTCAGCACTCGACAACTTCTAGCGAAATGCCAGGAGCAACATCAACCACTCGATACGGCCTTCATCAATCTGACCAATCAGTCAATTGGGAAAGCCTGTCAAAGGCCGGATGTCCAGAGAAAATGTATCAACATTCTCCGACTCCTCCACAGCAAGATGTCGGTGACAGTCCTCACCAACGGAAATAAGACAGAAACCTCTGGGGTCAAGACTGGAGTCTGGCAGGGATGTGTCATCACGATCACCCCTTTCTCCATCTTCATCACCACCATCCTTCACCTTGTCGAGAGCAAGCATCCCAGTGGAGTGGACATCGTCTACAGGATGGACAGAAAGGTTTTCAACCTCAACCGGTTGAAATCCAAGAAGAAATCGACAGTGACATTGCTTGTGGAACTTCAGTATGTGGGTGACAATGCCACCTTGCCTCGCTCGAAGACAATCCCAACTCCCGCAAACACCTGCCAAGTGGGTGGTTGGAGACATGGCTCTAGGACCAGGCTCACGAGCCGTGCAAGGACACTCAGAACCTGTGGCCAGTGACACACAGTTTCGGAGGTGGATAATCCTGGTCAGCAAGTGATCGCTGAAGGACAAGTGCAGACTGATATTCTTTCTCTTTCCTTTCCCAGGTATGCTGAAGTATCATGTCTGGGATCTTCCACAGCATTACACATGGTAGGTTTGAAAATTAGTTTTACACAAACAGGGCATTTATACCAGGGGTAACACGTATTATTCTGTTGTTACTGTCCTATAAGGCACAAAAATCAATTGTTGTTTCACATCAGTCAGAACTCAGTTGTGAGGGAAGTCTGAAGTTCAGGTTCCAGGTTGGTCAAAGACTGGCTGTTTTCTATTTTAAAGATTCTTTAACATCTGTAACATGTTGAATGGGACATCTAGAGTATCGCAGATTGTGCACATATATGTAGGTGATCGAAATACAAACATATGTACATTCCCAGTAACAATCAAAGGACACCTTCCCTCAATATTTTAATCATGTTTAAACATTGTTTCAGATATTTCTATTCTTTTACATGAATAATATACCTCTTGGTCTTCCTTCATCTCCCAACTTACCTCTTTCGGTTAGCTAGAATTCACACACAGTTCTTTCATTGCCCCTGGGTCAAAACCTTGGAACTCTTCGAATAACCGGACTGCAGGAGCCATTGATTCACTGTCTGTATCTCCACACAAACTGCCTTTCCTTCTCCGTCCAAACCTCTTGCGTTTGCCAATAACCTCCATAGTCACGACCGTTTCCAAAAAACCTCCTCAAAACCTATTGTTCCTCCCGTGCTTTCTGTTATCTCTCCAAACACTGCTCAACATCTGTCCCTCCTCTGGGATGCTCAGGTAGAGACAGCTATAAATTCAAATTGTGCTCCTTCGTTGCTGTTTGTGTTATTGGTACTGTTGATGTTGCAAATGTTGATATTGGTCTTTCTGTTGCTGATGTTTCTAGGCTGATGTTACAAAGCTTACTGTTGATTTTCGTATTGCTGTTGTTCTTCTTGCAGCTACTAACTATCACCAAAATAATTTCATCTCTTTAATAAACCACCAAGAATAACTGACTCACGAACCTCTCTTTGACCAAGTATCACTTTGCACCCCCTTCCCAGAGCAGCGATCATCCACATTCTGTCATACTTGAAGGTTCCCATTCACCTGCTTGGTTCAAAGAGACTGGATCTCACATCCCTCTGCAGTCTCACAGGGGGCTAACATGACAAGTGATGCTGGGCTTTTTTGCAGCCATGTAATAGTGATCTTCTCACAGGGTCAGGTCACAGCACTGAGCACAAATCCCACATGTATGATTTAAGGATTCAGGGCAAACATCCTGACATTAGTTTGAGCTAAATCCTGTTACTCAAACTCTTCTTGCTTTAATTGACGGAGTGGAAATGGTGGGATTGTGTAGGGAATAGGAGGGGCGGGTGATGTATCTCAGGATGGGTCTTGTAGTTAATGTATCCAAAATTCCAATCCATCATTGTGACTCTGCATAACACCGATAACCTGTTCTCTTTTACACTGTCAACAAAAGGTAATGGCATTTCTTGACTCCATGGTTTCACTGAAACCCATCCCTTCAATTTCCATCCCCGCTCCTTCAGAAACCTTCTCGCTTCTGCGACCAAGCTGTCTGGTTAGCTCTGCTAGCTGCCATCCTTTGTGAAACACCCTGGGTCGTGCCCTGTGATGCAAGAAAAGGCTGACATTTTTCTGTCACCTTGCACAACCCCAGGATGTCCCTGCACCCTCCGCAGCCACTGAAGTACATTCAAAGCGAACCACACGATGGGTCTCCGTCCCCGATTCCTTTTCCTTCATACAAGGGATGTGACCTTTGTCAATCAAACATTGAAACAGTCCAGTAACAGGGCAGTGCTATCTTGCCATTGTTTGCAGAGGCTGGTGGAAGCAAGAGAGGAATGAGAGAGCCTGGTTTTGCAGCCTGATGGAGCTGGCACAAACTCAGTGTCGACAGAAACTGGGCATTTAAACAAATTAGGGGAGTGTTAACTTGTAAAGGACTTTGTGTAGATCACATTCCAGTACTAAGCACCATTCTTGAAACCATAGAGGTACCTGGAGGAAAGGCAAATAAGCTTGACAAGAATGACAGCCGAGATGAGAGGTTACAGTGGTGAGGAAAGCTTGAAAAGACCCGGCTCCTTTCTCAAGGAACCAAAATGTACGGGGTGATACAAACTGATGTCAGTGTTATTCAAAAAGAGTTTGAGACAGGGGCAGCACGGCGGCACAGTGGTTAGCACTGCTGCCTCAGGGCGCCGATGTCCCAGGTTCAATCCCAGCCCCGGGTCACTGTCCGTGTGGAGTTTGCACATTCTCCCCGTGTCTGCGTGGGTCTTACCCCCACAACCCAAAGATGTGCAGGGTAGGTGGATTGGCCCCGCTAAATTGGGAAAAAAATGAATTGGGTACTCTAAATTTATAAAAATAGAGTTTGAGGAGGTCGATGGAGAGGAAATGTTTCCACTTGTGGATGAGACCAGAATTAGAAATCCTAAATGTCAGGGAGACGATAATAAATTCAATCGAAGATTCAGAAGAAAGTTTTTACTGAGGGAATGGTAAGAATGTGGATGGAGGAGACTTGAGGGAACATACACCAGTTTACAGGACAGATGGGCTGAATTACCCGTTAAATATGATGGACAACCACTAGTGTGTAGTCAAACACTGACATCCATACTCTGCAGCCACACCTCACATTGACGGTTGAAAGATTCCGGATCCTTCAAATCTCTTCCCCTTACTCCAGATGGGAATACTTGAGGAAAAGCACCTCCACTCAGATATGATCTAAGGGCCATGATGCTTCTGCCTGGCATCGAACACCAGCAGGAAACATGATTGACAGCCTTGTTTAATCTTGTTTCCCTCTCACTATAACTTCAACGGCTACACATGCAGACAGAGGGAGTCAACAAACAATTGGATCTCCCGCACTTTGTCGCCATCTCCAATCGACTTTGAACTGCTGACAAGAATGCACAGCTGCCAGTGGGTTCGCCGGTTGTCCCACTGCCCAGCTACCTCGCCCAGGTGGAGCTGGCACTCTGGAATAGGCCCGATCGCACTGGAGAGAATACAACAGTTTGAAAAGCCGAGGAAAGGGGGATACACTCAACTCCTAGCCATGCTCAGAGAATGGCCCAGAGCAGGTAGCAACACCATATCTTCTCCTGCTTCTCTGTCCTTGAGGAGAGGGCAAGTGGAGTCTGGTCTCACAACAAAAGTTGTTTAATTTCACTTCAGCGCCTACTTCAGTCCCTGGGATCAAACAGTTTCCTCAATGGCATTCCTGACAAATAACTGGGGTGGCCTAAAATAGACAGGTATGCTTCAGGAGCTCCGCACAAAATACAGATTCAAGGCGAAGGAAAAAAGCTGCCTCACAGCCGACCTCTGATCACAAGAAGAGAGATCCAGGAAAATGGAACAGAGGCCACAACAAATATACATCTGCACAGTTGTGGTGAAGCTTTCTCTCTCTCTCTCTCCGTGTCCCTTTGCTGGTCTCTCTGCCTGTCTCTTTCCCACTACTTCACTCTCGCCCTTGCTTTCTCTCAATGTATCTCTTGATCACCTTGGTTAGAGAGAGGGTGAGTCAGCCAGAGTTCCTGCTTTGGAGGTGAGGGTGTTGGAAGGGATGGCATGGTTCTCAGTCAGATAAGCGTCGAGGCAGAGGGGGGACGGGGACGGGTGCAGGCTGAATGTCCAGAGGAATCAGAGAGAGAAGGAGGGAGAATCGTGGTGAGCACACAGTGTCTGATTGCAGCTCAGGCTCACCCTCACCCTCCCTCTGAATATAGGACCCTGACGTCAGTGTTCCACATGACGGGGAGGCCGTAGCTGTGAGAGTGTTTGTGGACATTGCCCTCACTCCTCAGGAATTTGCAGTCCCCGATTGGAACAGATTCAGGCCCCAGCCCAGGCCCACCCAATTGGGCAGCCTGGAAAAAGGCTGCTGTTACCATGGCTGTCGTATCCACTACCCAAACTGGGAGGCATTCTGTCCCAGGCCCTTGTGATGGAACAACGTCACGAGTATAATCCTTACTTAGCAGGCAGCAGTTTGATCCCAATACTCCAACCATTGCCCCTTCCCACCCTGTCAATGTTTCGATTTCATTCCTGTCCGGAGCTGTTATGCTTTGCGATATTTGTTTGAATCCCTGAAGAAAAGCCTCAGTTTTGGTGTGATGTAAATCGTACCCAATCACGATGCACACAGCCAACTTTAAATCAGAAGGTGCCGGTTTCTTCCCCCTGTCCAAATCTCTCAACGCACTGCCATCACAGAATGCCCCGAAATCTCAGGGCAGGAGGTCATTCAGCTTCTCCAGCCTGTAACACCAATCCAGGCTGCTCTCCACCCACCTTGGTGACATGTTCCTGACTCACCTGAGCGAACAAACATCCATCAATCTCCCTTTTGAAATTTTCACTTAATCCGCAGCCCCCACAGTTTACTGGGGGGGGGGGTTCCCGATGTCAGCAAAGCCTTTGTGACATCAACCCTCAAACCGCCCAGCTCCAATGGTAATGTTCCGAGCTCCCCACCACACCAATGTGTGTCTCTCTCTCTCAACTCCTTTAATTTTTTTAATTTTAAAAATAAATTTAGAGTACCCAATTCATTTTCCAATTGAGGGGCAATTTATCGTGGCCAATCCACCAACCCTGCACATCTTTTGGGTTGTGGGGGCGAAACCCACGGGGAGAATGTGCAAACTCCAGACGGACAGTGACCCAGGGCCGGGATCAATCCTGGGACCTCGGCGCCCTGAGGCCGCAGGGCTAACCACTGCGCCACCCTGCTGCCCATTCAACTCCTTTAATTACCTTCAATTACATTTCATAATTCAGCCTGCTCTGGTAAATTAACTTCAGTCCCGATATTCTGCAAAATCCACACCCCTTCAAGGCCAACATATGCCTCTCGAGTGGTGACATCAATTGAATGCTCAACAGAATGGAATCAAAATTTGACACAACCATAATCGAACCTCCATCCTTGTGATTTTCAGGCCTCTTCGTGTTTATCCTAGCCCTTCTGTACTGCAGCGACTGTCTGTCAAAAACCTGGGGCACTGATTAGCTGTGAGGGGGTGCTCCATCACCATGCCAGACCGCCACTGCCGGGAGAGCAGGTATGTGTGTCCGCAGGTGTAAAATATATATGTAAGTGTATCTCAGTGCGTGGATATGTTTCAGGGTGTGTGAGTGTTTGTGTTTGCGTGGGAGAGTGTGAACATGTGTGTGAGAGTGACTGTGTGTGTGTGTGTGACTGTGACTGTGTGTGCGAGAGAGAGAGAGAGAGGTTTGTATGTGTGTCTGTGTGTGAGTGTGGAAGAGAAAGGTCTGTGTTGCACAAATTTTTTAGGCAAGGTTTCAGGGAGCGAGTAGAAAGTTGTGTTTGAAATGGAGATGCGGTGTCTCAGCAAGCAGTTGGAGAATCCTGGGTAGAGATGTTGGGGGGTGCGGGGGTGGTATTACCCTGACTGCCCCGACCATCCCATCAAGGACTTGCTGTCCTGATCTTTCTGGGTTATTCTGGATTATTTGGAATTGACCACTTACTCCACAAAACCATCCAGTTCTGTGACATCGCTGGGATCCTAATGGGGACGTCACTTTAGTTCCAGATGCCGAACAATTGATTCTCAATGCTGAAGTGAGAGGCTGAGTGGGGTTGGTTTGGTGAGGCGGAGGATGGGATGGAATAGAAGCTCTCCTGCCGCAATGTGAGTCAGCAGGCAGTGCTGTAAATTCCCAGTGCCACACCCAGCTCCCACCAACCCCCACCATCTCACCTGTCCCTCAAATCAGGAAAGGGGGGGCGGAATCCCTCTTCTTCAAAGTGCGAGTCAACAGCCTGTGTGCTGACAGACAGCCAGAAAGAATGTATTTAGATAAAGCGAATCTCTTGGCTCAATCTGTTTGTATATCCGAGCTGTATAAACGCCATTTCCACGCAGGTATCCCCACGCTCGTCACTCAAAGCCTGTGAGCTGCCGCTTGCGGGGTAATGGGAGGTCTGAAGCAGGGAGGTCAGAGGGCACCCTGGCACAAATTAGCAGAGCTCAGTCTCAGCAAGTGACACGTGGGAGGTGCAGGGGGGAGGGGGTGGGGGGCACGGGATGGCCTGTCAGGCTTTGTTAACCCTTCAAGTGCCATGAGGCTGCAGGCTCCCACTGTTCCACGTGACCAGTGGATAGGGTCATCAGCCTGCCAGGATTTCCCCCTGGGAGCTTCAGGAACGAAGGACCAATTTCCAGGACCGTGGGCGGAAATTCATCAGGGCAGTGGCTGTGCTTTACATTTTGGCTGAATTGTTATTCAAAGGTTGGTGATTGGAATGTGGGAAGGAGGAAATGCTGCTTTGGAGTGGATTGCAAATGGTTGACTGAGAGGTAGCTGACACCTCCAGGAATATGTCCAGCCTGAGCTGGCAACACCAGGCACAGGTTCAGACCATTTATATATGCCAGGGCATCATTCATCAAGAGGAGTCCTTCCTTTAACCGAGCAGAGTAATGCAAAGGAGCATTACTTTCGATGAAAATAAGAGCCAGTCCACTCCCGCTTTGGCAGAAATCTTTTTCTTTAAATAAACGTTATTGTAATACTCAGAATCTAAAGGGCTTTTTGAAGAATTATTCACCACCCGAGTGTGGTCTCTTGACTACCAGCTCCAACATCACCGAACAAGTTCAACACCTTTCAGAACAACGCAGTCCACTTCATCATTACCACATTCACTACCAGAAACATTCACTCCCTCCCCCACCGACACACAGCGGCAGCGTGTGTCCCATCTACAAGATGCACTGCAGTATCTCACCAAGGTTCCTAGACAGCACCTTCCAAACCCACAGCCACTACATCGAGAAGGACAAGAGCAGCAGATACCTGGGAACCCCACCACCTGGAGGTCCCCCTCCCAGTCACTCACCCGCCTGACTGGGAAATATATCGGCCGTTCCTTCACTGTCGCAGGGGCAACATCCTGGAACTCCCTCCCTACCACCACTGCGGGTGTACCTACACCTCAGGGACTGCAGCGGGTTCAAGAAGGCAGCTCACCACCACCTTCTCAAGGGGCAACTAGGGATGGGTAATAAAGGCTAGACTTGCTGCGTAGTGAGAATTAAATGGGGTAAGATACAAAGCAGAGGGACAGATCATATTTGAACAGGAGTGAATATTAAGCAAATAGATAATATTCTGCTCTGAATTTACACCCTGGCCTCTGTCATAACACTTGCCTCCCACTGACAAGGTAATGGTTTCAAGTCACAATCCAGAGATTTCAATTCAAACCGAGAATGACACTCAATTGCAGTTTAGGTATACTGTCCGAGAGTCAGTACTGAGGGAGTGCCGCACTGTCAGAGGGTCAGTACTGAGGGAGTGCCGCACTGTCAGAGGGTCAGGACTGAGGGAGTGCCGCACTGTCAGAGGGTCAGTACTGAGGGAGTGCCGCACTGTCAGAGGGTCAGTACTGAGGGAGTGCCGCACTGTCAGAGGGTCAGTACTGAGGGAGCACTGCACTGTCAGAGGGTCAGTACTGAGGGAGTGCTGCACTGTCAGACAGTCAGTACTGAGGGAGTGCCGCACTGTCAGAGGGTCAGTACTGAGGGAGTGCTGCACTGTCAGAGGGTCAGTACTGAGGGAGTGCCGCACTGTCAGAGGGTCAGTACTGAGGGAGTGCCGCACTGTCAGAGGGTCAGTACTCAGGGAGTGCTGCACTGTCAGAGGGTCAGTACTGAGGGAGTGCCGCACTGTCAGAGGGTCAGTACTGAGGGAGTGCCGCACTGTCAGAGGGTCAGTACTGAGGGAGTGCTGCACTGTCAGAGGGTCAGTACTGAGGGAATGCCGCACTGTCAGAGGGTCAGTACTGAGGGAGTGCTGCACTGTCAGAGGGTCAGTACTGAGGGAGTGCTGCACTGTCAGAGGGTCAGTACTGAGGGAATGCCGCACTGTCAGAGGGTCAGTACTGAGGGAGTGCCGCACTGTCAGAGGGTCAGTACTGAGGGAGTGCCGCACTGTCAGAGGGTCAGTACTGAGGGAGTGCCGCACTGTCAGAGGGTCAGTACTGAGGGAGTGCCGCACTGTCAGAGGGTCAGTACTGAGGGAGTGCTGCATTGTCAGAGAGTCAGTACAGAGGGAGTGCCGCACTGTCAGAGGGTCAGTACTGAGGGAGTGCCGCACTGTCAGAGGGTCAGTACTGAGGGAGTGCCGCACTGTCAGAGGGTCAGTACTGAGGGAGTGCCGCACTGTCAGAGGGTCAGTACTGAGGGAGTGCTGCATTGTCAGAGAGTCAGTACTGAGGGAGTGCCGCACTGTCAGAGGGTCAGTACTGAGGGAGTGCCGCACTGTCAGAGGGTCAGTACTGAGGGAGCGCCGCACTGTCAGAGGGTCAGTACTGAGGGAGTGCTGCTCTGTCAGAGGGTCAGTACTGAGGGAGCCCCGTATTGTCAGAGAGTCAGTACTGAGGGAGTGCCGCACTGTCAGAGGGTCAATACTGAGGGAGTGCCGCACTGTCAGAGGGTCAGTACTGAGGGAGCCCCGCATTGTCAGAGAGTCAGTACTGAGGGAGTGCCGCACTGTCAGAGGGTCAGTACTGAGGGAGCCCCGCATTGTCAGAGGGTCAGTACTGAGGGAGCCCCGCACTGTCAGAGAGTCAGTACTGAGGGAGTGCCGCACTGTCAGAGAGTCAGTACTGAGGGAGTGCCGCACTGTCAGAGGGTCAGTACTGAGGGAGCCCCGCATTGTCAGAGAGTCAGTACTGAGGGAGTGCCGCACTGTCAGAGGGTCAATACTGAGGGAGTGCCGCACTGTCAGAGAGTCAGTACTGAGGGAGTGCCGCACTGTCAGAGGGTCAGTACTGAGGGAATGCCGCACTGTCAGAGGGTCAGTACTGAGGGAATGCCGCACTGTCAGAGGGTCAGTACTGAGGGAGTGCCGCACTGTCAGAGGGTCGGTACTGAGGGACTGCCACACTGTCAGAGGGTCAGTACTGAGGGAATGCCGCACTGTCAGAGGGTCAGTACTGAGGGAGAGCCGCACTGTCAGAGGGTCAGTACTGAGGGAGTGCCGCACTGTCAGAGGGTCAGTACTGAGGGCGTGCTGCACTGTCAGAGGGACAGTACAGAGGGAGTGCTGCACTGTCAGAGGGTCAGTACTGAGGGAGTGCAGCACTGTCAGAGGGTCAGTACTGAGGGAGAGCCGCACTGTCAGAGAGTCAGTACTGAGGGAGTGCCGCACTGTCAGAGGGTCAGTACTGAGGGAGTGCCGCACTGTCAGAGAGTCAGTACTGAGGGAGTGCCGCACTGTCAGAGGGTCAGTACTGAGGGAGTGCCGCACTGTCAGAGGGTCAGTACTGAGGGAGTGCCGCACTGTTAGAGGGTCAGTACTGAGGGAGTGCTGCACTGTCAGAGGGTCAGTACTGAGGGAGTGCCGCACTGTCAGAGGGTCAGTACTGAGGGACTGCCGCACTGTCAGAGGGTCAGTACTGAGGGAGAGCCGCACTGTCAGAGAGTCAGTACTGAGGGAGTGCCGCACTGTCAGAGGGTCAGTACTGAGGGAGTGCCGCACTGTCAGAGGGTCGGTACTGAGGGACTGCCACACTGTCAGAGGGTCAGTACTGAGGGAATGCCGCACTGTCAGAGGGTCAGTACTGAGGGAGAGCCGCACTGTCAGAGGGTCAGTACTGAGGGAGTGCCGCACTGTCAGAGGGTCAGTACTGAGGGCGTGCTGCACTGTCAGAGGGTCAGTACAGAGGGAGTGCTGCACTGTCAGAGGGTCAGTACTGAGGAAGTGCTGCACTGTCAGAGGGTCAGTACTGAGGGAGAGCCGCACTGTCAGAGAGTCAGTACTGAGGGAGTGCCGCACTGTCAGAGGGTCAGTACTGAGGAAGTGCTGCACTGTCAGAGGGTCAGTACTGAGGGAGAGCCGCACTGTCAGAGAGTCAGTACTGAGGGAGTGCCGCACTGTCAGAGGGTCAGTACTGAGGGAGTGCCGCACTGTCAGAGAGTCAGTACTGAGGGAGTGCCGCACTGTCAGAGGGTCAGTACTGAGGGAGTGCCGCACTGTCAGAGGGTCAGTACTGAGGGAGTGCCGCACTGTCAGAGGGTCAGTACTGAGGGAGTGCTGCACTGTCAGAGGGTCAGTACTGAGGGAGTGCCGCACTGTCAGAGGGTCAGTACTGAGGGACTGCCGCACTGTCAGAGGGTCAGTACTGAGGGAGAGCCGCACTGTCAGAGGGTCAGTACTGAGGGAGTGCCGCACTGTCAGAGGGTCAGTACTGAGGGAGTGCCGCACTGTCAGAGGGTCAGTACTGAGGGAGTGCCGCACTGTCAGAGGGTCAGTACTGAGGGAGTGCCGCACTGTCAGAGGGTCAGTACTGAGGGAGTGCCGCACTGTCAGAGGGGCAGTACTGAGGGAGTGCCGCACTGTCAGAGAGTCAGTACTGAGGGAGTGCCGCACTGTCAGAGAGTCAGTGCTGAGGGAGTGCCGCACTGTCAGAGAGTCAGTGCTGAGGGAGTGCCGCACTGTCAGAGAGTCAGTGCTGAGGGAGTGCCGCACTGTCAGAGAGTCAGTGCTGAGGGAGTGCCGCACTGTCAGAGGGTCAGTACTGAGGGAGTGCCGCACTGTCAGAGGGTCAGTACTGAGGGAGTGCTGCACTGTCAGAGGGTCAGTACTGAGGGAGTGCCGCACTGTCAGAGGGTCAGTACTGAGGGAGTGCCGCACTGTCAGAGGGTCAGTACTGAGGGAGTGCCGCACTGTCAGAGGGTCAGTACTGAGGGAGTGCCGCACTGTCAGAGGGTCAGTACTGAGGGAGTGCCGCACTGTCAGAGGGTCAATACTGAGGGAGTGCCGCACTGTCAGAGGGTCAATACTGAGGGAGTGCCGCACTGTCAGAGGGTCAGTACTGAGGGAGTGCCGCACTGTTAGAGGGTCAGTACTGAGGGAGTGCCGCACTGTCAGAGGGTCAGTACTGAGGGAGTGCCGCACTGTTAGAGGGTCAGTACTGAGGGAGTGCCGCACTGTCAGAGGGTCAGTACTGAGGGAGTGCCGCACTGTCAGAGGGTCAGTACTGAGGGACTGCCGCACTGTCAGAGGGTCAGTACTGAGGGAGAGCCGCACTGTCAGAGAGTCAGTACTGAGGGAGTGCCGCACTGTCAGAGGGTCAGTACTGAGGGAGTGCCGCACTGTCAGAGGGTCAGTACTGAGGGAGTGCCGCACTGTCAGAGGGTCAGTACTGAGGGAGTGCCGCACTGTCAGAGGGTCAGTACTGAGGGAGTGCCGCACTGTCAGAGGGGCAGTACTGAGGGAGTGCCGCACTGTCAGAGAGTCAGTACTGAGGGAGTGCCGCACTGTCAGAGAGTCAGTGCTGAGGGAGTGCCGCACTGTCAGAGAGTCAGTGCTGAGGGAGTGCCGCACTGTCAGAGAGTCAGTGCTGAGGGAGTGCTGCACTGTCAGAGAGTCAGTGCTGAGGGAGTGCCGCACTGTCAGAGGGTCAGTACTGAGGGAGTGCCGCACTGTCAGAGGGTCAGTACTGAGGGAGTGCCGCACTGTCAGAGGGTCAGTACTGAGGGAGTGCTGCACTGTCAGAGGGTCAGTACTGAGGGAGTGCCGCACTGTCAGAGGGTCAGTACTGAGGGAGTGCCGCACTGTCAGAGGGTCAGTACTGAGGGAGTGCCGCACTGTCAGAGGGTCAGTACTGAGGGAGTGCCGCACTGTCAGAGGGTCAGTACTGAGGGAGTGCCGCACTGTCAGAGGGTCAGTACTGAGGGAGTGCCGCACTGTCAGAGGGTCAGTACTGAGGGAGTGCCGCACTGTCAGAGAGTCAGTACTGAGGGAGTGCCGCACTGTCAGAGGGTCAGTACTGAGGGAGTGCCGCACTGTCAGAGGGTCAGTACTGAGGGAGTGCCGCACTGTCAGAGGGTCAGTACTGAGGGAGTGCCGCACTGTCAGAGGGTCAGTACTGAGGGAGTGCCGCACTGTCAGAGGGTCAGTACTGAGGGAGTGCTGCACTGTCAGAGGGTCAGTACTGAGGGAGTGCCGCACTGTCAGAGGGTCAGTACTGAGGGAGTGCCGCACTGTCAGAGGGTCAGTACTGAGGGAGTGCTGCACTGTCAGAGGGTCAGTACTGAGGGAGTGCCGCACTGTCAGAGGGTCAGTACTGAGGGAGTGCCGCACTGTCAGAGGGTCAGTACTGAGGGAGTGCTGCACTGTCAGAGGGTCAGTACTGAGGGAATGCCGCACTGTCAGAGGGTCAGTACTGAGGGAGTGCCGCACTGTCAGAGGGTCAGTACTGAGGGAGTGCTGCACTGTCAGAGGGTCAGTACTGAGGGAGTGCCGCACTGTCAGAGGGTCAGTACTGAGGGAGTGCCGCACTGTCAGAGGGTCAGTACTGAGGGAGTGCCGCACTGTCAGAGGGTCAGTACTGAGGGAGTGCTGCATTGTCAGAGAGTCAGTACTGAGGGAGTGCCGCACTGTCAGAGGGTCAGTACTGAGGGAGTGCCGCACTGTCAGAGGGTCAGTACTGAGGGAGCGCCGCACTGTCAGAGGGTCAGTACTGAGGGAGTGCTGCTCTGTCAGAGGGTCAGTACTGAGGGAGCCCCGCATTGTCAGAGAGTCAGTACTGAGGGAGTGCCGCACTGTCAGAGGGTCAATACTGAGGGAGTGCCGCACTGTCAGAGGGTCAGTACTGAGGGAGCCCCGCATTGTCAGAGAGTCAGTACTGAGGGAGTGCCGCACTGTCAGAGGGTCAGTACTGAGGGAGCCCCGCATTGTCAGAGGGTCAGTACTGAGGGAGCCCCGCACTGTCAGAGAGTCAGTACTGAGGGAGTGCCGCACTGTCAGAGAGTCAGTACTGAGGGAGTGCCGCACTGTCAGAGGGTCAGTACTGAGGGAGCCCCGCATTGTCAGAGAGTCAGTACTGAGGGAGTGCCGCACTGTCAGAGGGTCAATACTGAGGGAGTGCCGCACTGTCAGAGAGTCAGTACTGAGGGAGTGCCGCACTGTCAGAGGGTCAGTACTGAGGGAATGCCGCACTGTCAGAGGGTCAGTACTGAGGGAATGCCGCACTGTCAGAGGGTCAGTACTGAGGGAGTGCCGCACTGTCAGAGGGTCGGTACTGAGGGACTGCCACACTGTCAGAGGGTCAGTACTGAGGGAGTGCCGCACTGTCAGAGGGTCAGTACTGAGGGAGTGCCGCACTGTCAGAGAGTCAGTACTGAGGGAGTGCTGCACTGTCAGAGGGTCAGTACTGAGGGAGTGCCGCACTGTCAGAGGGTCAGTACTGAGGGAGTGCCGCACTGTCAGAGGGTCAGTACTGAGGGAGTGCCGCACTGTCAGAGGGTCAGTACTGAGGGAGTGCCGCACTGTCAGAGGGTCAGTACTGAGGGAGTGCCGCACTGTCAGAGGGTCAATACTGAGGGAGTGCCGCACTGTCAGAGGGTCAATACTGAGGGAGTGCCGCACTGTCAGAGGGTCAGTACTGAGGGAGTGCCGCACTGTTAGAGGGTCAGTACTGAGGGAGTGCTGCACTGTCAGAGGGTCAGTACTGAGGGAGTGCCGCACTGTCAGAGGGTCAGTACTGAGGGACTGCCGCACTGTCAGAGGGTCAGTACTGAGGGAGAGCCGCACTGTCAGAGAGTCAGTACTGAGGGAGTGCCGCACTGTCAGAGGGTCAGTACTGAGGGAGTGCCGCACTGTCAGAGGGTCAGTACTGAGGGAGTGCCGCACTGTCAGAGGGTCAGTACTGAGGGAGTGCCGCACTGTCAGAGGGTCAGTACTGAGGGAGTGCCGCACTGTCAGAGGGGCAGTACTGAGGGAGTGCCGCACTGTCAGAGAGTCAGTACTGAGGGAGTGCCGCACTGTCAGAGAGTCAGTGCTGAGGGAGTGCTGCACTGTCAGAGAGTCAGTGCTGAGGGAGTGCCGCACTGTCAGAGGGTCAGTACTGAGGGAGTGCCGCACTGTCAGAGGGTCAGTACTGAGGGAGTGCCGCACTGTCAGAGGGTCAGTACTGAGGGAGTGCTGCACTGTCAGAGGGTCAGTACTGAGGGAGTGCCGCACTGTCAGAGGGTCAGTACTGAGGGAGTGCCGCACTGTCAGAGGGTCAGTACTGAGGGAGTGCCGCACTGTCAGAGGGTCAGTACTGAGGGAGTGCCGCACTGTCAGAGGGTCAGTACTGAGGGAGTGCCGCACTGTCAGAGGGTCAATACTGAGGGAGTGCCGCACTGTCAGAGGGTCAATACTGAGGGAGTGCTGCACTGTCAGAGGGTCAGTACTGAGGGAGTGCCGCACTGTCAGAGGGTCAGTACTGAGGGAGTGCCGCACTGTCAGAGGGTTGGTACTGAGGGAGTGCCGCACTGTCAGAGGGTCAGGACTGAGGGAGTGCCGCACTGTCAGAGGGTCAGTACTGAGGGAGTGCCGCACTGTCAGAGGGTCAGTACTGAGGGAGTGCCGCACTGTCAGAGGGTCAATACTGAGGGAGTGCCGCACTGTCAGAGGGTCAATACTGAGGGAGTGCTGCACTGTCAGAGGGTCAGTACTGAGGGAGTGCCGCACTGTCAGAGGGTCAGTACTGAGGGAGCCCCGCATTGTCAGAGAGTCAGTGCTGAGGGAGTGCCGCACTGTCAGAGGGTCAGTACTGAGGGAGTGCCGCACTGTCAGAGGGTCAGTACTGAGGGAGTGCTGCATTGTCAGAGAGTCAGTACTGAGGGAGTGCCGCACTGTCAGAGGGTCAGTACTGAGGGAGTGCCGCACTGTCAGAGGGTCAGTACTGAGGGAGCGCCGCACTGTCAGAGGGTCAGTACTGAGGGAGTGCTGCACTGTCAGAGGGTCAGTACTGAGGGAATGCCGCACTGTCAGAGGGTCAGTACTGAGGGAGTGCTGCATTGTCAGAGAGTCAGTACTGAGGGAGTGCCGCACTGTCAGAGGGTCAGTACTGAGGGAGTGCCGCACTGTCAGAGGGTCAGTACTGAGGGAGCGCCGCACTGTCAGAGGGTCAGTACTGAGGGAGTGCTGCTCTGTCAGAGGGTCAGTACTGAGGGAGCCCCGCATTGTCAGAGAGTCAGTACTGAGGGAGTGCCGCACTGTCAGAGGGTCAATACTGAGGGAGTGCCGCACTGTCAGAGGGTCAGTTCTGAGGGAGCCCCGCATTGTCAGAGAGTCAGTACTGAGGGAGTGCCGCACTGTCAGAGGGTCAGTACTGAGGGAGCCCCGCATTGTCAGAGAGTCAGTACTGAGGGAGCCCCGCACTGTCAGAGAGTCAGTACTGAGGGAGTGCCGCACTGTCAGAGAGTCAGTACTGAGGGAGTGCCGCACTGTCAGAGGGTCAGTACTGAGGGAGCCCCGCATTGTCAGAGAGTCAGTACTGAGGGAGTGCCGCACTGTCAGAGGGTCAATACTGAGGGAGTGCCGCACTGTCAGAGAGTCAGTACTGAGGGAGTGCCGCACTGTCAGAGGGTCAGTACTGAGGGAATGCCGCACTGTCAGAGGGTCAGTACTGAGGGAATGCCGCACTGTCAGAGGGTCGGTACTGAGGGAGTGCCGCACTGTCAGAGGGTCGGTACTGAGGGACTGCCACACTGTCAGAGGGTCAGTACTGAGGGAATGCCGCACTGTCAGAGGGTCAGTACTGAGGGAGAGCCGCACTGTCAGAGGGTCAGTACTGAGGGAGTGCCGCACTGTCAGAGGGTCAATACTGAGGGAGTGCCGCACTGTCAGAGAGTCAGTACTGAGGGAGTGCCGCACTGTCAGAGGGTCAGTACTGAGGGAATGCCGCACTGTCAGAGGGTCAGTACTGAGGGAATGCCGCACTGTCAGAGGGTCAGTACTGAGGGAGTGCCGCACTGTCAGAGGGTCAGTACTGAGGGCGTGCTGCACTGTCAGAGGGTCAGTACAGAGGGAGTGCTGCACTGTCAGAGGGTCAGTACTGAGGGAGTGCTGCACTGTCAGAGGGTCAGTACTGAGGGAGAGCCGCACTGTCAGAGAGTCAGTACTGAGGGAGTGCCGCACTGTCAGAGGGTCAGTACTGAGGGAGTGCCGCACTGTCAGAGAGTCAGTACTGAGGGAATGCCGCACTGTCAGAGGGTCAGTGCTGAGGGAATGCCGCACTGTCAGAGGGTCAGTACTGAGGGAGAGCCGCACTGTCAGAGGGTCAGTACTGAGGGAGTGCCGCACTGTCAGAGGGTCGGTACTGAGGGACTGCCACACTGTCAGAGGGTCAGTACTGAGGGAATGCCGCACTGTCAGAGGGTCAGTACTGAGGGAGAGCCGCACTGTCAGAGGGTCAGTACTGAGGGAGTGCCGCACTGTCAGAGGGTCAGTACTGAGGGCGTGCTGCACTGTCAGAGGGTCAGTACAGAGGGAGTGCTGCACTGTCAGAGGGTCAGTACTGAGGAAGTGCTGCACTGTCAGAGGGTCAGTACTGAGGGAGAGCCGCACTGTCAGAGAGTCAGTACTGAGGGAGTGCCGCACTGTCAGAGGGTCAGTACTGAGGGAGTGCCGCACTGTCAGAGAGTCAGTACTGAGGGAGTGCCGCACTGTCAGAGGGTCAGTACTGAGGGAGTGCCGCACTGTCAGAGGGTCAGTACTGAGGGAGTGCCGCACTGTTAGAGGGTCAGTACTGAGGGAGTGCTGCACTGTCAGAGGGTCAGTACTGAGGGAGTGCCGCACTGTCAGAGGGTCAGTACTGAGGGACTGCCGCACTGTCAGAGGGTCAGTACTGAGGGAGAGCCGCACTGTCAGAGAGTCAGTACTGAGGGAGTGCCGCACTGTCAGAGGGTCAGTACTGAGGGAGTGCCGCACTGTCAGAGGGTCAGTACTGAGGGAGTGCCGCACTGTCAGAGGGTCAGTACTGAGGGAGTGCCGCACTGTCAGAGGGTCAGTACTGAGGGAGTGCCGCACTGTCAGAGGGGCAGTACTGAGGGAGTGCCGCACTGTCAGAGAGTCAGTACTGAGGGAGTGCCGCACTGTCAGAGAGTCAGTGCTGAGGGAGTGCTGCACTGTCAGAGAGTCAGTGCTGAGGGAGTGCCGCACTGTCAGAGGGTCAGTACTGAGGGAGTGCCGCACTGTCAGAGGGTCAGTACTGAGGGAGTGCCGCACTGTCAGAGGGTCAGTACTGAGGGAGTGCTGCACTGTCAGAGGGTCAGTACTGAGGGAGTGCCGCACTGTCAGAGGGTCAGTACTGAGGGAGTGCCGCACTGTCAGAGGGTCAGTACTGAGGGAGTGCCGCACTGTCAGAGGGTCAGTACTGAGGGAGTGCCGCACTGTCAGAGGGTCAGTACTGAGGGAGTGCCGCACTGTCAGAGGGTCAATACTGAGGGAGTGCCGCACTGTCAGAGGGTCAATACTGAGGGAGTGCCGCACTGTCAGAGGGTCAGTACTGAGGGAGTGCCGCACTGTTAGAGGGTCAGTACTGAGGGAGTGCTGCACTGTCAGAGGGTCAGTACTGAGGGAGTGCCGCACTGTCAGAGGGTCAGTACTGAGGGACTGCCGCACTGTCAGAGGGTCAGTACTGAGGGAGAGCCGCACTGTCAGAGAGTCAGTACTGAGGGAGTGCCGCACTGTCAGAGGGTCAGTACTGAGGGAGTGCCGCACTGTCAGAGGGTCAGTACTGAGGGAGTGCCGCACTGTCAGAGGGTCAGTACTGAGGGAGTGCCGCACTGTCAGAGGGTCAATACTGAGGGAGTGCCGCACTGTCAGAGGGTCAATACTGAGGGAGTGCTGCACTGTCAGAGGGTCAGTACTGAGGGAGTGCCGCACTGTCAGAGGGTCAGTACTGAGGGAGCCCCGCATTGTCAGAGAGTCAGTGCTGAGGGAGTGCCGCACTGTCAGAGGGTCAGTACTGAGGGAGTGCCGCACTGTCAGAGGGTCAGTACTGAGGGAGTGCTGCATTGTCAGAGAGTCAGTACTGAGGGAGTGCGCACTGTCAGAGGGTCAGTACTGAGGGAGTGCCGCACTGTCAGAGGGTCAGTACTGAGGGAGCGCCGCACTGTCAGAGGGTCAGTACTGAGGGAGTGCTGCACTGTCAGAGGGTCAGTACTGAGTGAATGCCGCACTGTCAGAGGGTCAGTACTGAGGGAGTGCTGCATTGTCAGAGAGTCAGTACTGAGGGAGTGCCGCACTGTCAGAGGGTCAGTACTGAGGGAGTGCCGCACTGTCAGAGGGTCAGTACTGAGGGAGCGCCGCACTGTCAGAGGGTCAGTACTGAGGGAGTGCTGCTCTGTCAGAGGGTCAGTACTGAGGGAGCCCCGCATTGTCAGAGAGTCAGTACTGAGGGAGTGCCGCACTGTCAGAGGGTCAATACTGAGGGAGTGCCGCACTGTCAGAGGGTCAGTACTGAGGGAGCCCCGCATTGTCAGAGAGTCAGTACTGAGGGAGTGCCGCACTGTCAGAGGGTCAGTACTGAGGGAGCCCCGCATTGTCAGAGGGTCAGTACTGAGGGAGCCCCGCACTGTCAGAGAGTCAGTACTGAGGGAGTGCCGCACTGTCAGAGAGTCAGTACTGAGGGAGTGCCGCACTGTCAGAGGGTCAGTACTGAGGGAGCCCCGCATTGTCAGAGAGTCAGTACTGAGGGAGTGCCGCACTGTCAGAGGGTCAATACTGAGGGAGTGCCGCACTGTCAGAGAGTCAGTACTGAGGGAGTGCCGCACTGTCAGAGGGTCAGTACTGAGGGAATGCCGCACTGTCAGAGGGTCAGTACTGAGGGAATGCCGCACTGTCAGAGGGTCGGTACTGAGGGAGTGCCGCACTGTCAGAGGGTCGGTACTGAGGGACTGCCACACTGTCAGAGGGTCAGTACTGAGGGAATGCCGCACTGTCAGAGGGTCAGTACTGAGGGAGAGCCGCACTGTCAGAGGGTCAGTACTGAGGGAGTGCCGCACTGTCAGAGGGTCAGTACTGAGGGCGTGCTGCACTGTCAGAGGGTCAGTACAGAGGGAGTGCTGCACTGTCAGAGGGTCAGTACTGAGGGAGTGCTGCACTGTCAGAGGGTCAGTACTGAGGGAGAGCCGCACTGTCAGAGAGTCAGTACTGAGGGAGTGCCGCACTGTCAGAGGGTCAGTACTGAGGGAGTGCCGCACTGTCAGAGAGTCAGTACTGAGGGAGTGCCGCACTGTCAGAGGGTCAGTACTGAGGGAGTGCCGCACTGTCAGAGGGTCAGTACTGAGGGAGTGCCGCACTGTTAGAGGGTCAGTACTGAGGGAGTGCTGCACTGTCAGAGGGTCAGTACTGAGGGAGTGCCGCACTGTCAGAGGGTCAGTACTGAGGGACTGCCGCACTGTCAGAGGGTCAGTACTGAGGGAGAGCCGCACTGTCAGAGAGTCAGTACTGAGGGAGTGCCGCACTGTCAGAGGGTCAGTACTGAGGGAGTGCCGCACTGTCAGAGGGTCAGTACTGAGGGAATGCCGCACTGTCAGAGGGTCAGTACTGAGGGAATGCCGCACTGTCAGAGGGTCAGTACTGAGGGAGAGCCGCACTGTCAGAGGGTCAGTACTGAGGGAGTGCCGCACTGTCAGAGGGTCGGTACTGAGGGACTGCCACACTGTCAGAGGGTCAGTACTGAGGGAATGCCGCACTGTCAGAGGGTCAGTACTGAGGGAGAGCCGCACTGTCAGAGGGTCAGTACTGAGGGAGTGCCGCACTGTCAGAGGGTCAGTACTGAGGGCGTGCTGCACTGTCAGAGGGTCAGTACAGAGGGAGTGCTGCACTGTCAGAGGGTCAGTACTGAGGAAGTGCTGCACTGTCAGAGGGTCAGTACTGAGGGAGAGCCGCACTGTCAGAGAGTCAGTACTGAGGGAGTGCCGCACTGTCAGAGGGTCAGTACTGAGGGAGTGCCGCACTGTCAGAGGGTCAGTACTGAGGGAGTGCCGCACTGTCAGAGGGTCAGTACTGAGGGAGTGCCGCACTGTCAGAGGGTCAGTACTGAGGGAGTGCCGCACTGTTAGAGGGTCAGTACTGAGGGAGTGCTGCACTGTCAGAGGGTCAGTACTGAGGGAGTGCTGCACTGTCAGAGGGTCAGTACTGAGGGACTGCCGCACTGTCAGAGGGTCAGTACTGAGGGAGAGCCGCACTGTCAGAGAGTCAGTACTGAGGGAGTGCCGCACTGTCAGAGGGTCAGTACTGAGGGAGTGCCGCACTGTCAGAGGGTCAGTACTGAGGGAGTGCCGCACTGTCAGAGGGTCAGTACTGAGGGAGTGCCGCACTGTCAGAGGGTCAGTACTGAGGGAGTGCCGCACTGTCAGAGGGGCAGTACTGAGGGAGTGCCGCACTGTCAGAGAGTCAGTACTGAGGGAGTGCCGCACTGTCAGAGAGTCAGTGCTGAGGGAGTGCTGCACTGTCAGAGAGTCAGTGCTGAGGGAGTGCCGCACTGTCAGAGGGTCAGTACTGAGGGAGTGCCGCACTGTCAGAGGGTCAGTACTGAGGGAGTGCCGCACTGTCAGAGGGTCAGTACTGAGGGAGTGCCGCACTGTCAGAGGGTCAGTACTGAGGGAGTGCCGCACTGTCAGAGGGTCAGTACTGAGGGAGTACCGCACTGTCAGAGGGTCAGTACTGAGGGAGTGCCGCACTGTCAGAGGGTCAGTACTGAGGGAGTGCCGCACTGTCAGAGGGTCAGTACTGAGGGAGTGCCGCACTGTCAGAGGGTCAATACCGAGGGAGTGCCGCACTGTCAGAGGGTCAATACTGAGGGAGTGCCGCACTGTCAGAGGGTCAGTACTGAGGGAGTGCCGCACTGTCAGAGAGTCAGTACTGAGGGAGTGCTGCACTGTCAGAGGGTCAGTACTGAGGGAGTGCCGCACTGTCAGAGGGTCAGTACTGAGGGAGTGCTGCACTGTCAGAGGGTCAGTACTGAGGGAGTGCCGCACTGTCAGAGGGTCAGTACTGAGGGACTGCCGCACTGTCAGAGGGTCAGTACTGAGGGAGAGCCGCACTGTCAGAGAGTCAGTACTGAGGGAGTGCCGCACTGTCAGAGGGTCAGTACTGAGGGAGTGCCGCACTGTCAGAGGGTCAGTACTGAGGGAGTGCCGCACTGTCAGAGGGTCAGTACTGAGGGAGTGCCGCACTGTCAGAGGGTCAGTACTGAGGGAGTGCCGCACTGTCAGAGGGGCAGTACTGAGGGAGTGCCGCACTGTCAGAGAGTCAGTACTGAGGGAGTGCCGCACTGTCAGAGAGTCAGTGCTGAGGGAGTGCTGCACTGTCAGAGAGTCAGTGCTGAGGGAGTGCCGCACTGTCAGAGGGTCAGTACTGAGGGAGTGCCGCACTGTCAGAGGGTCAGTACTGAGGGAGTGCCGCACTGTCAGAGGGTCAGTACTGAGGGAGTGCTGCACTGTCAGAGGGTCAGTACTGAGGGAGTGCCGCACTGTCAGAGGGTCAGTACTGAGGGAGTGCCGCACTGTCAGAGGGTCAGTACTGAGGGAGTGCCGCACTGTCAGAGGGTCAGTACTGAGGGAGTGCCGCACTGTCAGAGGGTCAGTACTGAGGGAGTGCCGCACTGTCAGAGGGTCAATACTGAGGGAGTGCCGCACTGTCAGAGGGTCAATACTGAGGGAGTGCTGCACTGTCAGAGGGTCAGTACTGAGGGAGTGCCGCACTGTCAGAGGGTCAGTACTGAGGGAGTGCCGCACTGTCAGAGGGTTGGTACTGAGGGAGTGCCGCACTGTCAGAGGGTCAGGACTGAGGGAGTGCCACACTGTCAGAGGGTCAGTACTGAGGGAGTGCCGCACTGTCAGAGGGTCAGTACTGAGGGAGTGCCGCACTGTCAGAGGGTCAATACTGAGGGAGTGCCGCACTGTCAGAGGGTCAATACTGAGGGAGTGCTGCACTGTCAGAGGGTCAGTACTGAGGGAGTGCCGCACTGTCAGAGGGTCAGTACTGAGGGAGCCCCGCATTGTCAGAGAGTCAGTGCTGAGGGAGTGCCGCACTGTCAGAGGGTCAGTACTGAGGGAGTGCCGCACTGTCAGAGGGTCAATACTGAGGGAGTGCCGCACTGTCAGAGGGTCAATACTGAGGGAGTGCTGCACTGTCAGAGGGTCAGTACTGAGGGAGTGCCGCACTGTCAGAGGGTCAGTACTGAGGGAGTGCCGCACTGTCAGAGGGTCGGTACTGAGGGAGTGCCGCACTGTCAGAGGGTCAGGACTGAGGGAGTGCCGCACTGTCAGAGGGTCAGTACTGAGGGAGTGCCGCACTGTCAGAGGGTCAGTACTGAGGGACTGCCGCCCTGTCAGAGGGTCAGTACTGAGGGAGTGCCGCACTGTCAGAGGGTCAGTACTGAGGGAGTGCCGCACTGTCAGAGGGTCAGTACTGAGGGAGTGCCGCACTGTCAGAGGGTCAGTACTGAGGGAGAGCTGCACTGTCAGAGGGTCAGTACTGAGGGAGTGCCGCACTGTCAGAGGGTCAGTACTGAGGGAGTGCCGCACTGTCAGAGGGTCAGTACTGAGGGAGTGCCGCACTGTCAGAGGGTCAGTACTGAGGGAGTGCCGCACTGTCAGAGGGTCAGTACTGAGGGAGAGCTGCAATGTCAGAGGGTAAGTACTGAGGGAGTACTGCACTGTCAGAGTGTCAGTACTGAGGGAGTGCCGCACTGTCAGAGGGTCAGAACTGAGGGAGTGCGGCACTGTCAGAGGGTCAGTACTGAGGGAGTGCCGCACTGACAGAGGGTCAGTACTGAGGGAGTGCTGCACTGTCAGAGGGTCAGTACTGAGGGAGTGCCGCACTGTCAGAGGGTCAGTACTGAGTGAGAGCCGCACTTCAGAGGGTCAGTACTGAGGGAGTGCTGCACTGTCAGAGTGTCAGTACTGAGGGAGTGCCGCACTGTCAGAGGGTCAGTACTGAGGGAGTGCCGCACTGTCAGAGGGTCAGTACTGAGGGAGTGCGGCACTGTCAGAGGGTCAGTACTGAGGGAGTGCCGCACTGACAGATGGTCAGTACTGAGGGAGTGCCGCATTGTCAGAGGGTCAGTACTGAGGGAGTGCCGCACTGTCAGAGGGTCAGTACTGAGGGAGTGCTGCACTGTCATAGGGTCAGTACTAAGGGAGTGCTGCACTGTCAGAGGGTCAGTACTGAGGGAGTGCTGCATTGTCACAGGGTCAGTACTGAGGGAGTGCCGCACTGTCAGAGGGTCAGTACTGAGGGAGTGCTGCATTGTCACAGGGTCAGTACTGAGGGAGTGCCGCGCTGTCAGAGGGTCAGTACTGAGGGAGTGCCGCACTGTCAGAGGGTCAATACTGAGGGAGTGCCGGACTGTCAGAGGGTCAGTACTGAGGGAGTGCTGCACTGTCAGAGGGTCAGTACTGAGGGAGTGCCGCACTGTCAGAGGGTCAGTACTGAGGGAGTGCCGCACTGTCAGAGGGTCAGTACTGAGGGAGTGCCGCACTGTCAGAGGGTCAGTACTGAGGGAGTGCCGCACTGTCAGAGGGTCAGTACTGAGGGAGTGCCGCACTGTCAGAGGGTCAATACTGAGGGAGTGCCGCACTGTCAGAGGGTCAATACTGAGGGAGTGCTGCACTGTCAGAGGGTCAGTACTGAGGGAGTGCCGCACTGTCAGAGGGTCAGTACTGAGGGAGTGCCGCACTGTCAGAGGGTTGGTACTGAGGGAGTGCCGCACTGTCAGAGGGTCAGGACTGAGGGAGTGCCGCACTGTCAGAGGGTCAGTACTGAGGGAGTGCCGCACTGTCAGAGGGTCAGTACTGAGGGAGTGCCGCACTGTCAGAGGGTCAATACTGAGGGAGTGCCGCACTGTCAGAGGGTCAATACTGAGGGAGTGCTGCACTGTCAGAGGGTCAGTACTGAGGGAGTGCCGCACTGTCAGAGGGTCAGTACTGAGGGAGCCCCGCATTGTCAGAGAGTCAGTGCTGAGGGAGTGCCGCATGTCAGAGGGTCAGGACTGAGGGAGTGCCGCACTGTCAGAGGGTCAGTACTGAGGGAGTGCCGCACTGTCAGAGGGTCAGTACTGAGGGACTGCCGCCCTGTCAGAGGGTCAGTACTGAGGGAGTGCCGCACTGTCAGAGGGTCAGTACTGAGGGAGTGCCGCACTGTCAGAGGGTCAGTACTGAGGGAGTGCCGCACTGTCAGAGGGTCAGTACTGAGGGAGAGCTGCACTGTCAGAGGGTCAGTACTGAGGGAGTGCCGCACTGTCAGAGGGTCAGTACTGAGGGAGTGCCGCACTGTCAGATGGGCAGTACTGAGGGAGTGCCGCACTGTCAGAGGGTCAGTACTGAGGGAGTGCCGCACTGTCAGAGGGTCAGTACTGAGGGAGAGCTGCAATGTCAGAGGGTAAGTACTGAGGGAGTACTGCACTGTCAGAGTGTCAGTACTGAGGGAGTGCCGCACTGTCAGAGGGTCAGAACTGAGGGAGTGCGGCACTGTCAGAGGGTCAGTACTGAGGGAGTGCCGCACTGACAGAGGGTCAGTACTGAGGGAGTGCTGCACTGTCAGAGGGTCAGTACTGAGGGAGTGCCGCACTGTCAGAGGGTCAGTACTGAGTGAGAGCTGCACTTCAGAGGGTCAGTACTGAGGGAGTGCTGCACTGTCAGAGTGTCAGTACTGAGGGAGTGCCACACTGTCAGAGGGTCAGTACTGAGGGAGTGCCACACTGTCAGAGG
Organism: Scyliorhinus torazame; assembly: GCF_047496885.1. NCBI lineage: Eukaryota > Metazoa > Chordata > Chondrichthyes > Carcharhiniformes > Scyliorhinidae > Scyliorhinus > Scyliorhinus torazame. Next base: position 2,626,656 of record NC_092726.1, read on the forward strand.
GTCAGTACTGAGGGAGTGCCGCACTGTCAGAGGGTCAGTACTGAGGGAGTGCGGCACTGTCAGAGGGTCAGTACTGAGGGAGTGCCGCACTGACAGATGGTCAGTACTGAGGGAGTGCCGCATTGTCAGAGGGTCAGTACTGAGGGAGTGCCGCACTGTCAGAGGGTCAGTACTGAGGGAGTGCTGCACTGTCATAGGGTCAGTACTAAGGGAGTGCTGCACTGTCAGAGGGTCAGTACTGAGGGAGTGCTGCATTGTCACAGGGTCAGTACTGAGGGAGTGCCGCACTGTCAGAGGGTCAGTACTGAGGGAGTGCTGCATTGTCACAGGGTCAGTACTGAGGGAGTGCCGCGCTGTCAGAGGGTCAGTACTGAGGGAGTGCCGCACTGTCAGAGGGTCAATACTGAGGGAGTGCCGGACTGTCAGAGGGTCAGTACTGAGGGAGTGCTGCACTGTCAGAGGGTCAGTACTGAGGGAGTGCCGCACTGTCAGAGAGTCAGTACTGAGGGAGTGCCGCACTGTCAGAGAGTCAGTACTGAGGGAGTGCCGCACTGTCAGCGGGTCAGTACTGAGGCAGTGCCGCGCTGTCAGAGGGTCAGTACTGAGGGAGTGCCGCACTGTCAGAGGGTCGGTACTGAGGGAGTGCCGCACTGTCAGAGGGTCAGTACTGAGGGAGTGCCGCTCTGTCAGAGGGTCACTACTGAGGGAGTGCCGCACAGTCAGAGGGTCAGTACTGAGGGAGTGCTGCACTGTCAGAGGGTCAGTACTGAGGGAGTGCTGCACTGTCGAGAGTCAGTACTGAGGGAGTGCTGCACTGTCAGAGGGTCAGTACTGAGGGAGTGCTGCACTGTCAGAGGGTCAGTACTGAGGGAGTGCTGCACTGTCATTGGGTCAGTACTGAGGGAGTACCGCACTGTCAGAGGGTCAGTACTGAGGGAGTGCCGCACTGTCAGAGGGTCAGTACTGAGGGAGTGCCGCACTGTCAGAGGGTCAGTACTGAGGGAGCGCCGCACTGTCAAAGGGTCAGTACTGAGGGAATGCTGCACAGTCAGAGGGTCAGTACTGAGCGAATGCCGCACTGTCAGAGGGTCAGTACTGAGGGACTGCCGCACTGTCAGAGGGTCAGTATTGAGGGAGTGCCACACTGTCAGAGGGTCAGTACTGAGGGAGTGCTGCACTGTCAGAGGGTCAGTACTGAGGGAGTGCCGCACTGTCAGAGGGTCAGTACTGAGGGAGCGCCACACTGTCATAGGGTCAGTACTGAGGGAATGCTGCACTGTCAGAGGGTCAGTACTGAGCGAATGCCACACTGTCAGAGGGTCAGAACTGAGGGACTGCCGCACTGTCAGAGGGTCAGTATTGAGGGACTGCCGCACTGTCAGAGGGTCAGTACTGAGGGAGTGCCGCACTGTCAGAGGGTCAGTACTGAGGGAGTGCTGCACTATCAGAGGGTCAGTACTGAGGGAGTGCTGCACTGTCAGAGGGTCAGTACTGAGGGAGTGCTGCACTGTCAGAGGGTCAGTACTGAGGGAGTGTCGCACTGTCAGAGGGTCAGTACTGAGGGAGTGCTGCACTATCAGAAGGTCTGTACTGAGGGAGTGCCGCACTGTCAGAGGGTCAGTACTGAGGGAGTGCTGCACTGTCAGAGGGTCAGTACTGAGGGAGTGCCGCACTGTCAGAGGGTCAGTACTGAGGGAGTGCCGCACTGTCAGAGGGTCAGTACTGAGGGAGTGCTGCACTATCAGAGGGTCAGTACTGAGGGAGTGCTGCACTGTCAGAGGGTCAGTACTGAGGGAGTGCTGCACTATCAGAGGGTCAGGACTGAGGGAGTGCCGCACTGTCAGAGGGTCAGTACTGAGGGAGTGCTGCACTATCAGAGGGTCAGTACTGAGGGAGTGCCGCACTGTCAGAGGGTCAATACTGAGGGAGTGCTGCACTGTCAGAGGGTCAGTACTGAGGGAGTGCCGCACTGACAGAGGGTCAGTACTGAGGGAGTGCTGCACTGTCAGAGGGTCAGTACTGAGGGACTGCCGCACTTTCAGAGGGTCAGTACTGAGGGAGTGCCGCACTGTCAGAGGGTCAGTACTGAGGGAGTGCTGCACTGTCATAGGGTCAGTACTAAGGGAGTGCTGCACTGTCAGAGGGTCAGTACTGAGGGAGTGCTGCATTGTCACAGGGTCAGTACTAAGGGAGTGCCGCACTGTCAGAGGGTCAGTACTGAGGGAGTGCTGCATTGTCACAGGGTCAGTACTGAGGGAGTGCCGCGCTGTCAGAGGGTCAGTACTGAGGGAGTGCCGCACTGTCAGAGGGTCAATACTGAGGGAGTGCCGGACTGTCAGAGGGTCAGTACTGAGGGAGTGCTGCACTGTCAGAGGGTCAGTACTGAGGGAGTGCCGCACTGTCAGAGAGTCAGTACTGAGGGAGTGCCGCACTGTCAGAGAGTCAGTACTGAGGGAGTGCCGCACTGTCAGCGGGTCAGTACTGAGGCAGTGCCGCGCTGTCAGAGGGTCAGTACTGAGGGAGTGCCGCACTGTCAGAGGGTCGGTACTGAGGGAGTGCCGCACTGTCAGAGGGTCAGTACTGAGGGAGTGCCGCTCTGTCAGAGGGTCACTACTGAGGGAGTGCCGCACAGTCAGAGGGTCAGTACTGAGGGAGTGCTGCACTGTCAGAGGGTCAGTACTGAGGGAGTGCTGCACTGTCGAGAGTCAGTACTGAGGGAGTGCTGCACTGTCAGAGGGTCAGTACTGAGGGAGTGCTGCACTGTCAGAGGGTCAGTACTGAGGGAGTGCTGCACTGTCATTGGGTCAGTACTGAGGGAGTACCGCACTGTCAGAGGGTCAGTACTGAGGGAGTGCCGCACTGTCAGAGGGTCAGTACTGAGGGAGTGCCGCACTGTCAGAGGGTCAGTACTGAGGGAGCGCCGCACTGTCAAAGGGTCAGTACTGAGGGAATGCTGCACAGTCAGAGGGTCAGTACTGAGCGAATGCCGCACTGTCAGAGGGTCAGTACTGAGGGACTGCCGCACTGTCAGAGGGTCAGTATTGAGGGAGTGCCACACTGTCAGAGGGTCAGTACTGAGGGAGTGCTGCACTGTCAGAGGGTCAGTACTGAGGGAGTGCCGCACTGTCAGAGGGTCAGTACTGAGGGAGCGCCACACTGTCATAGGGTCAGTACTGAGGGAATGCTGCACTGTCAGAGGGTCAGTACTGAGCGAATGCCACACTGTCAGAGGGTCAGAACTGAGGGACTGCCGCACTGTCAGAGGGTCAGTATTGAGGGACTGCCGCACTGTCAGAGGGTCAGTACTGAGGGAGTGCCGCACTGTCAGAGGGTCAGTACTGAGGGAGTGCTGCACTGTCAGAGGGTCAGTACTGAGGGAGTGCTGCACTGTCAGAGGGTCAGTACTGAGGGAGTGTCGCACTGTCAGAGGGTCAGTACTGAGGGAGTGCTGCACTATCAGAGGGTCAGTACTGAGGGAGTGCTGCACTGTCAGAGGGTCAGTACTGAGGGAGTGCTGCACTGTCAGAGGGTCAGTACTGAGGGAGTGTCGCACTGTCAGAGGGTCAGTACTGAGGGAGTGCTGCACTATCAGAAGGTCTGTACTGAGGGAGTGCCGCACTGTCAGAGGGTCAGTACTGAGGGAGTGCTGCACTGTCAGAGGGTCAGTACTGAGGGAGTGCCGCACTGTCAGAGGGTCAGTACTGAGGGAGTGCCGCACTGTCAGAGGGTCAGTACTGAGGGAGTGCTGCACTATCAGAGGGTCAGTACTGAGGGAGTGCTGCACTGTCAGAGGGTCAGTACTGAGGGAGTGCTGCACTATCAGAGGGTCAGGACTGAGGGAGTGCCGCACTGTCAGAGGGTCAGTACTGAGGGAGTGCTGCACTATCAGAGGGTCAGTACTGAGGGAGTGCCGCACTGTCAGAGGGTCAATACTGAGGGAGTGCTGCACTGTCAGAGGGTCAGTACTGAGGGAGTGCCGCACTGACAGAGGGTCAGTACTGAGGGAGTGCTGCACTGTCAGAGGGTCAGTACTGAGGGACTGCCGCACTTTCAGAGGGTCAGTACTGAGGGAGTGCCGCACTGTCAGAGGGTCAGTACTGAGGGAGTGCCGCACTGTCAGAGGGTCAGTACTGAGGGAGTGCCGCACTGTCAGAGGGTCAGTACTGAGGGAGTGCAGCACTGTCAGAGGGTCAGTACTGAGGGAGTGCTGCACTGTCAGAGGGTCAGTACTGAGGGAGTGCTGCACTGTCAGAGGGTCAGTACTGAGGGAGTGCCGCACTGTCAGAGGGTCAGTACTGAAGGACTGCCGCACTGTCAGAGGGTCAGTACTGAGGGAGTGCTGCACTGTCAGAGGGTCAGTACTGAGGGAGTGCTGCACTATCAGAGGGTCAGTACCGAGGGAGTGCCACACTGTCAGAGGGTCAATACTGAAGGAGTGCCTCACTGTCAGAGGGTCAGTACTGAGGGAGTGCCGCACTGTCAGAGGGTCAGTACTGAGGGACTGCCGCACTGTCAGAGGGTCAGTACCGAGAGAGTGCCGCACTGTCAGGGGGTCAATACTGAGGGAGTGCCGCACTGTCAGAGGGTCAGTACTGAGGGAGTGCCGCACTGTCAGAGGGTCAGTACTGAGGGACTGCTGCACTGTCAGAGGATCAGTACTGAGGGAGTTCCGCACTGTCAGAGAGTCAGTACTGAGGGAGTGCCGCACTGTCAGAGGGTCAGTACTGAGGGAGTGCTGCACTGTCAGAGGGTCAGTACTGAGGGAGTGCCGCACTGTCAGAGGGTCAGTACTGAGGGAGTGCGGCACTGTCAGAGGGTCAGTACTGAGGGAGTGCCACACTGTCAGAGGGTCAGTACTGAGTGAGTGCCGCACTGTCAGAGGGTCAGTACTGAGTGAGTGCGGCACTGTCAGAGGGTCAGCACTAAGGGAGTGCCGCACTGTCGGAGGGTCAGTACTGAGGGAGTGCCACACTGTCAGAGGGTCAATACTGAGGGAGTGCCGCACTGTCAGAGGGTCAGTACTGAGGGACTGCCGCACTGTCAGAGGGTCAGTACTGAGGGAGTGCCGCACTGCCAGAGTGTCAGTACTGAGGGAGTGCTGCGCTGTCAGAGGGTCAGTACTGAGGGTGTGCCTCAGTGTCAGAGGGTCAGTACTGAGGGAGTGCCGCACTGTCAGAGTGTCAGTACTGAGCGAATGCCGCACTGTCAGAGGGTCAGTACTGAGTGAGTGCCGCACTGTCAGAGGGTCAGTACTGAGGAGGTGCGGCACTGTCAGAGGGTCAGTACTAAGGGAGTGCCGCACTGTCGGAGGGTCAGTACTGAGGGAGTGCCGCACTGTCAGAGGGTCAATACTGAGGGAGTGCCGCACTGTCAGAGGTTCAGTACTGCGGGAGTGCCGCACTGTCAGAGGGTCAGTACTGAGGCAGCGCCACGCTGTCAGAGGGTCAGTACTGAGGGAGTGCTGCACTGTCAGAGGGTCAGTACTGAGGGAGTGCCGCACTGTCAGAGGGTCAGTACTGAGGGAGTGCCGCACTGTCAGAGGGTCAGAACTGAGGGAGTGCCGCACTGTCAGAGGGTCAGTACTGAGGGAGTGCTGCACTGTCAGAGGGTCAGTACTGAGGGAGTGCCGCACTTTCAGAGGGTCAGTACTGAGCGAGTGCCGCACTGTCAGAGGGTCAGTACTGAGGGAGTGCTGCACTGTCAGAGGGTCGGTACTGAGGGAGTGCCGCACTGTCAGAGGGTCAGTACTGAGGCAGCGCCACGCTGTCAGAGGGTCAGTACTGAGGGAGTGCTGCACTGTCAGAGGGTCAGTACTGAGGGAGTGCCGCACTGTCAGAGGGTCAGTACTGAGGGAGTGCCGCACTGTCAGAGGGTCAGAACTGAGGGAGTGCCGCACTGTCAGAGGGTCAGTACTGAGGGAGTGCTGCACTGTCAGAGGGTCAGTACTGAGGGAGTGCCGCACTGTCAGAGGGTCAGTACTGAGGGAGTGCTGCACTGTCAGACGGTCGGTACTGAGGGAGTGCCGCACTGTCAGAGGGTCAGTACTGAGCGAGTGCCGCACTGTCAGAGGGTCAGTACTGAGGGAGTGCTGCACTGTCAGAGGGTCGGTACTGAGGGAGTGCCGCACTGTCAGAGGGTCAGTACTGAGCGAGTGCCGCACTGTCAGAGGGTCAGTACTGAGGGAGTGCTGCACTGTCAGAGGGTCGGTACTGAGGGAGTGCCGCACTGTCAGAGGGTCAGTACTGAGAGAGTGCTGCACTGTCAGAGTGTCAGTACTGGGGGAGTGCTGCACTGTCAGAGGGTCGGTACTGAGGGAGTGCCGCACTGTCAGAGAGTCAGTACTGAGGGAGTGCCGCAGTGTCAGAGGGTCAGTACTGAGGGAGTGCTGCACTGTCAGAGGGTCAGTACTGAGCGAATGCCGCACTGTCAGAGGGTCAGTACTGAGTGAGTGCCGCACTGTCAGAGGGTCAGTACTGAGGGAGTGCGGCACTGTCAGAGGTTCAGTACTGAGGGAATGCTGCACTGTCAGAGGGTCAGTACTGAGTGAATGCCGCACTGTCAGAGGGTCAGAACTGAGGGAGTGCCGCACTGTCAGAGGGTCAGTACTGAGGGAGTGCTGCACTGTCAGAGGGTCAGTACTGAGGGAGCGCCACGCTGTCAGATGGTCAGTACTGAGCGAATGCCGCACTGTCAGAGGGTCAGAACTGAGGGAGTGCTGCACTGTCAGAGGGTCAGTACTGAGGGAGCGCCGCACTGTCAGAGGGTCAGTACTGAGGGAGTGCCGCACTGTCAGAGGGTCAGTACTGAGGGAGTGCCGCACTGTCAGAGGGTCAGGACTGAGGGAGTGCCGCACTGTCAGAGGGTCAGTGCTGAGGGAGTGCCGCACTGTCAGAGGGTCAGTGCTGAGGGAGTGCCACGCTGTCAGAGGGTCAGTACTGAGGGAGTGCTGCACTGTCAGAGGGTCAGTACTGAGGGAGTGCCGCACTGTCAGGGGGTCAGTTCTGAGGGACTGCCGCACTGTCAGAGGGTCAGTGCTGAGGGAGTGCCGCACTGTCAGATGGTCAGTGCTGAGGGAGTGCCACGCTGTCAGAGGGTCAGTACTGAGGGAGTGCTGCACTGTCAGAGGGTCAGTACTGAGGGAGTGCCGCACTGTCAGAGGGTCAGTTCTGAGGGACTGCCGCACTGTCAGAGGGTCAGTACTGAGGGAGTGCTGCACTGCCAGAGTGTCAGTACTGAGGGAGTGCTGCACTGTCAGAGGGTCAGTACTGAGGGACTGCCGCACTGTCAGAGGGTCAGTACTGAGGGAGTGCCACACTGTCAGAGGGTCAGTACTGAGGGTGTGCCGCACTGTCAGAGTGTCAGTACTGAGGGAGTGCCGCACTGTCAGAGGGTCAGTACTGAGGGAGTGCTGCACTGTCAGAGGGTCAGTACTGAGGGAGTGCCACACTGTCAGAGGGTCAGTACTGAGGGAGTGCTGCACTGTCAGAGGGTCAGTACTGAGGGAGTGCCGCACTGTCAGAGGGTCAGTACTGAGGGAGTGCCGCACTGTCAGAGGGTCAGTACTGAGGGAGTGCTGCACTGTCAGAGGGTCAGTACTGAGGGAGTGCCACACTGTCAGAGGGTCAGTACTGAGGGAGTGCTGCACTGTCAGAGGGTCAGTACTGAGGGAGTGCCGCACTGTCAGAGGGTCAGTACTGAGGGAGTGCCGCACTGTCAGAGGGTCAGTACTGAGGGAGTGCCGCACTGTCAGAGGGTCAGTTCTGAGGGACTGCCGCACTGTCAGAGGGTCAGTACTGAGGGAGTGCTGCACTGCCAGAGTGTCAGTACTGAGGGAGTGCTGCACTGTCAGAGGGTCAGTACTGAGGGACTGCCGCACTGTCAGAGGGTCAGTACTGAGGGAGTGCCACACTGTCAGAGGGTCAGTACTGAGGGTGTGCCGCACTGTCAGAGTGTCAGTACTGAGGGAGTGCCGCACTGTCAGAGGGTCAGTACTGAGGGAGTGCTGCACTGTCAGAGGGTCAGTACTGAGGGAGTGCCACACTGTCAGAGGGTCAGTACTGAGGGAGTGCTGCACTGTCAGAGGGTCAGTACTGAGGGAGTGCCGCACTGTCAGAGGGTCAGTACTGAGGGAGTGCCGCACTGTCAGAGGGTCAGTACTGAGGGAGTGCTGCACTGTCAGAGGGTCAGTACTGAGGGAGTGCTGCACTGTCAGAGGGTCAGTACTGAGGGAGTGCCGCACTGTCAGAGGGTCAGTACTGAGGGACTGCCGCACTGTCAGAGGGTCAGTACTGAGGGAGTGCCACACTGTCAGAGGGTCAGTACTGAGGGTGTGCCGCACTGTCAGAGTGTCAGTACTGAGGGACTGCCGCACTGTCAGAGGGTCAGTACTGAGGGAGTGCCACACTGTCAGAGGGTCAGTACTGAGGGAGTGCCGCACTGTCAGAGGGTCATTACTGAGCGAGTGCCGCACTGTCAGAGGGTCAGTACTGAGGGAGTGCTGCACTGTCAGAGGGTCAGTACTGAGGGAGTGCTGCACTGCCAGAGTGTCAGTACTGAGGGAGTGCTGCACTGTCAGAGGGTCAGTACTGAGGGACTGCCGCACTGTCAGAGGGTCAGTACTGAGGGAGTGCCACACTGTCAGAGGGTCAGTACTGAGGGAGTGCCACACTGTCAGAGGGTCAGTACTGAGGGAGTGCCACACTGTCAGAGGGTCAGTACTGAGGGACTGCCGCACTGTCAGAGGGTCAGTACTGAGGGAGTGCCGCACTGTCAGAGGGTCAGTACTGAGGGAGTGCCGCACTGTCAGAGGGTCAGTACTGAGGGAGTGCTGCACTGTCAGAGGGTCAGTACTGAGGGAGTGCTGCACTGTCAGAGGGTCAGTACTGAGGGAGTGCCGTACTGTCAGAGGGTCAGTACTGAGGGAGTGCTGCATTGTCAGAGGGTCAGTACTGAGGGAGTGCTGCACTGTCAGAGGGTCAGTACTGAGGGAGTGCCGCACTGTCAGAGGGTCAGTACTGAGGGAGTGCTGCACTGTCAGAGGGTCAGTACTGAGGGAGTGCTGCACTGTCAGAGGGTCAGTACTGAGGGAGTGCTGCACTGTCAGAGGGTCAGTACTGAGGGAGTGCCGCACTGTCAGAGGGTCAGTACTGAGGGAGTGCTGCACTGTCAGAGGGTCAGTACTGAGGGAGTGCCGCACTGTCAGAGGGTCAGTACTGAGGGAGTGCCGCACTGTCAGAGGGTCAGTACTGAGGGAGTGCTGCACTGTCAGTCGGTCAGTACTGAGGGAGTGCCGCACTGTCAGAGGGTCAGTACTGAGGGAGTGCCGCATTGACGTCCCATACTGCTAGCTGAGGTGGGTAGTAAGAATCCTGTGTCAACATTGGAGGAAGATCAGGTTCGTGTCCATATTTATCCTTCCACAAACAATACCACAACGAAAAGAAATGTTGCCATCTTTCCGACCGTCACTGTGTGCTTTTGTTTGGAACAAATTGCCGACATTCCAACCGTGTATAATCTATCTCTCTTTGTTATTTTTATAAATTTAGAGTACCCAATTCATTTTTACCAATTAAGGGGCAATTTAGCGCATCCAATACTCCTAGCCTGCAGATCTTTGGGTTGTGGGGGTTAGGCACACGCAGACATGGGGAGAATGTGCAAACTCCACACCGACAGTGACCCAGAGCCGGGATCGAACCTAGGATCTCGCCGCTGTGAGGCAGCAGTGCTAACCCATTGCACCACCGTGCTGCCAATCTATCTCTCTTTGTCTGTAATCTGTCTATTTATCCGTAACACTTCTCTCTTGATGATACATTTAATTATATATCATCTAACCCCCTTAAAAAACTCTGTCAGGGGAGCACAGTGCGTTAGCACTGATGCCTCACGGCGCCGAGGTCCTGGGTTCGATCCCGGCTCTGGGTCACTGTCCGTGTGGAGTTTGCACATTCTCCCTGTGTTCGCGTGGGTCTCACCCCCACAACCGAAAGATGTGCAGGCTCGGTGGATTGGCCACTGTAAATTGCCCCTTAATTGGAAAAAAATGAATTGGGTACTCTAAATTTATATTAAGAAAAAGCTCCGTCAAAAATCTATCTACCTCCCTTCATTTTGTTTTGGCGAATTGAATTTTGAAAGCAGTGAAAATGTTCAAGCTGGGTCAGAGAACAGGAGGAGGAGAGAGGATCCTGGAGAAAGAGAAAGGTTTCAGAGAGAGAGAGAGAGAGAGAGAGAGGAGGGAGGGTGGGGGTTGAAACAGAGGTGTACGCACAAAATTATTGACCCACTGATGTTGACAAACTCGCCTTTTCTCACATGCCCCAAGAATCGAGCCCTTCCTTCCATGTTCTCCGCTTACAGCCCGTTGCCTTAATCCCCTGCTCTCAAAACAAATTTTTGACCTAATCTAATGCTCTTTATCTAAACCCGAGCTTTAATATCCAACAGTGTTTTGATTGCAGTTGACCATTCCGCGCGAGGAATCACTCTGGATTGTGCTGGGCCCTTTAATGGTCTCTCACCTGTGGAGGTACTCGGGCAATTGTAAATAAGATAAGGCATTGCTTTCAACAGTTGGACAACCTTCAGCAGGAAAGAGGCGGCATTGTCCACTTTCTGTGCGACCTCTGACCTCCAGGAGCCAGTGAGGAGTTCTGAATTTGATACCTCACAGCTATAGCACCCTGATGCAGCATGAAAGCCAAATTGTTCCCTTTTAAGTTTTATTCAGGCGACTCTTCGTTCCACCCAGCTGCCCAGGCAAGGAGGCAGACTGCTCACCTGCTCCCAGGTTTCTGCCGATACCACGTTGAACCTCCAGGGGACGGGGCCTCACACTGATAATGCCCCCAACGTGATCTCCAGTCAATATGGATTGTTGGTGAAGCGGAGTGACTACCTCGAGGAAAATGCTGCACACAGCAAAGTCTCACAAAGCAGAAAGTGACTAGATGAGCAGTTAATCTGGCATTGTGTCTGCGTCTCAGGGGCGAAGATTAATCAGGGTACTTGGGAGAACTCTCAACTCTTCTCCCAGATGTGCTGTGGGATATTTATGTGACCTGAACAGGATTAAATCTTTCCAGAGACAGCAATCCAATAGTGCAGAATTCCCTCAGCACTGCACCAGATTGTCAGTTTGCATTTTGGGCGGGACAGTGGTTAGCACCGCGGCCTCACAGCTCCGGGGTCCCCAGTTCGATTCCTGGCTTGGGTCACTGTCTGTGCGGAGTCTGCACGGTCTCCCCGTGTCTGCGTGGGTTTCCTCCGGGTGCTCCGGTTTCCTCCACAGTCCAGAGATGTGCAGGTTAGGTGGATTGGCCACGCTTAATTGCCCTTAGTGACCAAAAGGTTAGGTGGGGTTACTGGGTACAGGAATAGGGGGGAGGTGTGGGCTTACATAGGGTGCTCTTTCCAAGAGCCGGTGCAGACTCGATGGGCCAAATGGCCTCCTTCTGCACTGTAGGGATTCTATGATTCGATGATTTCGCACTGATTCTACAAACTCACTCACGTCTCAGCATCACCTTCTCAAGGGGGACTCGACCAGAGGAGCAAATGTGGCTCTTTCAGCAATGCTCATATCCTCAGAATTAATTAGAAAGGACAGAAAACTCAAGAAGGACAGAGCTGGCATTTCTGTCGCACCTATCACAACCTCAGCATGTCCCAAAGTGTTTTGCGGTCAGTGAATTGTGGGAAAAACAGCAGGCAGTGTGTGCTCAGCAAGATCCCATGAACAGCAATGACCAGATAATGTTTTTTTCAATAATGATGCTTGCGGGATGAATGTTGGCCAAGTACCTGGGAGAAGTGCCCTGCTCTTCCTCCACTTTTGGCCACGGAATCATACATATTGATCTTTCTATGTATCCGGGAGGGCAGACAGGGCCTCAGTTGAACACTTCGGCTGGAAGCTGTTACCTCTGACAGTGCAGCACTCCCCGCGTGTCAGCCTGGATTTTGTGTTAAAGTCTCTCTCAACACATGACCTGATGACCATTGCCACCTCGGATGCCCATGAGGCGGTTATTCTCAACACATGACCACGAGGATTGAATTTCTTTCCTCTGTCATCTCTCCAGTGTTCCACACTCTGTGACAATGTGTAGGGTTAGCGTGATGAACAAGAGTGCACTTTGCACTCCGATTTCACCAATCACCTACTTTACCCCTGGAGTGCTTCAAGAGTCCCTGATCCTGGTCGGAATCCCAGTAATAATAATAATCTTTATCAGTGTCACCAGCAGGCTTACATTAACACTGCAATGAAGTTACTGTGAAAAGCCCCTAGTCGCCACATTCCGGCGCCTGTTCGGGTACACAAAGGGAGAATTCAGAATGTCCAATTCACCTAACAAGCACGTCTTTCGGGACTTGTGGGAGGAAACCGGAGCACCCGGAGGAAACCCACGCAGACACGGGGAGAACGTGCAGACTCCACACAGACAGTGACCCAAGCCGGGAATCGAACCCGGGTTGAAGCCACAGTGCTAACCACTGTGCTGCCGGCCATTGTGGGAGAATGAAGGGAATCTCCCAGCTGCCCATGGATTCCGGTCAGTGTGGTATATAGGAAGGTGAAAAAGCCACCTCCCCGGGAGCTGTGCAGTAAGCTACTTAGCTTTGACGGCAGTGAAAGGTCATTGTGGGGTCAGAAGGAAAGCAATCGTAACTAGATACTTCAATGTCCGAGCTTCTCGGGCCAGTGACTGAACTCTTCCCTCAGCCCCATCCAAGGCCTGGTGTGTCTCTGGGTGTGGCCACCCCAAAGGCAAGGGCAAGCTCTTCAACACTGTTGGGAAATCACTGCCCAAAGTGGAGAGGGGCTGGCATTTATATAGCACCTTTCAAAAACCGCAAAGCATTTCGCAGCCAACAAAATACTCACTGTCGCAGTCAGAGACAGCAGCCAGCTTGCACGCAGCAAGACAAATAGTGCCCTGGGATCTCCGACTTCCAGCTGGGCCTCGGATTAAAATCCCACCCAAAACATGGCACCCCTGGTGGCACAGCGTTCCTTCAGTGTCAGAATGTGCTGAGGTCTTTGGAGAGGGGCTGCAACCAACTCATTTCTGACTCTAATGAGGAGAGAGTGTTACCCAAGCATATGCCTGTTGTGTCGGCCATGCCTCAGGGCCCAGCACGACTGGCTCTGGGACTGAAGGCCATGGGTTTGTGTCCAACCCCTGGAGATACGAGGGAGTGCTGCACTGTCGGAGGTGCTGTCATTCAGATGTGATGTGGAAACGGGGCCCCCATTTGTTCTTCTCGGGGGGGGGGGGGGGGCATAAAATGTCCCATAGTACAATTGGGAGAGGAGCTCTGCCCCAACATTTATCCCTTCAACAACAACTGAGCCAATCAGAGGGCGGCACGGTGGCACAGGGTTAGCGCTGCTGCCCCACGGCGCCAAGGTTCCAGGTTTGATCCCGGACCGGGGTCACTGTCCGTGTGGAGTTTGCACATTCTCCCCGTGTCTGCATACGTCTCACCCCCCACAACCCAAAGATGTGCAGGCTCGGTGGATTGGCCACGCTAAATTGCCCCTTAATTGGGGAAAAAGGAATTGGGTAAACTGAGCCATTCATTGAACCAGACAGCCCTGCTATAACCTCTGCTATTGACACCGATTTGTGAATAACCAGCCTGGGCTGTTAGAATATCTTCTTCAATGCATCTTCACAAGTCTTGGGAGTGACCTGCACACACCTTCAAAACCAGAACTCGTTGTTAGGCTGTGAATGACACCATGCATGTTGCTCGGTAGTTCGATTGAGTGACTTGCTTGGTCACAACTGAAGACATTTGCTCAGTCTCCCCAAAGTGACTTCCCTTCAAAGGTGTTTTGAGTGACTGCAATGGGCTCTTTTAAATTCAGTTCAATGATTTGCCCCTGATGAGATTTGAATTCAACCATCTCCGGGTTTGTGGTCTTGTTAATGACTATCACAAAGCTTATTGTGTTTTGTGTTGTCCTTCAGTCAAGGTGGGCGTCACGGCAAGATCACAGTTAGATTGCCCATTCCTCATGTCTCCACATGAGTATTGTGTCTGTGGGTCACATCAGATCAGGTTGCCGTCCCCAAACAATGATGACCACCTTAATGTCTGTCTCCCTAGCCCCTCTCTGCATTCAGTTGCATTGGCTCCAGGTCTGTGTGGTGCCCCTGGATCCCTTCTCTTCAATACCTCTCCGACTGTACCTGCACTCCCGCTTACCACTGACAGCTCACTTTCTCAGTTTCCAATGCTTTGTGGGATGTTTCAATTTATTGAAGAGCTCCTTACTGTGATTAATGTGACAAACTAGACTTTCTAGAACCCTTTGGGGTGCACTGCCTGTACAAAAGGAACGGCACGAGCTAACTTTTGACGAGGTGAATACTCCTCAAAGCTCCTGAGTTGAATTCTTGCTCTCTCCTATCTGCCCAGATAAGGGGACAGTACAATCAATGTCCATTTGCTGGAGTGCGTGGCTCCTTGCACTAACCCCCAACAGACACAGCTGCTCCTAAACAAATAGATGCATACAGCAAGGCTGCAGCCTCCATCCCTCCTACACATACACTACCCCCCACAGAACACAAGGCAATGTTATCAAACCGTTATCCAGCAAGCTGTTTGCTGCACGTGTGTGTAGATTTCTGAAGCTAAAGAGCATGTTTGAAAAGCTCCTTCAGAAGCCCTGTTCAGCTGGTTCAATCTCGCCTATTTCACTCCTATGTTTTTTAAAAATAAATTTAGTGTACCCAATTCTTTTTTTCCCAATTGAGGGGCAAATTAGCATGGCCAATCCACCTACCCTGCACATCTTTGGGTTGTGGGGGTGAGACCCACGCAGACACGGGGAGAATGGGGCGGCACAGTGGTTAGCACTGCTGCCTCAGGGCGCCGAGGACCCGGGTTCGATCCCGGCCCCGGGTCACTGTCCGTGTGGAGTTTGCACATTCTCCCCGTGTCTGCGTGGGTCTCACCCCCACAACCCAAAGATGTGAAGGCTAGGTGGATTGGCCACGCTAAATTGCCACCTTAATTGGAAAAGAAAGAATTGGGTACTCTAAATGTATTTTTTAAAGGACAAGGATAAGGTGATGGGGTTAGATGAAGGCCGGGAGGGGCATACACAACAACACAAAGCAGCAGGGCCAAATGGCCCGTTTCCGTGCTGTCAATTCAATGTCATTCTTTCAGACAATGTCACAGTAACATCACATGACACCTGAAAGATACTTCACTGGTTGTCATGTGTTTGGATACATTGTGAGACTGTCAGTAATGCCAGGTATTTCTTTCAGTTGAACCCAAGTATCCCCTCTGCCCTGGAGCCATGCTCTGCTGCCCACGCCATCCCTGTCAGCTTCGGTGGCACGGCTTCTCAAGTTGGCGATGTTGAGAGGGGAGCGTGGGGGCTGGATTGTCCCGCGACCTGCAGCACAGTACCTCATCCTGCCCACACTCTCGGCCCACAGCCAGCCTCTGCCAGAATGCTTCCTTTGTTAAAAGGAAAACATTTGTATCTTGGCTGCAATGAGGGAATGTGTTGCTCCCTGCCTGATAAGCCGGGTGCTGCCTGCTAATTTACTATCAGCAAATGGGTCACTGTCGCTCACCACCTCCAACACTTCCAATCCCTGTGGCCCTCAGTGAAGCAGATTGCATTATCAATCCACACTGTTGCACACAGCCAGTCTTGTGGGAGTGACAGGGGTGGTCAGAGGATAATGGGTCGGCAGTGAAAGGTTTTGGTGTGATGCTCGTAATCCAGGGTGCAACAGGAGAAAGCGTGAGGTGTACAGTATGTCCGGAAGCTGGCTGGGGGTGTCAGAGGGGAAGGGGGATCTCTGAACTGGGAAACAGCATTGTCGGAAACATGTGCCATTGTGACTTGGGGGAACAAGAAAAGAGTGTGTGATTTGGGAAAGAGTTGGAGAATGACGGAGGATTTGTGACGGTGATAGAGTGGAAGGCGCGATTACATTCGGGGAAATGATTATAGGCTTTGTTGACCTGATCAGACAAGGGTTCAAATTTTCACCATGGCAACTGGTAGAATTTAAATTCATAGAATTCCGGGGCGGCACGGAGGCACAGTGGTTAGCACCGCTGTCTCACGTTCGATCCCGGCTCTGGGTCACTGTCCGTGTGGAGTTTGCACATTCTCCCCGTGTCTGCGTGGGTCTCACCCACACAACCCAAAGATGTGCCGGGTAGGTGGATTGGCCACGCTAAATTGCCCCATAATTGGAAAAAAAAATGAATTTGTTCTTCTGCTTGTTATTTTTAAGACTAGTCGAGTGGATGGGGGCTGTTAAATTGATGGTGAGGAACAGAAGAATTAGAAGCAGGAATAGGCCATCAGCCGTTCAAACCTGACCCGCCATTCAGTATGATCATGGCGGGTCTACGCCAGCCTCAACTCCTCCTCTGTGCCATTCCCCATCGCCTCTATTCCTCCATCCAGAAAATCTTTATCCATCTCCACTTTAAATACTTCCAATGATCCACCTTGTGGGGCAGAGAATTCCAGAGATACATCACCCTCTGCAAAAATAAATTTCTACTCATCTCAGTTTTAAATGACCGGCCCATTATCTTGTAGCTACGTCTCCTTGTTCGAGACTCTCCCACTGGTGAAAACATCTCACCATCTACCCTGTCGAGCTCCCTCAGGATCTTATATGTTTGCATAAGATCATCCCTCACTCTTCTAAACCCCAAGGAATACAGACCATTTAGTCTCTCATCCCAGGGATTAGCCTGGTGAATCTCCTTGGGGCTGCCTCCAATGCTACTGTGTCCTTTTTTAGGTAAAGGGACCAAACTGAACGCAGTATTCCAGGTGAGGCCTCACCAACACCCTGGAGAATTGCAACACAACCTTCCCATCTTTAAACACTTTGCAATAAAGGCCAAAATGCTGTTTGCCTTCTTAACTGCTTGTTGGACCTGCCTGCTAGCATTTTGTGATTCATGCACTGCAACACCCAGATCCCTCTGCATTCATTCTTCTGCAGTCTCTCTCCATTTAGATAATAATCTGCCTTTTGATTCCTCCCACCAAAGTGCATGACCTCACACTTCCTCACATTAAACTCTATTTGCCAGGTTTTCGCCCAGTCACCCAATCTATAATATCCCTTTGCAGAATCACAATATCCTCATCACAACATGCCCTTCCATCCACTTTGTATCATCGGCAAATTTGGAAACCTTACATCCTGCTGTTCCTCGTCATTAATGTAAATAGTGAACAACTGTGGGCCATGAATGAATCCTTGCGGTACTCCACTAGTTACATCTTTCCACTTTGAAAAAGACCCATTCCATCTCTGTTTTCTATGTGACAGCCAGTTTTCAATCCATGCTCACACACTTTGTCCAATTCCACGAGCTTTTACTTTATCCACCAGCCTTTTACGCGGCACCTTGTCAAATGCCTTTTGGAAAACCAAATATACTACATCCACAGATTCCCTTCCACCTGGGCAGCACGGTAGCACAGTGGTTAGCACAATTGCTTCACAGATCCAGGGTCCAGGTTCGATTCCCGGCTGGGTAACAGTCAGTGCGGAGTCTGCACGTTCTCCCCGTGTCTGCGTGGGTTTCCTTCGGTTTCCTCCCACAGTCCAAAGATGTGCAGGTTAGGTGGATTGGCCGTGCTAAATTGCCCTTAGTGTCCAAAATTGCCCTTAGACATTTACTTTAACCGTTCCCTTCCTATTTATATATCCAGAGAAACTCTTCCTGTTTGTTTTTATACTGCATGCAAGTTCCCTCTCAAAATTCACTTTCTCCCTTCTTAAGAGCTTTTTAGTCCTTTGCTGCTGGATCCTAAAAACTTCCCAGGCCTGTATATACTGCTTTTCAATTTAAAATTATCCTGGGACCTCGTTTGTTAACCATGGATTTTGCCTCTTTTTTGTGGAATCCCTCTTTTTGATTGGATTAAACTCCTGCTGATTATTATGGATTTAAAGATCTACCACTGTTCATCTACCGAACTGTATGTTAATTTGTTTGCTCAGTTCACCTCAGCCTCCTTCTGCACTGTAAATTCTATGAATTCTAACTCCTCCCCTCCCTCATGCCATCATAAATGCCCCGAAGTTGAAGACACTGATTATATACCGATGGTGTTCACCATCAAATGGTATCTGGAATTCTATCATATAATCTTTATTATTGTCACAACTAGGCTTACACTAACACTGCAATGAAGTTACTGTGAAAAGCCCCTAGTCGCCACATTCCGGCGCCTGTTTGGGTACACAGAGGGAGAATTCAGAATGTCCAATTCACCTAACAAGCACGTCTTTCAGGACTATCATGGTCACTACCCCCTCAGGGGTTCATTAACCACAAGATCCCTTATTAATCCTTCTTCATTGCATGTTTTTTAAAAATTTAGAGTACCCAATTATTTATTTTTTTCCAATTAAGAGGCAATTGGCACAGTCCCAGTGTCAATCCACCGACCCTGTACAGCTTTTGGGTTGTGGGGGTGAAACGCACGCAGACACGGGGAGAATGTGCAAACTCCACACGGACAGTGACCCGGGGCCGGGATTCAAACCCGGGTCCTCAGCACCGCAGTCCCAGTGCTAACCACTGCGCCACCGTGCCGCCCTTCTTCTTCATTGCATAAAACCAAATCTAAACTAGCCCGTTCCCAGGTAGGTTCCACAATATACTGTTCGAAAAAGTCATCCCTGATGTACTCCATAAATTCTTCTACGCTACCCTTGCTGCTTTGCTTTGCCCAATCAACATGCAGATTAAAATCTCCCATGATAATTGCAGCTCCCTTCAAACATGCCCTTGATATTTCCCTATTTATGCTCTGGGCTCTTGAGGGGTCACATTTTGGGGGTCTATAGACTATCCCCACCCTTGTTTTCCTTCCCCGACTATTCATGATTTCAATCCAAACCGATTCTACGTCACTATCCACTGCGTTTATATCACGCCTCAGCGCTGCTCTGAAACCTTCCTTGATTAACAACACTACCCCACATCCTTTCCCCTTTGGCCTGTTCTTTTGGAACATTATATACCCTGGAATCTTGAGCACCCAGTCCTGGTCACCCTGCAACCACGTTGCAGTATTAGCTAATACATCATATTCATATGTTGAAATCTGTGCTATCAACTCGTCTTGTTGCAAATGTTTTGTGCATTCAGATAAAGAATATTTACAGTTGTTTACAACTCTGGATTTGCTCTGTGTTGCATATTTTTGTTTACATTCCTGCTCCGGCTTGTCTCTGACAGTCAAGTTCCCCCTCCTGTGCCACCGCTTCATCACATATCCCTAATTTTTTAAACCTCCTGTTCTTGGAACCCTCCCCCCTCCGAGTTAGGGCTCTTGTATGAGTCTTTGCTGCAAAATAATGTTCATACGATCTGTCCCTACCTGGTGTTTTCTGCTGACACTCGGACTGGTTATTAACCTTTAACTTTTTGAATTTTCCAAGTAACTGAACTCTTCCCCCCCCCCCCCCCCCAATTTAGTTTAAAGCCCTCTCTACTTGCCTCGTATGCGGTTTGCTAGAACACTGCTCCCAGCACAGTTCAGTTGTTGGCCATCCCAACGGCACAGCCCCCACATTCTCCAGTACTGATGCCAGTGCCCCACGAACCAATACCCACTCCTCCCACACCAGTCTTTGAGCCACATATTCAGCTCTCTAATTTTACATACCCTATGCCGATTTGCACTCAGGTAACAATCCAGAGATTATAACCTTGGACGTTCTGTTCTTCAATTTAGTGCCTAGCTCCTCAAACTGAACAGAACCACCTTTCTCGTTCTACCTATGTGATTGGTACCCACATGGACCATGATCACGAGATCCTCCCCCTCCCACACCAAGTTCCTCTCCAACCCAGAGCAGATGTCCAGGCACCAGGCAGGCAACACAGCCTTTTGAGACTCTCCATCCTGGCACCAGAGAACAGTGTCTATTCCCCTGACTATACTGTCATAATATACACCAGTATATTATGGTGCAGACACACACACTGATGGACATGCAGTTGGACCAATCAGCATACACAACACCGCAGCCAATCACCAGGGAGAGCACACGCACTATAAAGACAGGGGACAGGAGAGTTCCCGCTCATTCTAGTAGCAGCCAGCTTGGAGCACAGAGCTCACAGCCTGCAACACAGACATTCACCATGTGCTGAGTGCATCACCTGGTTAGGACGAGGCAAGGGTCAGCAGTTAAAACTGGTATTGCATTTACCCACAGTTCAAGTATGTTAATATAGTTAACCTTATAATAAAATAGAGTTGCACCACTTCCAGTGTTGGTGACGTGTTTGTGATCCAGAACACCCAACACATCATATACCACCTCCAACTATAAAACATTTGTCTTTTCTCTCCCCCTTGAATGGCTCCTGAACCTCAGTGCTGTGGTCAGTTTGCTCATCCTCCCGACAGTCCCCTCTCGTCCACACAAAGAGCGAGAATCTCATACTTGTTGAACAGGGACAAGGGCCGAGGCTCCTGCAGTGCTATCCCTGGGATCCCCTCTACCTGCCTTACTTGCAGTCACACTCTCCTGTCCCTGACCATCGACAGAATCTAAGGCAGTTAATCTAAGACTGTCCTGAAACACTGAATCCAGGGAACTCTCGCCCTGCCTGATGTGTCGCAATGTCTGAATCTCAGACTCCAGCTCACTTAATCTGAGCCAAAGTTCCTCGAGGGGGAGGGGTTCCAACATGTACAGACGTGGTCCCTATGAACTGTAATGGGGTCCACCAGGAAATCAACCAATGAGGAGTCTGCTCCCTGGGTACATCAAAGGATGGACAACCAATGTGGAGCTGGAAGCAGGATGTTACTGTGGTGTGAGGTCCTATCAGAGCGGTTCAGGAGCCGACCTACAGGCAGGAGTGAAGTGAAAGATCTGGTTGACATGGTTGCAGGTTGAAGGATGAGGACAAGGTGAGTCGCTGCACGGCCCACCTGAGATCAGAGCTATGTGGCAGAAGGCAATGTGTGTTTTCACATAATTGAGACTGGTTAGGAGTCAGTGACAAGTGGCAGGTCTGTACTGGGCTGACAGGATAGTTGCGTGAAATGCAAAATGAAGGCCAGCGACAGCTTGTTGTCACAAGGTATTTCAGCACCAGTGGAGATAAAGACAGAGACTGCAATATAAATTCTCATCTGACTGCTGGTTCCTCCGACAGTATTATTCCAACAGCAGAGTCCAGACTGCTCTCTCACGTTCTACCCCCATAAACTTGTCAGGTCATCCGAAAACTCAGCCGCTGTCTCTCAATTAGCAGCAGGCCCGATTCTCCAACCATCCCTGTGCTGGCTCACCTACACTGGCTCCCAATCAAACAACACCTTGATTTTGAACATTTCATCCTTGTTTTCAAACTCCATGGCCTTGCCCCTCCCTATCTGTGTAATTCCCATCAACACAAAACCCTCACAGAGATATTGGTGCTTTACAAATACCGCCCAAATGAAATTGCTGCACCATTGGTGGCCAAGTCTTGTGCCTCGGCCCCAAGCTCTGGAATTGTCTCCCTACAGCTCTGTACCTGTCTTGCCTCCTCAAAGATGCTCCTTGAAACCTACCTCTTTTTAAAAAAAAACATTTTATTAAGGTAGTTATAGTCTTTATCATAATAACAATAACAACATGAACATAGTATATAAGACACTCCATCTCTGACACATTCCCCACGCCCCCAACAATGAAACAATAGCCTAAATTCACCCCCCTCGCCCCCCTAGATTTCGACGAACGGCTGCCGCCTCCGGACGAACCCTAACAGGGACTGGTTTAGCACAGGGCTAAATCGCTGACTTTTGAAGCAGACCAAGGCAGGCCAGCAGCATGGTTCAATTCCTTGCCCAGCCTCCCCGAACAGGTGCCGGAATGTGGCGACTAGGGGCTTTTCACAGTAACTTCATTTGAAGCCTACTCGTGACAATAAGCGATTTTCATTGACCCTCTTAGGGCGAACTTTATTTTCTCGCGTCTGAGAAACCCAGCCATGTTGCTAACCCAGGTCTCTAATTTCGGGGGCTTCGAGTCCCTCCACATTAACAGTGTCTGTCTCCGGCCTATCAGGGAGGCAAAGGCCAAAACTCGCCCCCTGGACTCCCGGCTCTTCCGACACTCCAAAGATCGCCGCCTCTGGACTCGGCACCACCCGTGTTTTAAGTACCATGGACATGACATCAGCGAAACCTTGCCAAAATCCTCCAAGCTTCGGGCATGCCCAAAACATGTAGACATGATTTGCTGGCCCTCCCGTGCACCTCGCGCAACTGTCCTCTACCCCAAAAAACATGCTCATCCGGGCCACCGTCACGTGTGCCCGCTGGACTACCTTAAATTGTATCAGGCTGAGCCTGGCACATGATGAGGATGTGTTAATCCTGCTTAGGGCAGATGCCCACAAACCCACCTCTATCTCTCCCCCCGAAACCTCCCTCTCTCACCAGCCCTTTGGCGATCTGACCTAATGTCTCCTCACATAGCTCGGTGGCAGACTTTAATAATGTTCCTGTGAAACACCTTGCGACAAATTAAAGATATGAAACACATTGAAATTGTTGTCATTGGTTGTAGGGCTGGAGAAGGAAACAGAAAAGGTTGGGGGTGGAATGAGAATTTGATAATGGAGATGTTGGCGGATTGCGGGCTCCTGTCAGCCAGTGAGGTACCAGCCAGCAGGGATTCGGATGATTTGAAGTTTATGGAGACTGATACAAGAGAGTATTGGAATAGTTGAATGCGGAAACTGAACAGACGAACATTCAACTTGCTGACAAATCTGCAGCCTCACAAGTCATTCTCCTATCTGCTGAAGAAAGTTTATTAATTTGTCATTTTAGAATGCCCACAAGGTTAAACTGGCTGCTGAACAATTCTTCTCTCTCAGCACTGAGAATTCATTTATTTGATCATTTTGAGCTCACACAAGCTCGACTTGAAATCCCGCACCCCCTGATGGTGCAAATATTTGTCAGAATAAATGGTCTTTGTGAAGTGGAAATCCAGAAAGGCACCTTCTCCTGGGAAACTGGCTGTGTCTCGGTGTTCAAAGTCTGCATCTATGAGATGCCCAATAAACAAAACACTAACCGTTGACCCTTGAGGGGCTAAAAGACTTAATGCGACCACTGGTTAGCGACAAGCTTGTGTCTGAAAGAGAAGCTCAGAGAGTGACAACGGGCAATTGGAAACAATTATCTGCCTATTGCGAATGATTGAGGAGGCAACAATGGCTAACAGGTACTTAGGTTGAGTGTGGTGCTGGGACCGATGTGACTGCTGGGGGAGGGGAGGGGGAGGAAAGATCCCCCCCCCAGGCAAGTCAACCTAACACACAAGCTTTTCTATTCTTGTACTCAGATAACAAACTTAACACAACAACCATTAAGCCATTAGTAACCATTATTGGTTGGACAATTAATGAGCCTGTTTTCTCAGTCTATCACCTTATTAACGGTCCTTGTGTTTGGTCCTGGGGCCCAGTTAGATCACAGAACTACTTTCCCTCAAGTGCAGGCCGAGGAGGACACGGCTGCAGATCTAGGACTTAATAATGTAATTAAGAAAGACGGGAAAAAGGAGAGGAGATGACTAACAGACCCATCTGAACCCCATTCACTGGGCAGTCCACTCGCTGTGAGCAATTTCAAAATAATTCCAGGGAGTTCCTCAGGCAAGGATTGTGCAGTTCCCAAACGCCAGAGATTCAGTTGCAGCAAGTCCAGGCCACACAGTCCTACGTGGGGTGAAATCAGCAAAATACTGCAGCTGCGGAAGTCTGTCAGAAACAGAATACTGGAAAAGTGCAGCATTTCTCTCTCCTGACAGATGCTGACACATCTGCGATTGGATTGGTTTCTTGTCACGTGTACCGAGGTACAGTGAAAAGTATTTTTCTGCGAGCAGCTCAACAGATCATTAAGTACATGAAATAAGGAAACAAAAGAAAATACATAATAGGGCAACACAATGTACACAATGTAACTACATAAGCACCGGCATCGGATGAAGCATACAGGTTGTAGTGTTAATGAGGTCAGTCCATAAGAGGGTCGTTTAGGAATCTGGTAACAGCGGGGAAGAAGCTGTTTTTGAGTCTGTTCGTGCGTGTTCTCAGACTTCTGTATCTCCTGCCTGATGGAAGAAGTTGGAAGAGTGAGTAAGCCAGGTGAGAAGGGTCTTTGATTATGCTGCCGCTTTCCCCAGGCAGCGGGAGGTGTAGATGGAGTCAATGGATGGGAGGCAGGTTTGTGTGATGTACTGGGCGGTGTTCACGACTCTCTGAAGTTTCTTGCGGTCCTGGGCCGAGCAGTTGCCATACCAGGCTGTGATGCAGCCCGATAGGATGCTTTCTATGGTGCATCTGTAAACGTTGGTAAGAGTTAATGTGGACATGCCAAATTTCTTTAGTTTCCTGAGGAAGTATAGGCGCTGTTGTGCTTTCTTGGTGGTAGCGTCGATGTGGGTGGACCAGGACAGATTTTTGGAGATGTGCACCCCTAGGAATTTGAAACTGCCAACCATCTCCACCTCGGCCCCGTTGATTCTGGGGGTGTGTACAATGCTTTGCTTCCTGAAGTCAATGACCAGCTCTTTAGTTTTGCTGGCATTGAGGGAGAGATTGTTGTCGCTACACCACTCCACTAGGTTCTCTATCTCCCTCCTGTATTCTGACTCGTTGTTTTTCGAGATCCGGCCCACTATGGTCGTATCGTTAGCAAACTTTTAGATGGAGTTGGAACCAAATTTTGCCGCGCAGTCGTGTGTGTACAGGGAGTAGAGTAGGGGGCTAAGTACGCAGCCTTGCGGGGCCCTGGTATTGAGGACTATTGTGGAGGAGGTGTTGTTGTTTATTCTTACTGATTGAGGTCTGTGGGTCAGAAAGTCGAGGATCCAGTTGTAGAGTGGGGAGCCAAGTCCAAGGTTTTGGAGTTTTGATTTGAACTTGGCTGAATTATGGTATTGAAGACAGAGCTGGAGTCAATAAATAGGAGTCTGATGTAGGAGTCCTTGTTGTCGAGATGCTCCAGGGATGAGTGTAGGGCCAGGGAAATGGCGTCTGCTGTGGACCGGTTGCGGCGGTCTGCGAATTGCAGTGGATCAAGGTGTTCTGGTAGTATAGAGGTGATGTGTTTCATGACTAACCTCTCGAAGCACTTCATTACGACTGAAGTCAGGGCCACTGGTCGGTAGTCATTGAGGCACGTTGCCTGGTTCTTCTTTGGCACCGGTATGATGGTGGTCTACTTGAAGCAGCCGGATTTCTCCAACATCCTCTATTTGGACTGGTATTTTTCATTCTGGGGTCCGTATTGTTTGAATGTTGGGATTTGGAAGTTTGAGAAAAAGGCTGTCTGTATGTGGTACTCATATAAATGCAAAATCCTGTGGACGGGGAATATCCAAAATAAAAAAATTGGAAATGCTGGAAAACGCCAGCTGACCTGGCAGCCCCTGTGGAGAAGAAAGAGAGTTAAACGGCAAGTCCAAGGTAGCTCTTCAGGTGAGCTCTGAAGAAGAATCAGATTGGACTCAAAACGTTAACTCATTTTTCTCTCCACAGATGCTGCCACACTTGCTCAGTTTTTCCAGAACTTTGGCTAACATCAGAACATAAGAACGAGGAGCAGGAATGGGCACTTCAGCCGCTCGGGCCTACTCCACCATTCAATAATATCCCATCCCGGCCTCAACTGCACCGTCCTGCCCGTTCTCCATAACCCTTCACCCCATTACCGATTAAAAATCTGTTTAACTCCTCCTGAAATTTACTCACTGTCCCAGCATGCACTGCACTCCGGGGTAGCGAATTCCCCAGATTCACCGCCCTTTGGGAGAAGCAGTTTCTGCTCATCTCTGTTTTAGACCTGCTCCCCCTTATCCTAAAACTCTGACCGCTCGTTCTGGAATGTCCCACAAGAGGAAGCATCTGCTCCAAGTCTACTTTATCCATACCTTTTATTATCTTATATCCCTCGATTTGATCTCCCCTCATTCTTCTAAACTCCAGAGAGTATCGGCCTGAACTGCTCAATCTCTCTTCATCTCTGGAATCAATCTAGTGAACCTCCTCTGAACTGCCTCCAAAACAACTACATCCCTCCTCAAATAAGGGGACCAAAACTGTGCACAATACTCCCGGGGTGGTCTCACCAATGCCTTGTACAGTTGCAGCAACACTTCTCTACTTTTATACTCTGTTCCTTTAGCTAGAAAGGGCAAAATTCCATCTCCCTTCCTTATTACCTGCTGCACCCGCAGACTAACTTTCTGCGATTCATGCACTAGGACACCCAGGTCCCTCTGCACCAAAGGTTAAGAACATGGGAATTAGGAGAAGTGGGCAATTCAGCTGTTCGAGCCGCCATTCAGTCAGATCCTGGCTGATCTCTTCCTGGTCTCAAATCCACCTCCCCAAATCCCTTTAACCCCTTTTTCAAATCAGAAATATATCTATCTCCTACTTGAAACCATTTAATGATTCAGACTCCACCGCACTGTGGTGCAGCGACTTCCACAAACTCACCATCCTTTGCGAGTAGTTCTTCCTCATCTCAGTACTAAATCTGCCGCCTCTCAACCTACATTTGTTTTTTTAAATAAATTCAGACTCCACAATTATTATCATTTTTTTTCCAATTAAGGGGCAATTTAGCATGGACATGAAATGAAAATGAAATGAAAATCGCTTATTGTCGCAAGTGGGCTTCAATGAAGTTACTGTGAAAAGCCCCTAGTCTCCACACTCCGGCGCATGTTCGGGGACATCTTTGTGTTGTGGGGTGAAACCCATGCAGACACGGGTAGAATGTGCAAGCTCCACACGGACAGTGACCCAGGGCCGGGATTCGAACCCGGGTCCTCAGTGCTGTAGTCCCAGTGCTAACCATTGCGCCACATGCCTCCCTTCAACCTACATTTGTGACCTGTCATTCTAGATTGCCCCACAAGGGGGAACATTTAGTCTGTTTACTTTATCAATCCCTTTTAGTATTTTATACACCTCGATCAGATCCCCTCTCATCCTTCTAAACTCCAGCGAGTATAAACCCAAACTGTTTAATCTCTCCTCACACATCAACACTTCCCCCCCCCCCCCCCTATCTAGATAATAAATTCCTTTTCCATTTTTCTGACCAAAATGGATAATCTTATTTCTGTTACAACATTGGCTCAATTACTGCTCCAAGATCTGCCAGCATCAACCAATTGAAACTATTGCCATTCTCCAAAAATGGTGAAACTTCTATTCGACCCTTCCTAACTTTCTGAGAGATGGCTAGGTCCTGCTGTTTGAGGAGTCTCCCCTTTACTGATTCTGAGCGACTTCTCTTCATAATGGTGTTGTGCAATCCTGTAACTGTGACCAAAGTCTTGTGCAAATTCAACATCACTCCCTTGCTTTTGCGTTCTTCTCTGGGTTTAAAAATAAATAAGAGAGTTTGCTTCTTCAGCTGTCATCCATCTCAGTTACAAAGGGAAAAGGAAAGTCAGAGAAAGAAATGAATCATAGAGAAGTGGTGGGATGTGGGGGAGGGGGGGGAGGGGGGGGGGGGGGGAGGGGGGGCGGGGTCAGGAGAAGAGAGAAGAAAAATTCCCCCGTCAATATATTGCATCAGCTTCTGTCGATCTTATTTTATATCATGTTGACATCCTGTTGATCATTCCCTGATCTTGGTTCAAATGCTAAGGGGTGAATCTGCAAAGCCTTTGTTGTGTGAAATAGTGTGTTCCAGAACCTGGACTGTTTCAATTCCCATCGATTATTTCAGCTAAGCTCATTAAGGGACAGTGTTGTGGGCAGCACGGTGGCACAGTGGGTTAGCCCTGCTGCCTCACGGCGCCGAGGTCCCGGGTTCGATCCCGGCTCTGGGTCACTGTCCGAGTGGAGTTTGTACATTCTCCCCGTGTCTGTGTGGGGTTCGCCCCCACAACCCAAAGATGCTGGGCTGGTTTAGCACAGGGCTAAACCGCTGGCTTTGAAAGCAGACCAAGGCAGGCCAGCAGCACGGTTCAATTCCCGTAACAGCCTCCATGAACAGGCGCCAGAATGTGGCGACTAGGGGCTTTTCACAGTAACTTCATTTGAAGCTTACTTGTGACAATAAGCGATTTTCATTTCATTTCATGTGCAGGTTAGGTGGATTGGCCACGCTAAATTGCCCCTTAATTGGCAAAAAAGTGAATTGGGTACACTAAATTTATTTTTAAAAAGGGACAATGTCATTTGAGTATTGATTAATGAGTGACAATCTGCCATTTACTGCGAGTGTCTTTAATTCTCTGATAAAAAGTTGCTGTTTTCCAGGGGTCTCAATGAATCATCACCACACGGCACTGGGATTTGGTTGTTAAACATTGCAATATGAATTGCGGAGTGAATAAATGAGGGGCTGGTCGATTGTACGTCAGTGTTTGTTCACCTCGAAATCCATCCAAGGCCCTGTCACTCCCCATCTCTGTGACCTCCCCCAGCCACAGCAACCCCAAGATATTTGCTCTCACCCAATTTGGACCTCTGATGAATTCAGAATTTTCATCATTCCACCATTGGTGGGGGGGTGGTGCCTACTGTTTTATAATGTGTGAATGGGTTGTATACATTCTTGGCATGGCTAGCCTTCACTGCTCTCCCCCAATTGATCGTGAGGTGACTTCTTGGGCCCTGAGCTCTGCCACTCTCTCGTGTCGCTGCTCCCTTATCTGTGAGATTGAGTCACCGACATGGCTGGGATGTCACACCCGCACTCTGATTCTGCATGGTTTCCTGCCATCGGAGGATTGGCAGCTTTAACTCACTGCAGTAGAATTCCTCAGTTGAATCTGACCCAGATTGAGAAGTGAGAGGGAAAGTTATTAGGGTGGGGGTGCATGGGTAAAAGAGAAAGAGAGAGAGAGAAAGAGAAAGACAGCGTGAGGGGGTGGAGGTGGGATGAGCGGATCAGCCTCGCCCGACCACAAACAAATGAAGTGGGATTTGGGGAAGAATGGCCCAGCAGGCTCCCACTGCCCACACCTGCACCGGTCCCTCGTGCAAGCAACTGCTGGTTGTGAAGGTAGCCAAAGATAAAAGAGATTTAGCAACCTTTGTACTACACGATACTCCCACGGATGAACATTCTTGCGCAGTGGGGGCAGGGAGGGGAAAGATAATTCTGGAAAAATGTCTGTGGAGCTGATACATAGTGGAAACATACAGATGGTATATTAAAGGGAAATAACAGCAAGACTCCAATCGCCAAGCAAAGCTAATCTGAGCAGGCCCTGGAAAATCAAAGACCAGGCTGACCAAATGGTGGTAATTATGTGAGGTGTTGCTCGAACCTCACACACTAATTCCTGCCAAATGTACCGGCCACACACAACACAAAAAAAAAATCCCAGGGCATTGACACCTACCTGCAAGAGCCTTTTGTTCCACTCACAGGAATACACAGGAGGCGGACATTTCAGGAGTTTAGAGGGAGGGAGGGGGTCGGAAGAGGAGTTAAAGGAGTGAGCGGTTAACCCTTTAAGGGATCAGGTAACATGGTTGTACTCCTGTGCTGCAATACGCACACTGATCGAAGGAATCACAAGATGCCAACACTGGGAGTTACACCATCACAGACAGCAGTGGCAACAGTGCAGAGCTTTCCCACAAATGCCTCAATTTCGAAACAAACACTTTTTTCAAATCCTAATGGCCTCACTCCTCCCTTCCTCGATCACCTCCTCCCGTCTGAGAACCCTCGCCTACTGCACTTGTCAAATTCCGGTCCCTTGCACCTTCCCGGTTTGAATCGC
The DNA here is from genome assembly GCF_047496885.1 of Scyliorhinus torazame. NCBI lineage: Eukaryota > Metazoa > Chordata > Chondrichthyes > Carcharhiniformes > Scyliorhinidae > Scyliorhinus > Scyliorhinus torazame. Next base: position 2,656,487 of record NC_092726.1, read on the forward strand.
CTCTGCGATTGGTGGCCAAATGTCTTCAGCTGTGTGGTCTCCATGTTGTGGAATCCCCTTCCTCCCTAAACCTCGCCATCCCTTTGTGTCTGCAAAACCTACAACTTTCAGCAAGTTTTGGTCACCTGCCCCAATATCTCATGGCTCAGTCTATCAAATTTTGATTGATAAAACTTTGATGGAGGCACCATACAACTGTTCGCCTGTATTATTCGGGGTTGAGTTGGCGGTGAGGAATAGAGAGGAGCCGAGCCAGATAGATATTGTATCCCCAGACAACACTGCCTCTCAGGTGTCTCCTTTACAGTTTTAAAAGCTCTATTTTTCTCCGAGCCCAATCCCCCTCCAACTAGGATCTCGTTAGTGGATGACAATCTCACACACATTTGAACTTAAATCCTGCTGGTTTGTTACACATTCCCGATGGAGAAATCTGTTCTGTGGTTTGAGAGCTGGAATCCTGCTGGGACATGCCTGTTGCTCTCCCGCAGAGCCCTCTGTCATCAGGCCTGCATTATCCAAACAAAGCCTCGCTATCTCCCCCACCCACAACCTCCCTGCAGGTGGAGTTACTCCACTCGAGATGGAGTGTCACTTAAGTCTCCACTTACCCCGAGACTCCCTCTATCCCAATGCACACAGCCTAAAACATCCTTGCCTCCGTGGAGATTTAGTGTTTTTTTATAAATTTAGAATGCTCAATTTCCCCGCCCCCCCAATTAAGGGGCAGTTTAGCGTGGCCAATCCACCTACCCTACACATCTTTGGGTTGTGCAGTGGGCAGCACGGTGGCACAGTGGTTAGCACTGCTGCCTCACGGCGCTGAGGTCCCAGGTTCAATCCTAGCTCTGGGTCACTGTCCGTGTGGAGTTTGCACATTCTCCCCGTGTCTGCGTGGGTCTCACCCCCACAGCCCAAAGATGTGCCAGGTCAGTGGATTGGTCACGCTAAATTGCCCCTTAATTAGAAAAAAAATGAATTGGGTACTCTAAATTTATTTATTTTTTAAAATCTTTGGGCTGTGGGGGTGAGACCCACTCAGACACGGGGAGAATGTGCAACCTCCACACGGACAGTGACCCAGAGCCGGGATTGAACCTGGGACATCGGCGCCGTGATGCAGCAGTGCTAACCACTGTGCCACCGTGCTGTCCTGCAGATTTAGTTGTTAACAGAGACACATTCCATTCAGTTAAGTGACAGGCCATGCCTGTACGGGTCTCACCCCATAACCCAAAGATGTGCAGCGTAGATTGGCCACGTGAAATTGCCCCTTAATTGGAATTTTTTTAAAAAGTGAAGCCTATTTTCAGACAAGATGTTAAACCGAGCCCCCCATCTACCCTGAGTGGATGTAAAAGGTATCATCGTACTGTGTGGAGGAAGGGCAGAGTTCCCCATGTCCTGGCTCCACAGACATCACTAAAACAGATCATCGGGCTGGATCCCATTACTGGGATCACACTGTGCACAAACCAGCTCTCGCGTTTAATTCAGAAAGTGCTTTGCTGAGCCATGAAGTGCTGAGGCAGGGAAATGAAAAATGAAATGAAAACCGCTTATTGTCACAAGTAGGCTTCAAATGAAGTTACTGTGAAAAGCCCCTAGTCGCCACATTCCGGCGCCTGTTCGGGAAGGCTGGTACGGGAATTGAACCGTGCTGCTGGCCTGCCTTGGTCTGCTTTCAAAGCCAGCGATTTACATTATTTAATAAGTCACATTATATTTTTTCCCCCCTTCCTTCAGATAAGTCATCAATTTGCCCTTCTCTCCAGATCCCCCTCCCCCAGAGACACTCATTGTGGAAGATGTTCGCAAAGGTCAGCCAAGAAATAGAAAAACAAAGTAGATCATCAAATGACACCCACTCCCTTGCAGTGCCTGTTCAAACGGCCTTCAATCTGGAACAGAATGAGCTGAGGTGCCCGACAGTGCAGAAGGCCATTTGGCCCATCCAGTCTGCGCCCACCCTCTGAAAGACCACCCCACCTATGCCCGTGCCCCAACCCAATCCCCATCACCCCACCTCACCTTTGGACATTCGGAGGCAATTTAGCATGGCCAACCCACCTAACCTGCACATCTTTGGACTGTGGGAGGAAACCGGAGCACCCGGAGGAAACCCATGCACACACGGGGAGAACGTGCAGACTCCACACAGACAGTGACCCGAGGCCGGGATTAAACCGGGTTCCTGGCGCTGTGAGGCAGCGGTGCTAACCACTGTGCCACCAGGCTGCCCCATCAATGTGTGTTTTCAACATTTGAAAGCAAATCGATATTTGACAAAATTGGGAACGAGAAGGATGAAGTATGACCGCTCAATTTTCTTTCCATTGTAGCGAAATATCCAATTATAAAATGCAATTTGACACTGGACTATATGGAATTAAATTCAGAGTGAAAAAGCACAGAAAGAAGCCACTTGGCAGACGTGCCTTTGCTGAACGATTCAATGGGCCCATTCCTTTTGGTATTTGTTAATAATTAATCATGAGGGACATGGTAGGTGCAGACTTTGGCATCCTATCTGGCAACAACATCAGTTCAGGGACCTGGACTTTGCACAAAATACCACCTTTCTGGCCGAAGAATCACGCAGACTCCCATAGCATGACAACCTGTCTGGAGCAAGGCTGGTGTCTGCATTATCTACCAAGTAAGAAGTCTTACAACACCAGGTTAAAGTCCAACAGGTTTGTTTCAAATGACTAGCTTTCGGAGCACTGCTCCTTCCTCAGGTGAATCTACCAAGACAGTGATAGCTGGACAGCATCCAAGTCCTCCCCCACCATCATGCAATGCAAGAGAATGTTGACAACTTTCCCCAGCGAGAGAGCAACATCTGCAGGTTGGGTGATGTACAGATTGATTTCCACATAGATATTGACAAGGCAGAAAGGCTCTTCCAGGGCTCCAGGGGGTCTGGGCACGTGACACCATCAAAATGGCCATGAAGCTCTGACTAAAATTCTAGGCTAGTACCAACCTGTTCCACCTATTTAAGATACCAGGCATCACACGGAAAGGAAGCATCACCCATCAGAACAAAGACAGGTTAAGGTACAAAGAAGCAGTATGGCAAGTCTGGATGACAGTTATGTAATGTACGGAGTTGGGTGAGTAAGGCAGGTGAGATTAGGGTGTTGAACACCACATGGGATGGTATTACTGCTATCAGAGACATGACTGAGGGGGAGTCAGGATGAGCAGCTCGATATTCCAGGGTATGGAATCTTCAGGCGAGGTGGGAGAGAGTGTAAACGAGGTGGTGTTGCAGTATTGGTTAAGGAGTCAATTACTGCAGGAAGGAAGGGATGAGATCTTAAAATGTTCCTCAAATGAGGCCATATGGGGAGAACTTGGGAAGAATAAGGGGGCAACCACATTGCAAGAGGCCCCCAGTCAGGGACGGATAGAAGGGCGGATATGTGGACAGATCCGAGAGATGTAAAATAATAGTCACGTTTTAAATGAGTACTTTGTATGTGTGTTCACTATGGAGAAGGACGGCGTGGGGATAGAAATCAGGGAGGGGACTGCGATGCACTTGAACAAATTTACATGGAAAGGGAGGAGATATTAGCAGTTTTAGTGGATATTTCCCCAGGACCAGATGAGATGTATCTGCGGTTTCTGTGGGAGGCAAGGGAAGAGATTGCAGAGGCTCTGACAATATTCAAATCTCCTCTGACCACAGGTGAGGTGCCAGATGACTGGAGGACAGCTACGGTGGTGCCATTATTCAAAAGGTAACAGGCAATTATAGGCCAGTGAGTCGGACAGTTGTAGGGAAAGGACTGGAAAACATTCTGAGGGGCAAAATTAACCTCCACTTGGAGAGGCAAGGATTAATCAAGGGTAGTCAGCATGGCTTTGTCAAAGGGAGATCGTGTCTTACAAATTTGATTGAATTTTACTATGAGGTGACTCATGGGAGACTGGTCAAGGAGGGAAGAGTCCATGGGATCTAGGGCAATTTGTCAAATTGGATCCAAAATTGGCTAAGTGGCAGTAGGCACAAGGTAATGGTTGAAGGTTAACTGGAAGCTGCTTAGTGTGTTCTGAGGGATCGGTGCTGGGTCCCTTGTTGTTTGTACATGAATGATAATGATCTGGACACTGATAATGAAGGAGGTATGATCAATAAGTTTGCAGATGTCACAAATTGGTAAATAGTGAAGAGGAAAGCCTTCGATTATAGGATGTTTATAGATGCGCAGAACAGTGGCAAATGGAATTTAACCCTAAAAAGTGAGGTAATGCACGTTGGGAGGGGTGACGAAAGAGGAAAGGCAATACACAATGAACAGTAGGACACTAGGAAGTACAGAGGAGCTTTGGGGTGCATGTCCTTAGATCCCCAAAGACAGCAGGACAGGTGGATAAGGTGGTTAAGAAGGCATATGGGATACTTGCTTTTATTACCTTAGGCAGAGAATATATGAGCAAGGAGGTCATGTTGGAGCTGTACAAGGCGGTTAGGCCCCAGCTGGAGTACTGTCAGCAGCTCCAGTTGCCACATGATAGGAAGGGTGTGATTGCACTGGAGCGGGTGCAGAGGAGAAGATTCACCGGGATGGAGTATTTCGGCTGTCAAGAGAGGCAGACAGGGTTTGTATTTTTTTCCTTGCAGCAGAGAAGGCTGAGGGGGAAACCTGATCGAGGTGTACATGAGGGGCATTGATGGAGTGTAGCAGAGGCCTCAATAACCGCGGGGCGGGGAGGGGGAGGGGGAGGGGGGGGGGGGGACAAAGATAAGGGGCAGGAGGTTTGGAGGGATGTGAGGAAAGGATTTTTAACCCAGAGGGTGATTGGAATCTGGAATTCTATTGCCTGGAAGGATGGTAGAGGTAGGAATCCTCAACATTTAAGAAGCATTTCCATGATACGTCACAGCAGACAAAGCGACAGACCATGTGCTAGGAGATGGGATGAGTGTAGATAAGTGCTCGATGGTTGGTATCAACATTGTGGGCTAAAGAGCCTCTTGCCGTGCTGTAATAGCTCTATGGCTCTTGGATTATGTTGCAATAAACTGGTCAGAGGAATGTGCCGGAAACGGAGAGAGACAATGGAGACCAGTGGGAGACATGTTTCACCTCCCAGATGTACAGGCCCAGAGTGGCAGTGGAATGCACAGCAACAGATGGAAAAAGATAACGGGCCAGCCAAAGACCACCTGGTGAAGTACAAAGAGGACCTTCAAGAACTGATCACTACCTGGGCTGGAGTGAGAGAAATTGCAATGGACCACGGTCAGTTGTGGAGTCTTTAATTCTTTGGAGTTGCAACTAATAGAGGTGATCAGGGAGACCTGCTGGATGTGGTTTATTTAGAATTGCAGAAGGCTTTTGACAAGGTCTCACAGAGCAGATTACTGTGTAAAGTTTAAAAAATAAATTTAGAGTACCCAATTCATTTTTTCCAATTAAGGGGCAATTTAGCGCGGCCAATTCACCTACCCTGCATATTTTTGTGTTGTGGGGGGGAAACCCACGCAGACACGGGGAGAATGTGCAAACTCCACACAGACAGTGACCCAGGGCCGGGATCGAACCTGGGACCTCGGCGCCGTGAGGCAGCAGTGCTAACCCACTGCACCACCGTGCTGCCCACCACTGTGTAAAGTTAAGAAACATGGGATTGTAGGTAGTGCCTCGAGATGGATAAAAAGCTGGTTAGCAGACAGGAAGCAAAAAATGAATGGCTCTTTTTCTGATTGGCAGGCAGTGACTAGTGGGGTAACGCAGGGTTCTGTGCTAGGACTCTAATTATATATTAATGATTTGGATGAGGGAACTGTGGTAATACCAGGTATTGCGGTACCTGAGAGGTGGATGACCATTGGTTAGACCCAGGAGTCTACCATTGGCTGAAGTACATAGCTCCGCCCTGAGAGGCGGAGTATAAGAATCGATGCCGCCCCAGCAGCCTTCACTTTCTGTATCAAAGCTACTGGGTACAGTTCTAGCAGATTAAAGCCTATTAGTTATGACTCACCTTGTCTCGAGAGTAATTGATTGCGCATCAGGAACTAAATGTATTGTCTCCAAATTTGCAGATGATATAAAGTTGGGTGGCAGGGTGAGCTGTGAGGAGGATGCAGAGATCCTTCTGGATTTGGATAGGCTGAGTGAGTGGGAACATGCATGGCAGATGCAGTATAATGTGGATAAATGTGAGGTTAAGAATGCAGCTTTTATTTGAATGGGTGCAAATTGAGAGAGATGGATACTCAGCGAGACCTTGTGTCCTCGTGCATCAGTCGCTGAAAGTAAGCGCGCAGGTACAGCAGGCAGTAAAGAAGGCAAATGGGATGTTGGCCTTCAGAGCGAGAGGATTTGAGTACAGGAATCGGGATGTTTTACTGCAATTGTATAGGGCATTGGGGAGGCCACACCTGGAGTATTGTGGGCAGTTTTGGTGTCCTTATCTGAGGAAGGATGTTCTTGCTATGGAGGGAATGCAGCGAAGGACCAGGCTGATTCCTGGGGTGGCAGGACTGAGGAGCGACCGAGTTAGTTAGTATTATAGTAATTGGATGTCTTTTTTTTTTTTTTAATGAATTTAGTATACCCAATTAATCCTTTCCAATAAAGGGGCAATTTAGCGTGGCCAATCTACCTACCCTGCACAGCTTTGGGTTGTGGGGGTGAGACCCACGCAGACACTAGGAGAATGTGCAAACTCCACATGGACAGTGACCTGGGGCTGGGTTTGAACCCGGGTCCTTGGCACCGTGAGGCAGCAGTGCTAAGCACTGTGCCACCGTGCTTCCCGAATGAAGGGGGATTTCAAAGAAACTTATAAACCTCGAAGAGAATTAGACGGGTAGATACAGAAAGAATTCCTAATGGTGGGGGGAGTCCAGAACTAGGGGTCATAAGTTTTAGGACTGAGGTGAGGAGAAAGTTCTTCACCCAGAGAGAGTGGTGAATCTGTGGAATTCACTAGGGTTGAGGCCAAAAAGTTGTGTAATTTCAAGAAGGAATTAGCTATAGCTCCTGGGCTGAAGGGAATTGAATGATCAGCTGTGATCATAATGAATGGCGGTGCAGGCTCAATGGGCCGAATGGCCTATTTTCCTGGTATGTTTTTCTGTTACCCACAGTTCCTTTGGTTCTGTGGGAGACCAGGTTGCCCCCTTTCCCCAAGCCCTGTAAATGTTTCCACTTCAAATTATTTATCCAGTTCCTTGAAGATGCTATTGAACCAGCCTCTTGCAATGCCCTTCCAGATCATAGGTTGTCTCGTGCTACCATGATGTTTTGTTCATTATCGGAGGTGTATTCTCTGGTTACTGACTTGCTGATACTGGAAAGTTTCACCTCATTTGCTCCCTCAAAACAATTCAAGATTTTGAGCACCTCTATCAAATCTTCTCGGATCACAAGGAGCGCAATACAGTTTCTCCACTCCATCACTGCAACCCTTAATCCCCACCATCAGAAAACCTGCTCCACCCCCTCAAAAGGCCAGACGTCCTTCCGAAACAGCATTGCCCAGAATTGGACACAACTCCATCAGAACAAAAGGAACAGGACAGTGCTCCAGAGTGTCTTCAGCCTCTTTTACCATCACTCAAACAATATTATTCGCTGTTCTACAGTCCAAGTCCACATAGCCACAATTGCCCTCTGACCCTCAATACCTCCTTCATCACCAATAAAAATAATCTCCTGTAAATTAATTGATCTGGCGCATGTTACTGTTTGAGCATTGTAGAGCTGGACGAGACTGGGTGAACAGTGTTGGGAGGGTTTGATCCCACCCACTGACATGTTGGGTTCAATTGAGAATGTGGCTCATTTCAGGCAGAGGGGGTGTTTGTGTCTGCGATGATGCTGCCCTCTCCTGGAGTATTGAGATATAACGTCAGAACAGATTTTTCTCCTTCACCGTTCATGCAAGTGGTGTGCCACAGCGAGCACAGAAACAGAGCTATTTAATTGTAGGGAGTATTTTAACAGAACCCAATTGCTGTCCCTTCATTCCAATCCCCTGGGTATCAGTGATCCGAAGCAGACATTTCCCTCCACTGCCTCATCCCGGGCACCACAAATGGTCGAACAAACAGCAGATTGAAGCCTTCTTGCTCGGAATCATGCAGGTGGAAAAGGGTAGCAGGAAACTCTTCTCCCTTGTCTAGCTCTGTCTAAATTTATAAATAAATAGTAGTAGAGTACCAAATTATTTTTTCCCCAATTTAGCATGGCCAATCCACCTACCCGGCACATCTTTGGGTTGTGGGGGCAAAGCCCACGCAGACACGTGGAGTTTGCACATTCTCCCCACGGACAGTGACCCAGAGCCGGGATCAAACCCGGGTCCTCGGCGCCGTAGTCCCAGTACTAACCACTGTGCCACCATGCTGCCCGTTGGCTTTTATGTCGAGTACACCAACCAGCAATAAATCTTTCACAACCTTGGCTGTTCCAAGTACTTTTACAGTCAGTGAAGTGATTTGGGAGTCAATACAGGAACATGTTTACAAGCAAGACCCCACAAACCGACAGGAAAAAGGTTCATGCATGAACGCTGCAGAGTTTGTTGAAAATACAAAGGCATCGATTGTGTCTGACCTGCGGAGTGTTCGCAGTTCTTGCTTTTCTTTTGGTCGAGGGAGGAGTGCTGCTAAGAAATTCCCTTTTTAAAAAATATGTTTTAAGGCAGGATTTAGGGATGTCTGCTTGAAAGGCCATCATACGAGAAAGAGAGCACCTCCATTAGTACTGCAGTGGCAGCCAGGAGTCTGTACTCCGTGGAATCTGAGCTCTGACAAGCCGAGAGTGAACCTAACGGAGCCGCAGGACGGTTTCCAGATTAGATCACAAATTGTTTTTACATCAGACTTGATCGGATGAATTCAAAGTTCAGCTACTTGGATGATTTTTCAAAGTATTCTCATTTTGACCAGTCTTGGTTCTGTAACTGGCCATCAAGGAGGAGGGGGGGGGGGGGGGGGGGGGGGGGAAAGAGCTTTAACTGCAAGTTTTTAAAATCTCCTTACTCAGCACAAATGCCACATAAAAATGAAAGATATTCAAGAAATCAAGTGCTCAGAATCAGGTACGGTCAGGTTTGATTCCTTAAGAATATTCCACAGTTAGGGCAGCATGGTGATGCAGTGGTTAGCACTGCTGCCTCACGCCGCCGAGGTCCCAGGTGCGATCCCGGCCCACTGTCCGTGTGGAGTTTGCACGTTCTCCCCGTGTCTGCGTGGATTTCACCCCCACAACCCAAAAGATGTACAGGTTAGGTGGATGGGCCATGCTAAATTGCCCTTTATTGGGAAAAAAAAAAATTGGGTACTCAAAGGAAATTTATTTTAAAAAGTATTCCCCAGTTGAATAGCCATGGAGCAACCTAGAGCCGGTGGCCATGGACGACCCAGATTCTAGGTGATCCACAGAATCTAGCAGCTGGAACACATCAATAATAACTCAACAAAAGGGCTCATCTTCAATATTGGTTTAAAATTCTGTTACTTCTGACTATTGATCAGACATCAGTCAGAGGGCATTAAACAAGGTCAGTTAAGGTCCCACTCATACAGACTTCACTATAATGCTCAAGGTTACTTGCTGACAAGAGTGTCTTTTAAACTAGCTGCTTCTCACGGAGGAACTGAACATGTTGAAACACTGCCCCTCACAGGGCAGCAAGACACAAACATCCAATCGGAGGCACTGTTTCAGAGATCAGCTCAGCCATGCACAACAAGTCAAAAGCCAAATGTCTTCATTCGAAGAGCAATGTGCAATACATGAGTTAAGCCAAAAAGGTAGTGGACCCTGATTTGCAAATGGAGCGAGGGGGTGATGCTGAGGAAGTGTTATCTAATGTTATTCACACTCAGAATTGCATTCTCGGTTCATAAAGAGCACAGTATTTGTCACCCTCAGACTTGGCCAGTCCCAAGGCTCTCCTGGTGGCCTCCCTCCCATCTTTCATCCTCAACTTAATTCATCCAACACTCTGCTTGATGTTTCCCTAACTCACACCAAGTCCCATCACCCAATGCTCATTGAACTACCGTGACAAAATGACAAATTAAAAATTCCTGTGCTGGTGTTAAAATCCTGCCCTGGTTTTGTCTCCTCTAGCCCTCTCAGCCAAAGTGTCTGCATCTCTCCAATCCTAGCCGAACAGAAGATCGACAGCACACGAGCAGTCATTTCACCCGCTGTGCACCAGGTGAGCAGCAAGGTTGATCAGACCCGAATTTCATTTGGCAGATCTGTAGCTGTGCAGTATTTGTGCACATCCCTTTTTATTCAGTAAAATGCAACAAAGTTCTGGACAGCCTCCGCAGCACTAGAATGAAGGAATTCAACTCCTCTCCTCCAACTCAGTTCAAATCAGCACTCTGGAAACTAGATGCCTCCATCCTCTCATCCATTTAAAAAATAATAATTTAGAGTACCCAATTTTCTATTTCAGGGGCAATTTAGTATGGCCAATCCACCTAGCCTGCACATCTTTGGGTTGTGGGGGTGAGACCCACACAGACACCGGGAGAATGTGCAGATCCCACATGGACGGCAACCCAGGGCAGCACCATTTTATGAAGCAAAATTTCATTTACTGCCCACCTCCTCTGTCCCACCCTCATTGGCTGCACTCCTTCAGTGGTCTCGCCTAGAGCTGGATTACCGCCACCGCCCCCCCCCCCCCCCCCGGTCAGAAGTTTTGTTTGCCCCCATGGCCACGACAGACAGACTATGAGACACAGATGTAGCAAAGTGTGACCTTTATTCCAATAAATTTTATTCAAACGTTTTACAAAAATAAGTTTAAAGTCCTTCCTCTGGGCTTTGTTGTTTACCTGAGGGGGAGAAAATAAAATATTCTTAAATTAAATATTGTAGTGCAAGTCATGGAAAAGATAAGTTATTCAGCAATTCATGCGATATATGCTCAGGATTTGGGAGGAATTCAATATTGTACAGTCTGAGCTTTCAAGTGTCAATTATGAAGGTTCCAGTTTGACATTTTAAAAATAAATTTAGAGTACCCAATTATTTTACTTTCCCCCCAATAAAGGGGCAATTTAGCGTGGCCAATCCACCTACCCTGCACATCTTTGGGTTGTGGGGGTGACACCCACGCAGACATGGGGAGAATGTGCAAACGCCACACAGGAAGGTTCCAGTTTTTACTTGTAGATGTCAGCACTGGTCTGAGTCTGGCCTCTTGTCTGTAATGTTCTTGTCGGAGGGCCTGATTCATGTTACAAGAACACTTGCAGCAAAAGCTATAAATGATTTAACACTAACCGTGGCTCAACTGTATACAAAACAGATGAATAACAGTAGCAACACCTCTCATCTCCCTAATCCGTCTGAGGTCACCCGACTCCAACATTCACTTATGAGACTCCTAGTGGTCAGTCGGTGAATTACAACCACCATGATGTCACTACATTGTCCATCCATCAGAATTGCTGGTGGCCATACCTTCAGCTGTCTAGGCTATTCCTCCTCTCATTCTACCATGCTTTCCTCCATTAAGATGCTCTTTAAAAACCTGCCTCAATTTCACCTTGTGGGGTTGTGGCATTCTCTCGTGTGCCGTTGTGCCAGGGGACGGTTCAGTCCACCAATCCAAGTTTTGATTCTTCTCGGAATGAATGGATGGAGGTCTCAGCAGCTTGAAGACAAAGTGGTCTCCTGGCTGCCCGAGAGCAAACATTGGGCAGTAGTAATGTCAAAATGGTGGATCCTTGGACCCGTGTACATCCACTTGGATGTGAAATAAAGCCTCTTTTGGCCGGCCTGCCTCAAGTAGGGCAATCAATCCCAAGCTTGCCCAGAACGAAGCTCAATTTGACCATTCTTGCATTGGGAATGGAGGGACTCTAGGGACCACGGTAATGGCTTCAACACAGCAGATCACGGCAAACAGCGTGCAACACTGCAGGGGCAAAACATGATTTCAGCACAGCTTCCAATGCCCAATGATTTTACACAACGAGCAGCTTCTTAGCTCAGCTTTACGTTTGACCCAGTATAATAAGCACCAAAAACCAAAGGGAGCAGAGAGACATTGAACAGTTCAAATATAGGTTCTTTCCGTGACCCTCCCAAACTCTTCCAAGAGACTCCATGAACAGACGTCCCATTAATCGATCCTCCCCTAGAAAAGACCAATCCTTACCTTTCAACACTTCCTTTGTGCTCTCCAACAAGTCTTTACTTCTTCGTAGCTACACTCCTCACTTTGCTGACCTCTTTTCCCTAGGGCATTAAAAGTAGTATGAAGTTCATGCTGCACACAGTAGGCGACAGCCAGAAGGCTAATTGCCAATAAGGCACATCCCTGAGGCTTGGAGTTTACCAAATGGTTCAAGAATAAGATTTTAAACAGAAGCTTGAGAACAACAGTATCCAATAGCAGGGGTTAAAGCACCACAAACAGACTCAGGGATGTCCTGGGGATTTGCCACAATCCTTTGCTCTCAACGTACTGACAGGTCACATTACAACAGGTAAGCACGCACCAAGGTATTTCTCCAAACAAGCATGGGAAAGAAAGGACTCGGTTTTGAGACAGTGGCAGGAGATAAACAAAGAGGCTGCAAAATTCCAGGTAGGGTAAACTGAAGACCCCCCCTCCAGCTCGGTCATAAAGAGTTCTGGTAAGGTGGTGGACACTAACCGTCTGGTGTCAGCACAACCACATCAAGTTCCAGAATTGTAATCCAACAAAAGGTGAAGGATGATGTGGCGCTTGGTATTCCTATGCTGCTCTTGTCCTTCTAGGTGGCAGAGGTTGTAGGTTTGTAAGGTCCTGTTGAAGGAGCCTTGGCGAGTTACTGCAATGCATCTTGGTGGTGTTACACACTGCTACCACTGTACATTGGTGGAGGCAATGGATGTTGAAGGTGGCGGATAAGGTCCCCGACAGGTCAGCTGCTTTGTCCGGACGCTGACTTGAACCTTGCGGATTGTTGGCTATGCTTTGGAGTCTGGAATGGAGTTACTCGTCCAGAATTCCCAGCCTCTGACCTGCTCGCGGAACAACCATATTTATACGGCGGATCCAATTCGGTTCATTTTTTAAAATTTTAAAATAAATTTAGACTAACAATTTGAGCAATTTAGCGTGGCCAATCCACCTACCCTGCATATCTTTGGGTTGTGGGGCGAAAGCCACAAACACGAGGAGAATGTGCAAACTCCGCACGGACAGTGACCCAGAGCCAGGATCGAACCTGGGACCTCAGCGCCGTGAGGCAGCAATGCTAACCACTGCACCATGCTGCCCCTCCAATTCAGTTTATGGTGAAGGATTTTGATTGTGGGAATTCAGCAATGGTAGTGCCATTGAATGTCAAGTGGCGATGGTTAGATTATTTTTTGGAAATGATCATTGCCTAGTACTTGAGACAATGTACCTGGCTTCTTTCCAGCTCAAGCTGGAATATGGACATTGCTTCAGTATCTGAGCATTAGCTGCTTGGGCAAAATGGCTGCCTTCCACCCCATTTTATTATGTTGAAGCAGAAAGGTAGTCATGCAGTTAATTAGCTAGATCTAGTCCAAGGGAGCAAGCTTCCTCATACAGCAATGTCCAGGATCCGCACAGGCCTTCTGTGAAGGTCAGCAGATTCCTTCATTCGGTCTGCCTACATTCTACACTCAGCATACTGTCCATATAATCCACTGGATGTTCAGATTGATTAAAGAGCACATCTAATTCACCAAATGTGGACAGGGTGCAGAGAACTTCCAGATATTCAACAAACTGCCCCCGTGTTTGGACAGTTCAATTGGTTTTTCACTGAACAAGGCAAGGAGATTGAGACATGACCGTACAAGTAACCAGAGCTGGAGAAACAAGGATAACAAAGTAGTTTCACAAAGCAAAACATTGGATTTCATTTGAGACAGGAGGGAGAACCTACCTTTTTAACTGGCAGCTGCTCATCGGAGTCATCTCTGAAAACAAAAGTCACAAGTCAGCATGCAAGTACTCAGATGTGTCATCAGTGTTAATAAACCAGTCACTTACTCTGTCTTTTCAGCTTCCATCTTCTTCTTCTAAAAAAGGAGAGAGAGGGAGAGAGGGAGAGGGAGAGGGAGAGAGAGAGAGAGAGAGAGAGTGATTAGAGAATGAGAACACAAGCTCAAAGGGTTTTAGAAATGGACGAGATTTTCCCAAAACACGGAGAGCAGCTACCTTCGAAAGCCCGGCTTTCTTGGTGGTGGCAGACCTTTTTGCTGGCTTGGGGGGGGTTTCCACCTCCTCCTCTTCCTCTTCCTCCTCTTCAACCATGTCCTCCTCTTCATCATCCCATGAATAATCCTCTACTAGAGATTCAAAGGAGGAATTTCATTCAATTGCCAGACCCTTCAATTAGGAATGACTGAGCCAGCAATCCAAGTGCATTCGTTCTAGTTAACAAAACACAGTCATCCCACCATCCATCAGGACATGGCTGGCTCGAGGGCAGATCAACTTTATCCTCCCCCAGCAACACTGGATATTGTTTCAACCTCTTGTGCCTGGTATAGGGAGTCAATGGAATTACAGGAATCATCCCGGAGAGCAAGAACCTTCAGGTACTTGACCAAGAGACTAGCTTGGGCTTTATGTGCAATCAAACTGACGGCCATGCAACCCTTTTGACACCAAGACACTTCCAATGCAGACCAGGGGACAAGGTTGGGTGGACAAACAAAGAAATGCAGAGCAGGAATGCAAGGAGGCCAGATGTTGGACGTTGGAAGTGAAAAGGGAAATACTGCACACAGGACAGGCAACATCTGCACAAACCGTGCATGTTTCAGATCAATGACGCTTCAGAGTAAAACTGAAACTCTCTCCTGATACTATTTTTATATCGAGTAAACCTCTCCACCTCTCGCTCAAGGACTTGCAAAAGGCCACTGAACACCAAAAATGTTGAATAATGACACCCAAGCAGATTACCTTGGCTGGAAATCCACTTTTGGTTAGTGTATTGATGGTCACCAACCAGGTCAAGTTAAAAACTGGCCACTTTTAGGGGCACCAGGACCCATGTAGGATCATTCAACCGATTCCGGAGGTGAAGTGGGAATGAGGAAAGGTTGTGCCTTAAATTAAGAGTACCCAATTATTTTTTTTCCCAATCAAGGGGCAATTTAGCGCGGACAATTCACTTACCCTGCACAACTCTTTTGGGTTGTGGGGCCGAGTCCCACGCAGACACGGGGAGAATGTGCAAACTCCACAAGGACAGTGACCCGGGGCCGGGATCGAACCCAGATCATCTGCACTGTGAGGCAGCAGTGCTAACCGCTGCACCACCGTGCCGACCCAGGTTGGGCTTTTATATTGAACTGAAGAATGAGAGGGGACATTTTATTGAAACACAAGTTCCGGAGGAGTGGTGGCGCACTGCTGCCTCACGACTCAGAGGACCCGGGTTCAATCCTGGCCCTGGGTAGCTGTCCGTGTGGAGCAGATTCTCTGCGTGGGTCTCACCCCCACAACCTAAAGATGTGCAGAGTAGGTGTCTAGCCATGCTAAATTGCCCCTTAATTGGAAAAAAGAATTGGACACTCGAAATTCAAAAAAAAGAAAAAGAATACAAGCTCCTGAGGAGAGCCGACCCGATAGGGTGGATGCTGAAAGGAGGTTTGCCCTTGTGGGAAAGACAAGAGCTTGGGGAAATAGATCGAGAATAAGAGGCCTTCCATTTTCAGATGAAGATAGTTTCCTCTCAAAGGGCTGCAAGTTTGTGGTACTCTCCTCTAGTGGAGGTGGGGCATTGGTTGTTTTTGGAAGCTGGATTATTGATTGATGAGGGAGTCAAATGTTGTCAGTGATTGGCACAATATGAAGTTGAGGCCACAATCCGATCACCCTAGAGGGGCTGAATGGTCTATTCCTGCTCCCCAATCAGGTGCTCATACGCAGGGGTGAAAAACTCAACCCCTCGAGTTATTAAAAATAGAATTGGGAGAAAGAAACTGCCTCCTACTTACAGACCAGGTTTTGACCAGTCACATACACAGGCCCAGATCCACTCTTCAATCGGAAAGTAACTGGAGGAGTCAGCTCAATGCCAGAGATGGTGGTCTGGGAAGAAATCAGGATTATGTACAATATTCACATGCTGCAAAATACAATTCTAAACTCGCAACACTCAGAACTGAAGGCAGGAGCAAAGCAGCAGAGAGAGAAAAGGTCGCAGTAACTATCAGCAAAGGTGCCACCATCACCAAGTGGTTGGAAACCCCACTGAAGATGGGAATGTGGGCAGCGATGTGCCAACAGAAACACTGCAAGTGACTAACCATTGGCAGGATGGAAAGCTGCAATGCAGCAATAGGAACGGCCGCACCCTCATTCTCTGGTACTATTTCCACAATGTTCAGCTCATCCTTTGCACCAACTCCCAAACATATCTAGAAGTCAAATAGCCAGATACTGAACATTAGACAGTCATCTAGAACAAAAGCAATTGGTTAACTTGACATAACTGAAAAGCTCAGCCACATGTTCTGGATGTGCCTCACTCTGAAGATAGTCTCAGGGTGGTCTTACCAAGGAGAAAGATCGGTTAGTCTTTCCCTTCATTTGTAGAAATTTACTCAACATATGGGAACATGGGACTTTGGGGCAGAAGTGGGCAATTCCACCCCTCGAGCCTGCCCTGCCATTCAATCAGATCCTGGCTGATCTCTTCCTGGTCTCAAATCCACCTCCCGCCTGTTCCCCATCTCTCTAATCTGGTTTGTTTTTAAAAATCAGAAATATATCTATCTCCCTCTTGAAACCATTTTAATGACCCAGATTCCACCGCACTGTGGGGCAGCGAGTTCCACAAACTCATCACCCTCTGCGAGAAATAGTTCCCCCTCAGCTCAGTTTTACATCATCGCCTCGCGGCCTGTAGCAGTGACCACCCGTTCTAGATTGCCCCACAGGGGGGAATATTTGGTCTACGTTTGCTTTACCAATCCCTTTTAGTATTTTATGTGCCTGAACACCGTTAATTCAGAGTAGAGTGACCTGCCACACTAACGGTCACTACTCTGCCTGCATTGCATCCCACAGTAACCAGTTTTATGCAGCAAAAATGACCGTGAACAGTCAATTTCTACATTTGATACCCCCCCTCTGGAGTTACCAGTGTCTCTGGACAGCTGAAAAATCATTACATTCCACAAGCTGTGCGACAGGCCACAGGTTCTAACATGATCTCAGCTAACAGTCCAGTGCAGTGCCGAGGGGCTGCTGCGCTACCAGGGGTGCTGTCTTTTTGATGGGAATGTTAAGGCAAGGCCCATTATGCTTGCTGTGGTGCAGGTGTGCAAAATTTCCCACACTATTTAAAGACCAAAGTGCTCTTCTGGCATTTTGGGTTGACATCTGTCTGTGAACCAACATGACCAAATAGACACGCTGGCCACTTAACCCAGGCTTCAAGAATGCTGGCGCGTCACTCTGACCGAGCCAATATTCCCAGAAGGCACCAAAAGGCCCTTTAACCTTGCCCAAGTAGATATAATTCAGGGCCACGATGGAGAAACATTCTGATCTTGTACAAATCATTCCCATCTCAAAACAAAGCAGAAACATGGAGGATTTCCTCAAAACCCCACAGATGATGTCTGCACTCTGCCAGCGTTATACTGATGCCCGAAGCTCCCGGGCCCACACCACACTTATTGTTTTTCAAATTAAAGGGCAATTTAGCGTGGCCAATCCACCTACCCTGCATATCTTTGGGTTGTGGGGGTGAAACCCACGCAGACACGGGGAGAATGAGCAAACTCCACAGTGACCCAGAGCCGGGATCGAACCTGGGATCTCGGTGCAGTGAGGCAGCAGTGCTAACCACTGCACCGCCCTGTTACACACCCCACTCAAAACCATCTAACCGTGGGATGGTTTTTAAACTCCAGTATCCAAGGTTAATTTTCAGGAGTCTGGGTAGAGAATCACAGAGACTTCACTTTCCATGCTATTACAAACACTGACTCATAGAATCTCGACAGTGCAGAAGGAGGCCATTTCGGCCCATCGGGTCTGCACCGGCCCTTGGAAAGAGCACCGTAACCAAGCCCACACCTCCACCTTACCCCCATAACCCAGTAACCCCACCCCACCTTTTTGGACATGAAGGGCAATTTAACATGGCCAATCCACCTAACCTGCACATCTTTAGGTGGGAGGAAACCCACGCAGACACTGGGAGGACGTGCAGACTCCGCACAGTGACCTAAGCCAGGAATCGAACCTGGGACCCTGGAGCTGTGAAGCAACTATGCTAACCACTATGTTACCATGCTGCCCACACTGCCAGTGGGGGCAGTGGCGAAATGTTCTTACACTGGGCAGGGTTGTTTTGACTAAAGCTCCAGTGGTTCTCGTGTCTGTGCAGATTTCCACCCACAATCCAAAGATGCTCAGGAGAGGTGGATTGGCCATGCTAATTGCCCCTCGTGTGTAGAGATGTGCAGATTAGGTGGGGTTACAGGGATAGGGTGGGGGAGTGGACCAAGGTAGGCTGCTCTTTCAGAGCGCTGGTGCAGACTCAATGGGCCTATGGCCACCTTCTGCACTGTAGGGATTATGGTACTCTGACCAGAGCTGGTAAGCATCCCTCCCAAGGTGATACTTTTGGTCAGATTGCTGTGTTCACCCTGGGACAATGAATGCCTCCCAAGATGTCGAGAGCGAAATGAAAGTCAAGGAAGAGTAACACGCATCTGCTCACCGTCTTCAAAGCCAGCTGATGTTCCCAGATCTCATCGTCTGAAATTTGAAACTTCTGTGTGGTCTGACCCGCATTCAACTCACAGCCTGCAATGAATTCAACAATCGAGGTACAGCGTCATTATTCCTCCAAAAGAAACAAAAACCATCAAAAACAGCTCACTAAACTGCAGCCATTGTTGGCCAGCAGGATTCTTGCCACCAAGAACTTCACAGCCATGTAGCAACTCCTGGGATTTGGAGAATTCCCAAGAGGTTTCAGGAGGAGAGATCAGAGGGCAGCAGGCAGACACATTTGGAGGGTGATGACCAAACAGGCGGGTTCGATGGGAAAGTCCACTGGTCACAATTTTGTTGTCATTCAACATGCGTCAAGTTTTTTTGTTTTTCTTAAAAAAAAAAAAATTTAGAGTACCCAATTATTATTTTTTCCCAATCAAGGGGCAATTTAGCGCGGCCAATCCACCGACCCTGCACATCTTTGGGTTGTGGGGGCGAGACCCACGCAGACACGGGGAGAATGTGCAAACTCCACATGGACAGTGGCCCAGGGCCGGGATTCGAATCCAGGTCCTCAGCGCCGTAGGCAGCAGTGCTAACCAGTGCGTCACTGTGCCGTCCTACCATGTGTCAAGTTGACAATTTAGAGAGCTTCATCTGGCAATCGGAACACAGGAATCATGCTCCCAACATGAAAGGTCACATTCTCACTACAACCTCAACACCCTTCCCAATCACTTCATGGTCAGAGTCAACCCCTCAATCCATAGCTAAACCATGGACTGTCCAGTACACGGTATAGACTGGGGAGGGGGAATGGGAGGTTTTGCAGGATGCAACTGGTTAGGGACACACTTCACCAAAGTACTTGATTGGCTGTGAAACGCTTTGTTAAGTCCCGAGGTCAAATTGATAAAAGTCTTGATGACAAAGGACTTTGTCCACAAACTATTATGGAATTATTGTCGCAAGATAAATCCTAAACATGTGCATTTCATCAAAGAGGTCAAATCAGTAACCAAAAAGTAACAAAAATTGATGGGACTGATTAAAGTGTGATGTTCCTTACTCCACAATACGGCAACGGTCATGTCCGGTTTGCTGTTTTTGTTTGAAGTCATTCTTCAGCGTTCTGTGACACAAAATAAAATCCTTCAATTTGAACTTAACCAAAGGGGAAAAGGCTAATTTCACACTAGGCCCAAGAATGACCCAATCAGAGGAGCAGAAAGGGAAGGTTTTCACAATCTCCTCTTCCCACCCCCCAGCTCCAGGAACCCAACATTTCCACCAAACCAGAGTTCAGGCCCCTCCCTCTCCACACACCCTAACCCAAAACCCATCAATTTGTTGGCCAACACCCTTCCAACCATCCCATACCCAACAGCCCACCTTGGAGAGGCTGGTTTAGCACAGTGGGCTGAACAGCTGGCTTGTAATGCAGAACAAGACCAGCAGCACGGGTTCAATTCCCGTTCCAGCCTCCCCGAACAGGGGCCGGAATGTGACGACTAGGGGCTTTTCACAGGAACTTCATTGAAGCCTACTTGTGACAATAAGAGATTCCTGGCATCAGGAATTTCTTGGGCGACTGAACAAAGTCAGCATTTACATGAGAAACTGATGGGGCAGCATCTCGGGTGTGACCTCATCACAAACAAAGACATCAGGAAGAGAAATGGAAGAAACACTCCACATTACAACCTTGGTTCAAACTGGACAGAAGAGCTGAACTGCCAAGGCGAGGAGTGCCACTGTCCTCAACATCAAGACAGCATTTGAATGTGGCATCAAGTAGCCTGAAAAAAGGGATTGGGAATCAGGGAGGGATAATCCTTCACTAGTGGAGTCATACCTAGTTCAAAAGGAATATGATGGTGATGTTTGGAGGTCAATCATCTCAGTTCCAGGATATCCATACAGAAGTTACTCAGGGTAGTGTCCTAGTTCCAACCATCATCAGCTGCTTCATCAATGACTTTCCCACCATCATATGGACTTAAGTAGGGACACTTGCACAATATTAAGGGTCATTTGCACTCAGATAATGAAGCAGTCCATGTCCAAATGCAGCAAGACCTGGACAATATCCAGGCTCGGGCTGACAAGTGGCAATTAACAATCACACCACACAGTGCAGGTAATGACTATCTCCAACAAGAGAGCATTCAATGGCATGTCCATCACAAGCTCCCTCTATCAGCTATGGGGTTAACATTGGCTTGACTAGCCAGACAAATACTGTGGCTACCAGAGCAAGTCAGAGGCTCAGAATCCTGCAGTGACAATCCTCCTGACCCCCCAAAGCCTGTCCACCATCTACAAGGCACAAGTCAGGAGTGTGATGGAATACTCCCCACTTGCCTGGATGAGTGCAGCTCCAAAAACACTCAAGAAGCTCGACACCATCCAGGACAAAGCAGCCCCGCTTGATAGTTTCCCCCTTCCACAACATTCACTCCCCCCAACATCAATGAACAGTGTTGGCTGCATGCTGCACAGTGGTTAGCACTGGGACTGCAGCACTTGAGGACCCAGGTTCCAATCCCAGCCCTGGGTCACTGCCCGTGTGGAGTTTGCACATTCTCCTGGTGTTTGCGTGGGTTTCACCCTCCACAACCCAAAGATGTGCAGGTTAGGTGGACTGGCCACGCTGAAGTGCCCCTTAATTGAAAAAACAAACAATTGGGTACTCTAAATTTATCCCCCAAAAAAAAAAATCAATGAACAATGGCAGTGTGTGTATCATCTACAAGATGCACTGCAGGAACTCAAAGGTTCCTTAAGACAGCACCTTCCAAACCCACGACCATTACCATCTGGAAGGACAAGAGCAGCAGACACCTGGGAACCCCACCACCTGGAGGTTCCCCTCCTCTCACCACCCTGACTTGGAAATATATCGTCCGTTCCTTCACTGTCGCTGGGGCAACATCCTGGAACTCCCTCCCTAACAGCACTGTGGGTGTACCTACACCTCAGGGACTGCAGCGGGTCAAGAAGGCAGCTCACCACCACCACCTCAAGGAAAGTTTGGGATGGACAATAAATGCTGGCCTAACCAGCGACTTGGTTTAAAAAAAATACAAAGAGTATGTTGTATCAAACATAATGAAAATACAAGAGATGTTTAAGTAGTTAAACTTGCCAAGTGAAGAGCTCTACTCTTCAACCCCCCTCCCTCCCAATCACCGTCCCAGTGAAATTGGGGCAAAGAATAAATTCTCTCAAATCTGTAGACCCAAAAAATAAATAAAATCCACCCCAAGCCCCAGTATTACACCCACAGGAAACAGTTTCTTTTGGAGCACCATTTCTCAGAAGATATGACAGGTCTTCACAGCTCACCTCTTGTCAACAGCTCTCAATGGAGCTGCATTAGAAAGCAGCACAAACAGGCTCCACACATTACTGACCAACACTGTGACTCACCGCAAGGACTCAAACCACCAACTCCAGCAGAGACAGGAAAAAGCAGAATCAGACTCACCCTCAGCGTTTTCCAGATAAAGCTGCTCGTCAGGTGGAAGTGATTCTGTCAATCAATCCCAATTAAAGGCAATTCATTTTTAACCATTTCACTGCACACCACGGACCGACTAAAGAAAGAACTTGCATTCCGAGTCTTTCATCAACTCATCAGATCCGAAAGTAATTTAGAGCCACTTGAAGTCCTTTTGAAATATTGTTGTAATATAGGAAACTTGACAGTTATTCTGGGCACAGTAAGATTCCATAAATAGCAATGAGATAAGGCACCTGATTGTTTTTTTTGGAGATGCTAATTTAGGAATAAACATTGGGTCGAAGTCCCTTGCTCTTCTTCAATGAGTGGCTGTGGGATCTTTGACACACATTTGCAGGACAGGGCTTCAGTTAAACTCTTATCCAGGATAGGGCACATCCGGAAATCAGCACTCCCTCAGGATTGGTGCTGGGAGTATCGGTCTAGATTCTGTGCTCAATTCTCCAATTAAGATCCAATGAGAGACAGCACGGTGGTTTGCCTCACCGCGCCGAGGACCCGGGTTTGATCCCAGCCCCGGGTCACTGTCCGCGTGCAGTTTGCACATTCTCCCCGTGTCTGCGTGGGTCTCACCCCCCACAATCCATAAAGATTGACCACTCCTTTGAGGTCAACCAAACAGAAGAAAGGAAACAAAGTTTGGGACAAACCAAAAAGTGGCGCTCCTGTTAGGGGCACGGCCCGAACGTAACAAAGATCAACGGTAAACTTAAAAACATCAAATAAGAGTGCAATTAAAGAGGTCAATAAAGCCCCCCAACCCCTGCTGTACCCACCGGGCACCGGAGGCCCGTGGACACCACTCGCTCCCTTTCCAGGGTCACCCGCCGCGAATGTAGCCGCGGAAGAGGGGCAGACAGTGTGGCTGGACCACCCCCTTGGTTGCCCGCTGCCTGGACCTAGAAATGGTGCGCTTCGCCAGGCCCAGGAGCAGGTTCACAGGGAGGTCCTCCGCCTTCTCCGCCCCTCTCCGCACTCTCCGGGTGACAGTAGATTAGGAGCGTGGGGCTGAAGTGTAAACAAAACCTCAATGGACTGGTCAGAAAACTGAAAAGAGAGTGCAGCCTAAAACACGTAACATAGACATAGTCCACGGACTCCACAAGGCCACAAAAATGGCAGGCGCGGTGGGAGTCCGTGAACCGGTGCAATCGGTGATTGTACAGCACTGCTGCACTCTCCACCCCAGGCACAGAGGGCATTTCCGTGAGGCGGCTCGGATTGTGGGCCAGCCCCCGAGGGAGGTTCCGGGGCCCGGGGCCAATGTGGAATTCCGTCCGGGCAGGGGTTCACCCAGACGGGATACCACCACACACCTGTGCATCCTCCGTTCCACAATGCCACCAGATCTGTGCACAAGCATCTTGCGTTGGCCGCAAGCCGGACATCCACTGCCGCACGTTGTGCTAACTCGTGGGGTGTCATCCAGCCCACGCCACCGCTACCCGGCACATCCCCAATCCCGGTCACCCCGGCAGCCACGGCTCGCTCCTCCCCCACCCGGCACGTCCCCGATCCCGGTCACCCCGGCAGCCACGGCTCGCTCCTCCCCCACCCGGCACGTCCCCGATCCCGGTCACCCCGGCAGCCACGGCTCGCTCCTCCCCCACCCGGCACGTCCCCGATCCCGGTCACCCCGGCAGCCACGGCTCGCTCCTCCCCCACCCGGCACGTCCCCGATCCCGGTCACCCCGGCAGCCACGGCTCGCTCCTCCCCCACCCGGCACGTCCCCGATCCCGGTCACCCCGGCAGCCACGGCTCGCTCCTCCCCCACCCGGCACGTCCCCGATCCCGGTCACCCCGGCAGCCACGGCTCGCTCCTCCCCCACCCGGCACGTCCCCGATCCCGGTCACCCCGGCAGCCACGGGTCGCTCCTCCCCCACCCGGCACGTCCCCGATCCCGGTCACCCCGGCAGCCACGGCTCGCTCCTCCCCCACCCGGCACGTCCCCGATCCCGGTCACCCCGGCAGCCACGGCTCGCTCCTCCCCCACCCGGCACGTCCCCGATCCCGGTCACCCCGGCAGCCACGGCTCGCTCCTCCCCCACCCGGCACGTCCCCGATCCCGGTCACCCCGGCAGCCACGGGTCGCTCCTCCCCCACCCGGCACGTCCCCGATCCCGGTCACCCCGGCAGCCACGGCTCGCTCCTCCCCCACCCGGCACGTCCCCGATCCCGGTCACCCCGGCAGCCACGGCTCGCTCCTCCCCCACCCGGCACGTCCCCGATCCCGGTCACCCCGGCAGCCACGGCTCGCTCCTCCCCCACCCGGCACGTCCCCGATCCCGGTCACCCCGGCAGCCACGGCTCGCTCCTCCCCCACCCGGCACGTCCCCGATCCCGGTCACCCCGGCAGCCACGGCTCGCTCCTCCCCCACCCGGCACGTCCCCGATCCCGGTCACCCCGGCAGCCACGGCTCGCTCCTCCCCCACCCGGCACGTCCCCGATCCCGGTCACCCCGGCAGCCACGGCTCGCTCCTCCCCCACCCGGCACGTCCCCGATCCCGGTCACCCCGGCAGCCACGGCTCGCTCCTCCCCCACCCGGCACGTCCCCGATCCCGGTCACCCCGGCAGCCACGGCTCGCTCCTCCCCCACCCGGCACGTCCCCGATCCCGGTCACCCCGGCAGCCACGGCTCGCTCCTCCCCCACCCGGCACGTCCCCGATCCCGGTCACCCCGGCAGCCACGGCTCGCTCCTCCCCCACCCGGCACGTCCCCGATCCCGGTCACCCCGGCAGCCACTCGAAATGGTATTGGTGAAGGTGCGGATTCCTGAGCAGCGGCTCCCTGACGACAGCCACACTCCTGACGGGGGGGAGCTGCGGCGCGAGGCGACCATGTTCCAGACTTTGAGCAGGTCCTGGGAAATGACGGGCAGCGCCTGCAGAGGGTAACGAAGACCTTGCAGATCTCTGAACAGGAGCTGCCCGTCATAATTCAGGCCGTGCACCTGGCGGAAGAAATGCGTCGCCAGCTTG
Source organism: Scyliorhinus torazame (assembly GCF_047496885.1). Lineage (NCBI taxonomy): Eukaryota > Metazoa > Chordata > Chondrichthyes > Carcharhiniformes > Scyliorhinidae > Scyliorhinus > Scyliorhinus torazame. The sequence continues at coordinate 2,681,716 of NC_092726.1, forward strand.
GTCTCCAGCTCCTGCCAGTTCGCCGGCCAGGATTCCTCAGCTGGCCAAAGATGGACTCCCAAATAGAGGAGGCTGGTCCTGCTCCAGATGAAAGGCCCGAGTTCCTCTGGGACGGAGTCCATCTGCCGCGGACCGACCAGGAAGACGGGACATTTGGCCCAGTTGATCCCAGCCTGGCACTGTCACATCCTCCGCAGGTCAGCAGGGTCAGTGAACAGGAGGAGCACGTCATCAGCGTAAGCCGTAAGCCCAACGCCCGGCCCGCACAGAAGCAGCACCGACAACCTCCTCCGCAGGAGGCGCAGGAAAGGCTCCACGCAGAGAGAATAGAGTTGGTCAGACAAGTGGCAGCCCTGACGCACTCCTCTCTCAAAGCGAAGGGGCACCGTCAGGGACCCGTTAACCTGAAGACACGAGGCTTCCGGTGGTGGCGATGAGGGAGTAAGTCGCGCATTTGGTGTCCCTCGCTCCGGTCAGACGTTTAGACCTTTTCCCCCGACGTTTTCGAACTTTTGAGTGCTGGAGGGGAAAACAACAGCACTGTAGATCTGGGTCCACACAGAGTTGTGTGGACTTAAGGAGTAGAAGGGAGCGTAAACAGGCGAAGAAGGGGCTGAACAAAGGTGGTGTGGAAGTTCAAGTGGGAGGAAAGATGGCCGCCGAACGGACCACGGACCGGACGGTCCAGACAGCGCTGGACAACATGCTGACGGTCATGAAGGAGAGCTTTGCAGCGCTGAAGCGGGATAATTTGGAACCGCTTCAGAAAGCGGTGGAGCGACTGGACCAAAGGCTGGATGCCCAGGATAAGAAGGTCCAGGCGTTGGAGAAGACAGCGGAGGAGCAGGCGGATTTCCAAACGGTAGCGGACGCGGAAATTAGAAAGTTGAAGGAGCAACAATCCAGGCTGATGGACAGGCTGGAGGACCTGGAAAATAGGTCTCGCCGGCAGAATCTGCGAATCAGTGGTCTCCCGGAGGGGGCCGGGGAGCGGATCCACGGCGCATGTGGCAGACATGCTGCAGAAGCTGGTGGGGGAGGATTTCTTCCCGCGTCCGTTGGAGCTGGACAGGGCACACAGAGTGCCGGCGAGGCAGCCGTGAGGGGGGGGGGGGGGCGGTGGTGGTTCCATAGGTTCGTGGACAAGGAGCGGGTCCTACAGTGGGCCAAGAACACGAAGAGCTGCTGATGGAACAACAGTGTCCGGCGCATCGATCAGGATCTGAGCCAGGAGCTGGCCAGAAGGAGGGCGGCCTACAGACAAATTAAAGAGATCCTGTTTAAAAAGGTCAAGTTGGGGCTACGTTTTCCGGCCCGGCTTTGGGTCACAGACCGGGAACAGCAGCATTATTTTGACGACCCGGAGGAAGCGATGGACTTCGCTAAGGGGCATGGACTGTGCCGAACTGAGGACCCATGGACTCAAGTTAGAGTTTCAAGGGATGTTTGCCTGTGTTTGTGGATTGCCCTATGTGTTAGCGATGTCGGTCGGCAAGTTCTTTCACTTAACATTCGGGGTGTCCTTGTGTTTGTTTTTACCGGTTTGAAAGTTTTAAAGTTAAAGCCAAAGTGATAGTTAAAGGTGAAGTTATTGGGCGCTGGGGGGCGGTACGGGTTCTTTTTGCTATTTTTCTGGTAATGTTGGGAGGGGGATGGGTGGTAGCGCCCACCTCATTACACAGTTTGAATTACGCTATTGTGGGGGCGAGCTCTGTTCTTTGTTTTCTCTCGGTTTCGATCCCAGAGCGATTGCTCGAACTGGGCTGTTCTGGGGAAGTGGTGTTGATGATGGTGGTGGTGGTGGTGGTTGTGGGGGGGGGGGATAGGTGGGAGACATGGCAGCACCGGAGTTGAGAGTCACCAGGCTAGCTGCTTTGAGCTAGTCCACGGGAGCGAGGTGGGGGGGTGTATAAAGCCAATGTATGGCAGGGGTTAGGTTACAGGGGGTTGTTGCTGAGGGGGGGGGGATGATCTGCTGACGAGGGAGGGAACTGAACCAGGTGACAGGGAAGAGGTCGGGGGTGGGAGCTGCCAAGAGGCGGACCGGGGGAGGCGCAGCACATGGGCAGGGGGTGGGCCCAAGAGAAGGGGGATGGCTGATCGGCGCGGGGGTGGGGGTGGGGGGGGGGGGGGGCAGGGTGCCCTCCAACCAGGCTGATCACCTGGAATGTTCGAGGGTTAAACGGGCCGGCCAAGAGGACACGTGTGTTCGCGCACTTACGGGCTCTGAAGGCGAATGTAATGTTGCTGCAGGAGTCACATTTGAGAGTGGCGGGCCAGATTAGATTACGGAAGGGCTGGGTTAGCCAGGTCTTCCACTCGGGGCTTGACGCTAAGACCAGAGGGGTCGCGATCATGATTAACAAACGGGTTCAGTTTGAGGGGGACAGCACAGTTGCGGATGGGGGTGGGAGATTTCTCATGGTCCGGGGGAAGCTTGCGGGGGTGAGGGTGGTCCAAGTGAATGTTTACGCGCCAAACTGGGATGATGCAGATTTCATCAAAAGGCTGCTGGGGAAAATCCCCGACTTGGATTCACAGAAGCTGATTATGGGTGGGGACTTCAAGACAGTCCTTGATCCCGACCTGGATCGGTCGTGCTCCAGAACGGGCAGGGTCCCGGTAATGGCAAGGAAACTGAGGGGGTTCATGGAACAAATGGTGGGGGTAGACCCCTGGAGAATCAGTCGGCCGACGGGGAAGGAGTTCTCGTTCTACTCACATGTTCACAAGGTTTATTCTCGTATTGACTTCTTTATTATGAGTAGGGACTTTTTGGAGGGGGTGAGGGATACAGCATACTCGGCAATCACGATTTCGGACCATGCTCCACATTGGGGCGACCTGCAGGTCCGCAAAGAAAGTTACCAGCGCCCACAGTGGAGGTTAGAGATGGGATTGTTGGCAGATGAGGGTGTGTGTGTGAGAGTGGGGAAATGCATGCAGAACTACGATACAGGGGAAGTCTTAGCAGCGGTGCTCTGGGAGGCGCTGAAGGCAGTGGTGAGAGGGGAACTGATCTCAATCCGAGCCCAGAGGGACAGAACGGACAGGGCGGAGATGGACAGACAGGTTCAGGAGATGATACGGACGGATAGTGAATATGCGGAGCCCCCAAGGGCAGAGTTACTTAGTAAATGACGGAGATTGCAGGTGGAGCTGGAGGCGCTATCCACTGGGAAGGCCGTAGAGCAGCTCAGAAAGGCGAGGGGTGCGGTGTATGAGTGTGGGGAGAAAGCCAGCAGAATGCTTGCACAGCAACTTAGGAAGAGGGAGGCGGCCAGGGGAATAGGGACGGTAGTGGACGGGGCAGGGAACCGGGTTGGAGACCCGGCAGGATTGAACAGGGTATTCAGGGACTTTTACAGCAAGCTGTATACCTCGGAACCCCCCACGGGGCCGGAGGGGATGAGGCGCTTCTTAGATGGGCTGACCTTCCCAAAGGTGGGCAGGTAGAGGGGCTGGAGGCCCCGATTAGGGCTGAAGAAGTAATGGGGGGCCTGAAGGCCGTGCAGTCGGGTAAAGCCCCGGGGACGGACGGGTATCCAGTGGAGTTCTACAAAAGGTTCTCGGGGATAGTGGGGCCGGTGCTGGTTAGGGTGTTTAACGAGCCGAGGGACAATGTGGTGTTACCCCCGACGATGTCGCAAGCCACCATCTCGCTGATATTAAAACGGGATAAAGATCCGGAAGCCTGTGGGTCCTATCGGCCAATCTCCTTGATTAATGTGGACACTAAACTACTGGCCAAGATCCTGGCGTCCAGAGTCGAAGACTGTGTACCGGACATGATTGTGGAGGACCAGACGGGGTTTGTAAAGGGCAGGCAGTTGGCAGCCAACCTAAGACGGCTGCTCAATGTGATTAGGATGCCCCCGGAGGGCAGAGAGGTGGAGGTAGTGGTGGCAATGGATGCCGAAAAGGCGTTTGAGTGGAGTGGGACTATTTATGGGAGGTGCTGGGATGGTTTGGGTTTGGGGAAGGCTTTGTGGACTGGGTTAGACTGCTACATCAGGCCCCGGAGGCTAGTGTAAGGACGAACCGGACAACATCTGAGTATTTTCGACTATAATGTGGGAGAAGACAGGGATGCCCCCTCTCTCCATTGCTGTTTGCGTTGGCCATAGAACCGCTGGCGATTGCTGAGAGCGGCAAAGGGATGGAAGGGAATGGTCGGGGGGGGGGGGGGGGTAGAACACAAGGGGCGGGGTTCTCCGACCCCCCGCCGGGTCGGAGAATCGCCCGGGGGCTGGCGTGAATCCAGCCCCCGCCGTGTCCCGAAGTCTCCGCCACCAGAGATTCGGCGGCGCGGGCGGGCTCCGGGGTCCTGGGGGGGGGGGGGGCGCGGGGCGATCTGGCCCGTGATCGGGGCCCAATGATCAGCTGGCAGGCCTGTGCCGTGGGGGAACTCTTTTTCTTCCACCTTCGCCATGGTCTTCACTGTGGTGAAGGTGGAAGAGACCCCCTCCCCTGCGCATGCGCGGGGATGACGTCAGCAGCCGCTGACGCTCCTGCACATGTGCGGACCCGTGTCGCCCGGCGAAGACCTTTCGCCGCCGGCTGCCATGGCGCCAAAGGCCTTTCTCGCCAGCCGGCGGAGCGGGAACCACTCCGGCTCGGGCCGAGCCCCTCAAGGTGAGGGCTTGGCCCCTAAAGGTGCGGAGACCTCCGCACCTTTGGGGCGGCCCGAGGCCGGAGTGGTTCCCGTCACTCCATCACGCCGGGACCCCCCGCCCGCCAGGCAGGGGAGAATCCCGCCCAAGGTCTCGCTCTACGCGGATGACCTGCTTTTGTACGTGTCGAATCCAGTGGCAGGGATGGACAGGGTTATGGAAATCCGAGGGGAATTTGGCCGGTTTTCGGGGTACAAGTTGAACATGGCAAAGAGCGAGATGTTTGTGGTGCAGGCGAGGGGTCTGGAGAATAGGCTGAGGGAGCTGCCGTTTAGGCTGGTTGGGGAAAGTTTTAGGTATTTAGGGATACAAGTGGCGCGGGACTGGGGCAGGATACATAAGTTGAACTTGTCTAGGCTGGTGGAGCAAATGAGGAGCGAGTTCCGGGGATGGGATGCGCTCCCGCTGTCACTAGTGGGGAGAGTACAGACGGTGAAGATGCCGATCCTCCCGAGATTCCGGTTTATTTTTCAGTGTCTCCCTATTTTCATTCCGCGCTCCTTCTTTAAAAGGATCAATAAAATCATCCTGGGATTTGTTTGGGCGGGGAAGTCCCCGCGGCTAAAGATGGGGATGCTGGAGCGGAACCGTAGCGAGGGGGGACTGGTGTTGCCAAACCTCAGCAACTACTACTGGGCGGCTAACATAGCCATGATAAGGAAATGGATGGTGGGTACGGGGTCGGTTTGGGAGCGGGTGGAGGCTGCTTCGTGCAGGGGCACCAGCTTGGCAGCCCTGGTCACGGCTCCTCTGCCGCTCCCGCCAGCCAGGTACCCCACCAGCCCTATAGTGGTGGCGGCTCTGCGGATTTGGGGCCAATGGAGGAAGCACGTGGGGGAAGTGGGAGCATCGGTCTGGTCCCCAATATGCGACAACCACCGATTTGTCCCGGGGAAGATGGACGGCGGGTTTCGAGCGTGGCGGAGGGCGGGGGTGGGAAGGATGGGCGACTTGTTCCTGGAAGGGAGCTTCGCGAGCATGAGGGCGCTGGAGGAGAAGTTCGGCTGGCAAGGGGAAATGACTTTCGGTACTTGCAGCTGCGGGATTTCGTACGTAGACAGGTCCCGTCCTCTCCACGCCTTCCACCAAGGGGGATCCAGGACAGGGTAGTTTCCAGGGGAGAGGTAGGAGAGGGGAGCATCTCGGATATTTATAAGTAGCTTATGGGAGCGGAGGACACAGGGACCGAGGAACTGAGACTCAAGTGGGAGGAGGAGCTTGGCGGGGAGTTGGAGGGAGGCGTATGGGCAGACGCTCTGAGGAGGGTAAATGCAACCGCAACATGTGCCAGGCTCGGCCTGATTCAGTTCAAGGTAGTTCACCGGGCCCACATGACGGTGGCTCGGATGAGTACATTCTCTGGGCTGGAGGACAAGTGTGCTAGATGTGCGGGAGGACCAGCGAACCGTGTCCACATGTTCTGGGCGTGCCCAAAACTCAGGCGGTACTGGCAGGGATTTGCGGATGTCATGTCCCGGGTACTGAAAACAAGGGTGGCGATTGAGTCCAGAGCTGGCGATTTTTGGGGTGTCGGAAGACCCGGGAGTCCAGGAGGGGATAGAAGCCGACATTGTGGCCTTTGCTTCCCTGGTAGCCCGGCGACGATTTCTGTTGGCCTGAAGGGACTCAAAGCCCCCAAAGACTGAAGTATGGCTGTCGGACATGGCAAGTTTTCTCAGCTTGGAAAAAACAAGTTCGCCTTATGAGGATCACTATTGGGGTTCGCCCAGAGGTGGCAACCATTCATCGACTTCTTCGCGGGGAACTAATCGTCAGCGGGGGGGGGGGGGGGGGGGGGGGGGGAATTGTAGAGTAGGGGGGAAGGATAGGCGGGTCTATTTGCGAGAGAGGAACTGTTATTTGCACTATGTTTTTGGAATTGATACACTAATGTATATTGTTACTGTTTACAATGCCAAAAATACCTCAATAAAATTGTTTGTTAAAAATTAACCTTAACGAGACACTCTGCGGCAGTGTACAGAAGTCAGATCTGGGCGATGAAATGCATCCCCAACCCGAATGCTTGCAGAGTGCCGAATAAATATTTGTGGTCCACCCTGTTGGATGCCTTCTCCTGATCAAGGGACAGGAAGGTGCCCGACAGACCAGCCTTCTGGGAATGATGGACCAGGTCCCAGACCGGATGGATGTTGTCGTGGATTGTGCAGCCTGGAACCATTTAGGACTGGTCAGGGTGGATCATGTGGTCCAGCACGGTGTCAAGGCACAAAGACATCACCTTGGCTAAGATCTTGGGCAAAATTCTCCGGTCTCGGCGCGATGTCCGCCGACCGGCGCCAAAAACGGCGCAAATCAGTCGGGCATCGCGCCGCCCCAAAGGTGCGGAAGTCTCCGCATCTTGGGGGGCCGAGCCCCAACCTTGAGGGATTCACGCCAGCCCCCGGCGATTCTCCGACCCGGAGGGGGGTGGGAGAATCTCACCCCAGGTAATACACTCCGAAGAGGGAGGCTGGTTGCCACTTTTTAAGGAGGCGGAGATCCCTCCTCTTTGGCAGAAGGGTAATGGTGGCTCTGCACCACGAGAGGAGCATCTCCCCGGTCGCGATACTTTCCCCCAGGACTCCCGCTTGGTCGCTCCCCAGGACCTCGCAGAACGCCCTGAAGAACTCCACAGTCAGCTCCTCCTAGCCCTGTGGGTTTGCCCCTGGAAAGGCCCCTGTCAGCTCTTCCAGGTTTAGAGGGACATCAAGCATCTTGGCGTCCTCTGGGCCGACCTGCGATAGGTCCTCCCACAAAACTCTGCAAGCATCCTCGCTGGACGGTGAAGAGGGCGCTGTAGAAGCTTCAGATCTGGGCCCTGACTTCTTCTGGATCCAAGACGATGGATGCACTGTTGGCCAGCAGCGTAAGGAGCTGCTGACGGAAGAAGAAGGGAGAGCCGAGGTCCATATCTGTGAGGATCTGGTTCCGCGGCATCACGTACGCATCACGGGGCCTGACAAGTTGCAGGTCCCGCAGCGCGCCCTTCTTCCCTCTGTACACCAGCCGCAGGGCCGGGTCCTCATCGGGCTGACTGAGATATGACTCCAGGTCGAGCACCTCCTTCTCCAACTCCGCAACCCTGGATTTCCGCCTAGCATATCCCTGACAGAAGGTTCACACGTGAGTCTTGTCCACGTCCCACCATAGCGTCAAGAAGGGGAAGCCTCCCCGCTTCCTTCTCCAGCCGGCCCAGAAACAACAAAACAAGCCCAGGAACCGCTCGTGTTCCAGCAGCCGGTTGTTAAAATGTCAGTCCTGTGAAGTGCCACCTGTGAAGCTGGTGGGTGGGAGGATAGGAGAGCAAATGTAGATCTTCAGCCCGGGAAGGGGCCCAGCCAACAAACAGTCTGTACTCCCACCCTGGAACGACCACACTGATGAAAAAGCAGGGGTCCTCCCTGCCGAAAGGGAGGTCTTCAGCCCCGGAGACACTGTGTCCGAGCTCCCCCTGCCCTGGGACTGATGGAATGAGAAAAAGGCTTTGTCCTCGCTGAAGGCAGTTGTTGATGGGTGGGCGGACTGGGCCAGGCAGGGCAGGGCCCTCAGCTCGGGACGGGCCCAGCACAGCAGTCCAGAGGGCTCCTCTCCTACCTTGGTCATGACGTTGCCCTCTTCTCCTTCTTTCCTCTCCGCTTCCTTCCCTCCCACCCTCCTTTCTCCAGTTGGCTCAGCAGCAAACTGCACTGGGAACAGGCACCAAACTGATAAACAACAACAGCCACTCTCCTCCAACAACTTCACAGCTCCAACGTCTGCACTGGGAGTGCCGGCTTCGGATTGGCCACGCTAAATTGCCCCTCAATTCGAAGAAAAGAATTGGGTTAATTTCCTCAATCCATCAGCCTGTCCCCCTTATTGCTCCTGACCTCCACATCGAACCCCATTTCTCCCAAAGCTCTTCTTCCCTCACCATCCTGATTCCTGCTTCTCCAACGTATAGTTTTCTGACAACATTTATTAAATGCACACCATTGTTCCCAGAACTTCTCGTTCACTGGGTGAGGTCCCATGGAAGTGACTGCCCACTCCAATACCAAACTAATCCATTTATGTACCACACCCTCAGAAAACTTGGTGCGTATTTGATTATGAAGCCTGTTCATGACCCCATATCCTCTCCGACACTGAACATAGCCTTGTTTCAGCTGCTGCTGAAAGACGCAACAACACATCAACGTGCTGGGGGTTATCATTGACCACAAACTGAACTTCACCAGCAGGTCAGAGGCTGGGAATCTCGCAGGGAGTAACTCACCTCCTGACCCCCCAAAGCCTGTCCACCATCTACACAAGTCAGGAGTGTGAGGGAATACTCTCCACTCGCCTGGATGAGCGCAGCTCCAAAAACACTCAAGAAGCTCGACACCATCCAGGACAAAGCAGCCCCGCTTGATTGCTCCCCTTCCACAAACATTCACTCCCTCCACCACCGACACACAGCGGCAGCCGTGTGTCCCATCTACAAGATGCACTGCAGGAACTCACCAAGGTTCCTTAGTCAGCACCTTCCAAACCCACGACCACCACCATCTAGAAGGACAAGAGCAGCAGATACCTGGGAACCCCACCACCTGGAGGTTCCCCTCCGAGTCACTCACCACCCCGACTTGGAACTATATCGGCCGTTCCTTCACTGTCGCTGGGGCAACATCCTGGAACTCCCTCCCTAACAGCACAGTGGGTGTACCTACATCACAGGGATTGCAGCGGCTCAAGAAGGCAGCTCACCATCACCTTCTCAAGGGGCAACTAGAGATGGGCAATAAATGCCGACCTAACCAGGGACATCCGCATCCGTAAATTCATTAAAAAAAAAAAAAATTTAGAGTACCCAATTCATGTTTTTCAATTAAGGGGCAATTTAGCGCGGCCAATCCACCTACCCTGCACATTTTTGGGTTGTGGGGGTGAGACTCACACAAACACGGGGAGAATGTGCAATCTCCACACGGACAGTGACCCGGGGCCGGGATCGAACCTGTGACCTCGGAGCCGCGAGGCAGCTGTGCTAGCCACTGCACCACAATGCTGCCCCGTAATACATTTTTTAAAAAGCACTTGTTTCCCTTAAACTTAATTATTCAATGCTGGCCTGGCCCGCTTCCCGTTTCATCCTTCAGAGGCTTGGACAAATCCAAAACTCTGCTACCCCTACGCTAATTCACACTAAACAGATAGGGTTCTCTTTCAGAGGGTCAGTACAGACTCGATGGGCCGCAGGGCCTCTTGCATTGTCAGGATTCTATGGATGAAATGTGGGTTTCCTCCCGGCGCTCCCGTTTGCTCCCACAGTCCAAAGAAGTGTGGGTTAAGTGGATTGGCCGCGCTAAATCGCTCAGTGTGCAGGGATGTGCAGGTTATGGGGATAGTGTGGGATAGTGTGGGGTAGGTGGGTGAGTGTACAGGAGTAGAGTTTTTTCGAAGGGTTGGTGCAGACTCGATGGGCCAAATGCCTTCCTTCTGCACTGTAGGGATTCTGTGCTCTCCTAATCTCCGTGACCCCCTCCAGTCTGCAACCCTCTGAGAAGGGCTCTGCAATTCTGCTGCCTTGAGCATCCTCAATCTCCTTTGCCTTGTCTTTGGAGTCCATGCCTTTCGTTAGCTCGGCCCTACAGTTTGGAATTCCCTCCCTAACCTCTTCACCGCAACTTCATTCCTACCTTTAACACCGGCTACCTCTCTGACCAAACATCTGGTCACGTTTCCTCAGATCGCCTTTGATATGTTATCTGAGTTGGTTCAACGTTGACTGCAACTGGATGCAGTGAGACTAGAACCAGGCTTCTGACACAGGAGATGGTCCAACACGGTTTTATTGAACCTGTTGGTTGCTGTACATAGTCTGCTGTGGGTTGGCACTCTATTAATCTAAACTGATAATCTCTGACTGGCCTGACCAGACTAGCTCTCTGTCACATGGAGACGGTGCTCACAGCCTTGTGCACTCTAACTATCTCTGTAGCTGTATCCTGTGAGAAGAGTGAGAGTCTTAATGCCCTGTGTGCTTTATAGTGATAGTCTCCTGTCTGGTGATTGGTTGTTCTGTGTCGTGTGTGTTCATTGGCTATCCTGTGTGTCAATCACTGCCTGTCTGCATCTCATTATATACATGAGTGGGTATTATGACATCTCCCCTTTTTGAAATAAATTTTGGAATGTGGCTGTATATAGAACAAAGAACAAAGAACAAAAAAATGTGTTACAGCACAGGAACAGGCCCTTCAACCCTCCCAGCCTGCGCCGATCCTGATCCTTTATCTAAACCTGTCTTCTAAAAGAACAAAGAAAATTACAGCACAGGAACAGGCCCTACATATATGACTATGTACAAGTGGTGAGTGAATGAACATATGTACATGGGAAGATGTCTACCGTGCAGATACAGAGCAAACTGAACAAAATTTACAGGATTCAAGTCTATAGATTCAGTCTTTGTGGTGGGCGACGAATTCTTGTCGATCGCCTCAGAAGTGGAGGGGGGGACGGCGGCACTTGGACAGGCAGGATTGCTGCCAGATCGGTGGCCTCGTGATGCGAGATGTCTGGAGGAGGTATGGTGACATGCGGAGACGTGCGGCCAGGTGGTAGAATGGAGCCATCAGCCAGTTGAACAACGAAAGACCTGGGGGCGGGCTGTCTGACGACAATAGCTGGGTCTGACCAGCCTCCCTCGGGCAACTGGACGCGAACAACAACTTCTGGAGCCAGCGCAGGCAAATCAGTGGCGTGAGCATCATACGTGATCTTCTGCTGGTCCCTGGATCGCTGCACTTTCTGCAGCACCGTGAGGCGGTCAAGGTCTGGAACATGGATGGCTGGAACAGTCGTCCTCAGGTTGCGGTTCATGAGCAGCTGCGCCGGAGACAAACCGGTCGGCAGAGGGGTTGCCCTGTGTGCCAACAGCACCAGGTTAAAATCAGAGGCTGAGTCTGCAGCCTTGCAAAGCAGCCGCTTGACAATATGGACCCCCTTCTCGGCCTTTCTGTTTGATTGTGGGTAATGGGGACTGGATGTGATACGTCTGAAGTGGTAGGATCGTGCAAAGTCGGACCACTCTTGGCTGTAGAAACATGGGCCGTTGTCACTCATTACTGTGAGTGGTATGCCGTGCCTGGCAAACGTCTCTTTGCAGGCTTTAATCACTGACTTGGACGTGAGGTCCGACAGGTTCACCACTTCCGGGTAGCTGGAGAAGTAGTCGACTAAAAGCACGTAATCAGTCCCATTTGTGTGAAAGAGGTCTATCCCCACCTTGGACCATGGAGAGGTCACGATCTCGTGCTGTTGCAGTGTTTCCTTGGGCTGGGATGGTTGGAATTTCTGGCATGTTGTGCAGTTGAGGACCGTGTTGGCAATGTCTTGGCTGATGCCAGGCCAGTAAACTGCCTGCCGAGCTCTGCGTCGACATTTCTCGACCCCAAAGTGACCCTCATGGATCTGTCTGAGTACCATGGTTTGCATGTTTTGGGGAATGACGATTCTATCCAGTTTAAGAAGGATCCCCTCAACAACCGTTAACTCGTCCTTCACGTTGAAGAACTGGGGGCATTGCCCCTTTTGCCAGCCATGGGTGAGGTGTTGCATCACGCGCTGCAGTAGAGGATCTTTGGCAGTTTCTTCGTGTATTTGGACAACTCGTTCATCAGTGGCTGGGAGGTTGCTGGCACACAACTGCACCTGTGCCTCAATGTGGTGAATGAAGTCGCCCGGTTCACATGGCGTGGTGATGGATTGGGATAGGGCATCCGCGATGATCAGCTCCTTACCCGGTGTGTAGACGAGTTCGAAGACATATCGGCGGAGATGAAGAAGAATTCGCTGCAGCCGAGGTGTCATATCATTTAAATCCTTCTGGATTATGTGGACTAAAGGCCTGTGGTCTATTTCCACCGTGAACTTTGGCAGACCGTATGCGTAGTCATGAAACTTGACTATTCCTGTCAGGAGACCCAGACACTCCTTTTCGATCTGGGCATACTGTTGTTCGGTCGGAGTCATGGCCCTGGAGGCATATGCCACTGGAGCCCAGGACGAGGAGTCGTCTCTGTGGAGGAGCACCGCCCCAATGCCGTCCTGGCTTGCGTCTGTGAATATCTTGGTATCCTTGGTCGGGTCAAAGAACGCAAGTACTGGGGCTGTGGTGAGCTTTGCCTTCAGCTCAAGCCACTCCGCTTGATGTGCGGGAAGCCACTGGAACACTGTGGATTTTTTTACGAGATGCCGGAGGGCCGTGGTGCGGGATGCCATGTTGGGAATGAATTTTCCGAGAAAATTACCATCCCAAGGAAACGTAGGACCGCCTTTTTATCCTCTGGGGTCTTCATGGCATTGATTGCCAGCACCTTGTCAGCGTCAGGTTGCACACCCTGCTGGGAAATGTTGTCACCCAGAAACTTGATAGCGGACCGACCAAACGAGCATTTGGCCCTGTTGAGCTGGAGACCATTTTCGTGGATCCTCTGGAAAACCTGTCTGAGGCGAGCGATGTGATCCTCGGGAGTCGTGGACCAGATGCTCACGTCGTCCACATAGACTCACACCCCTCGATGCCCTCCATCATTTGCTCCATTATTCGAAGAAAGACTTCGGAAGCTGAAATGATACCGAAAGGCATGCGGTTGTAGCAATACCTGCCGAATGGAGTGTTAAACGTGCACAGCTTCCGACTGGACTCGTCCAGCTGTATCTGCCAGAAACCACGTGAGGCGTCCAGCTTGGTGAAGAATTTGGCATGAGCCATCTCACAGGTTAATTCTTCTCGCTTCGGAATCGGATAGTGTAGCGTAGCCACCTAAATTGGCCAACTCCCGATTTAAAATGGCGAACGGCAAAGGCTGATGGGAAAGTCAGCCAACAAGACAGAAACCAGCGGCTGCAGGTTTGCTGTGTATTTACCTCTGCAAAAACCAGACAACATCGATACCAGCGGCCATCAGCATAACAAAGTAGCAGCCATCTGCATACTGATGAGCAATCCCCGGGAACAATAAGTAACATTTTGGACACACAAAGCAAAGCCAGACTCCTCGGCGCCAGCAGGAGCCAACACAAAGGAGGTGAACGAGCAGCTCGAGACCGCCCATTGATCAGGGAACCGCTCCAGTATTGGAGAAATCGAACCAAGCGATTGGGACAAAGTCCAATCACTTGGGACCAGGTACAGGGTCCGCCCCGAAAGGCAGGAAGCCCCTGGGGACTATAAGGGTTAAGCCCCAAGTTCAAATCGCTCTCTTCACCTCTTCGTCCTGCCCAGGTCACCCAGCAACACGAACCAACATTGACCGCGACCGGTGCAGTGATCGCCGAATGAAGTAAGTCTTAATTCAACGCTCGCTACGAGATAGGCGCTCCTAGCTACCAATCCGTACCAACTTCGAATCCCGCAGACTCAGAACCCGAACGAAAGGCCATTTGTTTCCCTGACCTGGTGGGCCAGTCCGAAGTTAAGTATAGGCCTGTTAGTTGTAGAAGTAGCTTAGACGTAGAATTTGTGCATGAGTAACGATTACTGTGTACAATAAATGTGCTTTGATTTGAATCTTACTAATCGGTGTATTGAGTTATTGATCATTACTCGGACTTGAACCTCGTGGCGGTATCATAAAGATACCTGGCGACTCGAGAGCAAAGGTAATAAAACAGAGCAATTGAACCAAGGAGAAAATTATCAACAGTAGTGCTCTCGCATGATGTTGCGATTCAGGGGCGAAATTCTCCCCCAACGGCGCGATGTCCGGCGACTGCCGCCAAAAACGGCGCCAATCAGACGGGCATCGCGCCGGCCCAAAGGTGCGGAATGCTCCGCATCTTTGGGGGCCGAGCCCCAACATTGAGGGGCTAGGCCGGCGCCGGAGGGATTTCCGCCCCGCCAGCTGGCGGAAATGGCGTTTGTTGCCCCGCCAGCTGGCGCGGAAATGCGGCGCATGCGCGGGAGCGTCAGCGGCCGCCGACAGTTTCCTGCGCATGCGCAGTGGGGAGAGTCTCTTCCGCCTCCGCCATGGTGGAGGCCGTGGCGGAGGCAGAAGGGAAAGAGTGCCCCCACGGCACAGGCACATGCGTAGACTCCCGGCCGGAAGTGCGGGGCCCTGTATCCGCTGCAGGCAGCCGTGCACATGCGTAGACTCCCGGCCGGAAGTGTGGGTCCCTGTATCCGCTGCCAGAGTTGCAAGGAGCACTCCGGGGCCCTGCCAGCCCACTTCAGGGAGGAGAATCGCTCAGGATTTTCTTAAGGAAAGTGCAGAGTGAAAGAGCAGCGTTTTTACGCTGGCCTGGGGACAGAGCCCCATTATTGGAGAATCCAGCCCAGGTTTGTGATGCTGACCAAGTCCAGCTGTGCAGGTTCAATTCCTGGACCGAATGAGGTCATACATGAAACCTTGCCCTTTGTGGTGTGGTGACCCTCAGGTTAAATCGCCACCACTCAGCTCTCCCCCGTCAAAGGTGAAAGCAGCCTCTGGTCATCTGGGACTATGGCAAATTTACTTTCCCAATGTTAAATTGTAGATGCAGCTGGATTGGATAGCTTTTTATATCTTTTTTTTCCAATTAAGGGGCAATTTAGCGAGGCCAATCCACCTACCCTGCAATCTTTGGGTTGTGGGGGGGAGATCCACACAGACACGGGGAGAATGTGCAAACTCCACACGGACAGCGACCCGGGGCTGGGATCGAACTCGGGTCCTTGGCATCATGAGGCAGCCGTGCTAACCACTGCGCTACCGTGCTGCTTGCTTTTTTATATCTCACTCAAACTTCTCGGATATATATCAGCCTGTCTCATCTACACCAGGAGAATACAGATGGATATCGGTCAGTCTCATCTGTACATGCACATGTCAAATCACCATGGCAGTACCACTAATAAATTGTAGACGCACCTGGATTGGATAGCTTTTGCATATCTTATTCACACTTTCCAGATACATATCAGTCTCATCTACAGGAGGGGCAGTACGGTGGTGCAGTGGTTAGCACTGCTGCCTCACGGCACCGAGGAGCCGGGTTCGCTCTCGGCTCTGGGTCACTGTCTGTGTGGAGTTTGCACATTCTCCCCGTGCCTGCGTGGGTCTCACCCCCACATCCCAAAGATGGGCAGGGTCGGTGGATTGGCCGCGCTAAATTGCACCTTAACTGGAAACAAAATAAATGGGTACTCTAAATTTAAAAAAAAAGTCTCATCTACAGGAGAATACAGATCGATACGAGCCTGTCTTATCCACAGACAGTTGAAAAGAAATGAAATGAAATGAAAATCGCTTATTGTCACAAGTAGGCTTCAAATGAAGTTACTGCGAAAAGCCCCTAGTCGCCACATTCCGCCGCCTGTTTTGATAGATTAATTTTGGATGACTGACCAATTACTTTAAGTTTATTTATTGAATAAAATATTGAAACACAGCTGAGGTGAAGATGGAATGGATTTAAAAAAGGGGGTGGAATGTCCATTATATTTGAATCGAGATATTTTCTGCAGTTCTCAGGACAGTCACTCAAGACCACCCAAAACACAGACAAATGAACGAACACAGCACCCATTTGCTGCAAAGGGAAAATGCTTCATGTGACGAAAGGTCAGTTCATCTGTTTTGGGTGGTGTTGGACCCCCCCTCCCCCTTCTTTTACTGTGCGATCTTTGTCGGTCTTTTCGAAGGTGTGACCAAACCCGAATTGAAAATCTGCTCCAGAGGGCAGCAGCTCCAAACCATGCCAGTCCAGATCGTGGGGTTCAGTGATGGAGGCAAAGGTTCCAAATGTGAAGGAGGAGGTTTATCGTCAGTGCGAAGTGCAAGATCGCACGTGTAAGTAGAGGAGCAGTAACCTATCTGCGACTTTACAGGATAGGTAATTGGGACGAGAGCAGCTGGTTGCAGCTGAAGAGATAGCAGCAGCTCAGGATGGATGGGCTGAATGGAAGTTGGTCTTTGTTTCAGTGAAGTTGCAGGTATTTGAAATGCAGTAAGTGCTCTCTGTTGCCGATAATTTAAATGTTGGAATATTAATTGTAAATTGCTTCAACTGTGTGAATTGTCAATGTGAATGCTCGTTAATAGAGAATGGTGCAAAGTATTTGCACAGGTTGTGGAGAGGTAACCACGAGAGGCCCTTCATTATCAGTGACTTCCACATCCCTGCTGGGCCTCTTACCAATCCCCATCCATCTTTCTCTGTTTGCAATGATCACATCTTCTCTGATACCTCCTCCCAGCAGCCTTTATGACTTATCTTTTTTAAACTATTTATTCCAAAACGGTTCATAGTATCACATCCAAAATAATCCAAGAGAATATGTTCTTCAAAAATAAATAATAACCCAACCCCCCCCCTTGTGTTATTCTCTAATTCTGAATAATGACTGTAGACTTACAGTTAACACAAACACTTTATTCAAAGGGTTTGTTCTGCTTCCAGAGCTCAACTAGATGTAAAACAGTCAAGAGGTATGACCAGTGAAGCTAAGGTAAGCTGCCTATGCTGAGCTATCCCTGTGTGCTGCTGCTCTCTCGCTCTGTGCTTCTGAAAGAGGTTCGGACAGGTTCCCAGCCCCACGCCGAGACCTCAGGTGGCGCCGACCCCTTCCATCCAAGCAGAACTCGTCTCCCGGCTATCGGAGAGGTGAAGGCCATGGCCTCCCACCCCCGGACCAGAACATGTGTGAATGGTTTGGGAGCCACCCTCAAACAACGCACACACCTGTCCTCTATTCTGGGGAGGAACCTACTCAAGCGCGATCCAGTCAAGCCGCCCTGTGAACACTACTTTAAACTGTATCAGACTCAGCCTGGAACAAGAGGTGGAATTCACCCCGTGCACCATCTCGCTCCACACCCCGCCTACAGCCCCAGTTCCACATCCCAATTCCCCTTTACTTCCTCCAGCGGGGATCTCCCAGTCTCCACCAACCCTCCAGATATCTTAAAACTAATTCCATTAGTTTTAAGATAGCTATGGAGAATGATAGGTCTGGCCCAAGAGTTAAAATTCTTAATTGGGGCAAGGCCAATTTTGATGGTATCAGACAGGAACTTGCAGAGGTAGATTGGGGGAGACTATTGGCAGGCAAAGGGACGGCTGGTAAATGGGAGGCTTTTAAAAATGTGTTAACCAGGGTGCAGGGTAAGCACATTCCCTTTAGAGTGAAGGGCAAGGCTGGTAGAAGTAGGGAACCCTGGATGACTCGAGATATTGAGACTCTGGTCAAAAAGAAGAAGGAGGCATATGACGTACATAAGCAACTGGGATCAAGTAGATCCCTTGAAGAGTATAGAGATTGTCGAAATAGAGTTAAGAGGGAAATCAGGAGGGCAAAAAGGGGACATGAAATTGCTTTGGCAAATAATGCAAGGGAGAATCCAAAGAGATTCTACAGATACATAAAGGGGAAAAGAGTAACTAGGGACAGAGTAGGGCCTCTTAAGGATCAACAAGGGCATTTATGTGCAGAGCCACAAGAGTTGGGTGAGATCCTGAATGAATATTTCTCATCGGTATTCACGGTGGAGAAAGGCATGGATGTTAGGAAACTAAGGGAAATAAATAGTGATGTCTTGAGAAGTGTGCATATTACAGAGGAGGAGGTGCTGGAAGTCTTAAAGCGCATCAAGGTAGATAAATCCCCGGGACCTGATGAAATGTATCCCAGGATGTTGTGGGAGGCTAGGGAGGAAATTGCGGGTCCCCTAACCGAGATATTTGAATCATCGGCAGCCACAGGTGAGGTGCCTGAAGATTGGAGAGTGGCGAATGTTGTGCCCTTGTTTAAGAAGGGCAGCAGGGAAAAGCCTGGGAACTACAGACCGGTGAGCCTAACGTCTGTAGTAGGTAAGTTGCTAGAAGGTATTCTGAGAGACAGGATCTACAAGCATTTAGAGAGGCAAGGACTGATTCGGGGCAGTCAGCATGGCTTTGTGCGTGGAAAATCATGTCTCACAAATTTGATTGAGTTTTTTGAGGGAGTGACCAAGAAGGTAGATGAGGGTAGTGCAGTAGACGTTGTCTACATGGACTTTAGCAAAGCCTTTGACAAGGTACCGCATGGTAGGTTGTTGCAGAAGGTTAAAGCTCACGGGATCCAGGGTGAGGTTGCCAATTGGATTCAAAATTGGCTGGACGACAGAAGGCAGAGGGTGGTTGTAGAGGGTTGTTTTTCAAACTGGAGGCCTGTGACCAGTGGTGTGCCTCAGGGATCGGTGCTGGGTCCACTGTTATTTGTGATTTATATTAATGATTTGGATGAGAATTTAGGAGGCATGGTTAGTAAGTTTGCAGATGACACCAAGATTGGTGGCATAGTGGATAGTGAAGAAGGTTATCTAGGATTGCAACGGGATCTTGATCAATTAGGCCAGTGGGCCGACAAATGGCAGATGGAGTTTAATTTAGATAAATGTGAGGTGATGCATTTTGGCAGATCGAATCAGGCCAGGACCTACTCAGTTAATGATATGGCGTTGGGGAGAGTTATAGAACAAAGAGATCTAGGAGTACAGGTTCATAGCTCCTTGAAGGTGGAGTCGCAGGTGGACAGGGTGGTGAAGAAGGCATTCGGCATGCTTGGTTTCATTGGTCAGAACATTGAATATAGGAGTTGGGACGTCTTGTTGAAGTTGTACAGGACATTGGTACGGCCACACTTGGAATACTGTGTGCAGTTCTGGTCACCCTATTATAGAAAGGATATTATTAAACTAGAAAGAGTGCAGAAAAGATTTACTAGGATGTTGCCGGGACTTGATGGTTTGAGTTATAAGGAGAGGCTGGATAGACTGGGACTTTTTTCCCTGGAGCGTAGGAGGCTTAGGGGTGATCTTATAGAGGTCTATAAAATAATGAGGGGCATAGATAAGGTAGATAGTCAACATCTTTTCCCAAAGGTAGGGGAGTCTAAAACTAGAGGGCATAGGTTTAAGGTGAGAGGGGAGAGATTCAGAAGGGCCCAGAGGGGCAATTTCTTCACTCAGAGGGTAGTGAGTGTCTGGAATGGGCTGCCAGAGGTAGTAGTAGAAGCGGGTACAATTGTGTCTTTCAAAAAGCATTTAGATGGTTACATGGGTAAGATGGGTATAGAGGGTTATGGGCCAAGTGCGGGCAACTGGGACTAGCTTAATGGTAAAAAACTGGGCGGCATGGACTGGTTGGGCCGAAGGGCCTGTTTCCATGCTGTAAACTTCTATGATTCTATGATTCTATATCTTCCCTTCCCCATCTCATCTCAAGGTAGCACCCTGTCCATAAATTTGGTCCTGTTAACCGAGGGAATGAAGACAGCTCCTTACGAAGTTTTGTACCTGCAGATACATAAACAAACTCCCCCCCACCATTGAAATGTTTCCATCATCTCAAGTCCCTGAACCTCTCGACCCCCTCCCTCCTCCAAATCTCAGATTGCATCCATCCAGGATGGCACAAACCTTTGGTTCTCACAGATTGGTGACATTCCTCCCAGTGTAAAATGCTGCCTAAATTGGCAGGCTTGTAGAGAACCTGGCTGGAGACGATGGAAGACAGGCTGGAACCATTTTTGCAGTATCGGATTAAGCTGTTACACTCTGGAACTCATCACAGTCTGTTTTCACCCTGTACACACAGGTCCAAAAAGTCAATCGTTTGGGCAAATTTTTTTATTTGTCCATCGAGTTCTCAAGGAAGTGCATTCAGATGTCCATTGTATGAAATAGTTCATGAAGCAAAAACTGTAGAAAGAGGGCAGCACGGTGGTGCAGTGAGTAGCACTGCAGTCTCACGGCACCGAGGTCTCAGGTTCGATCCCGGCTCTGGGTTACTGTCCATGAGGAGTTTGCACATTCTCCCCGTGTCTGTGTGGGTCTCACCCCCACAACCCAAAGATGTGCAGAGTCGGTGGATTGGCCACGCTAAATTGCCCCTCAGTTGGAAAAAATGAATTGGGTACTCTAAATTTATTTTTTAAAAATATTAAAAAATCTACATCATCGCAATAATCTGAAACCAGATGGTGATAGAATCACAGAATCCCTACAGTTCAGGAGGCCATTCAGTCCATCGGGTCTGCACCGACCCTCCGAAAGAGCACCTCACCTGGGCCCAAACCACTGCCCGATCCCCATCTCACCGTGGGACACTAAGGGGCAATTTAGCACGGCCAATCCACCTAACCTGCACATCTTTAGATTGTGGGAGGAAACCGGAGCACCCGGAGGAAACCCACGCACACACGGGGAGGCCACCTGAGGCCAGAATTGAACCCAGTCCTGGTAAGGCAGCAGTGCTAACCACTGTGCAACCTGAGATACTGAGGGACAGCTGCAGAAAGGAGCCATCCTCCAGGTGAAATGTTAGACCAGCGCCCTCTCTGCTCTCGGAGGTGGACAAAATGATTCAAACTCACTCTTACAAGAGTATGCAAGTTCTTCCCAGTGTGCTGCCCAATATCTATCCCTCAGCCAACATCACTAAAACAGATTAACTGGCCATTTCTGTTTGCACAACCTTGCGGTGAGCAAAGTGGTGGTCACGTTCCTCGATGTTCGACCGCAGTGACGTTGAGGAAGGAGCTACCTGAAGGCCCGCTCCATCCTCAAGCTGATCTCAAGCGGGGACCCTTGCTTGAATAGAATCTGCTGCACTAGTACAATGCTGGGATTGGTGCTGCACGGTTTTCTTTATTCATTCATGGGTTGTGGGTGTCGCTGCTGGATGGGCCAGCATTTATTGCCCATCCTTTTTTAAAAATAAATTTAATTTTTCCAATTAAGGGGCAATTTAGCGTGGCCAATCCACCTAGCCTGCACATCTTTTGTGTTGTGGGGGCGAAACCCACACAAACACGGGGAGAATGTGTAAAATCCACACGGACAGTGACCCAGAGCTGGGATCGAACCTGGGACCTCGGCGCAGTGAGGCAGCAGGGCTAACCCACCGTGCCGCCCCTACCCGCCCATCCTTAATTGCCCTTGAACCCAGTGGCATTTTCCAGTCAACCACATTGCTGTGGGTCTGTGGTGGAACACAAAAGTGAATGCATTTCTCACTCCGTGTCCTGAACAGGTACACAAACACAGAGACACGATGAGCAATGCAGGGAGAGGTCACATCACAACAAAAAAAAAAAGACCAGAGAGTTTTAAATTCATTTATTTTCATTCATCATAATCACAGCATCCTGTGCGTCTCCATCTCGAACACGAGCAGATCTCCCATTCAAGCTTCGGTTCAATTTTTTAAAAACACAAAATAAAAACTTTCAAACATTGTTTCAATTGAAAATGAGAGTGAACTTGAGGGGCTGTTTCTAAGCTGCGGACTGTGTGGGAATTTGTGCATCCCTGCCTAACCCAATGAGCCAAGTGCAGGGTTTTGATCAGCAGAAACTGTTTTGGATGGTCAGCCGACGACACAGATTCCAGGAAGTTTGTGAAAGAACCAGAGGTGAGATGGGAGGAATATTTGATAAAACAGTCAACTGTTACAATCTGCAATGCACAACAGGGAGAGGGAAAGGGTTCAGGGGGAATTTTCAAAAGGGAATGCGATCAATTTGAAAAGGATAAAAAAGCAAGGGTGGAGGGAGTGACTAGCTCTTTGGAGGAGTCAGCAGACAGAATGGAGCTGACAGCCCTCCTACACCGTGCAATGTGAATACACTACATATTTCTGTTTAGTGATTGTGAATGATATTGGGGGGAAAGGATTTGTCAAGGAGTTTGATGTGAGAGAGCAAATTTATCACAATTTGATTCAATAATACCAAGCTCTCTTGCAACATAAATGGGACGCTCACCCCATCACAACACACAAACTCCTACCAGAGGTGCTCACTCGCTTAGAGGGAAGAATGACCACATAAGACTCAAGCACTTTCACTTTTCCTGTCAAACAGATTCAGATCCAAAGAGTCACTACAGTGCAGAAAGAGGTCATTCGGCCCATCAAGCCTACACCTATCCTCTGAAAAAAACACCCCATTGAGGCCCACTTGCCCACCCTATTGCCGTAACCCCATCTAACCTGCACATCTTTACACTGAGAGGGGAAACCGGAGCACCCGGAGGAATCCCACGCAGACACGGGGAGAACATGCAAACTCTGCACAGTCACTCAAGGAGGGAGTGTGTAGGAAGGAGATAGGTAATAGACAATATTTTGCATCGCTTATTTGGAAAGTAAAGGGTGCACATGCAGGAATGTGGACATCGGAACTTACTTCAAGAAAAACACGAAGGGTTCGGTTGAAACTTCCATTTTAATTTTTAAAGCCATTCTGGCTGTCACTTCTCCGAGAAAGAAAAGGTGGAGGGCGATTCGGCAGAATGAGATGTTTCCACTTGTCTAAAGTTTGGGACCAATATTAGATAGTCACTAATAATTTAACACAGAATTGATCCAGAGAGTGGTGAGATTGTGGAACATACTCCCACATGGAGTAATTCAGTCTAATAGTTTAGATACATTTAAGTGGAGGCGAGATAGGTACAGGGGAGAAAAAGGAATAGGAGGATGTACTGTTAGGGCTGAGATGCAGACGGGTGTGAGGAGCTTTTTTTTTTTTTCTTTTTATAAATTTAGAGTGCCCAATTCATTTTTCCCAATTAAGGGGCAGTTTAGCGTGGCCAATCCACCTACCCTGCACATCTTTGGGTTGTGGGGTCGAAACCCACACAAACACGGGGAGAATGTGCAAACTCCACTCGGACAGTGACCCGGGTCCTCGGTGCGGTGAGACAGCAGTGCTAACCACCGTGCAGCCTGTGTGAGGAGCTTTTGGAGAGCATGTATAAATTGGGTTGAAAGGCATATTGTGAATGAAACGTAAATGATCGGAGTAGGACATCTGGAAGCGATGTCTGTAAATACCACACAAGAACATTTTATAACCCCTGGATGGTGCAGTGGTTAGCCCTGCTGCCTCACGGCACCAAGGACCCGGGTTCGATCCCGGCCCCGGGTCACTGTCCGTGTGGAGTTTGCACATTCTCCCTGTGTCTACGTGGGTCTCACCCCCACAACACAAAGATGTGAAGGGAAGGTGGATTGGGCACGTGAAATTGCCCCTTAATTGGGAAAAAAAGAATTGGGTACTCTAAATGAATTTAAAAAAAACAATGTTATAACTCAGTGAAGTCAAGACTGATGACCAGAGAAGCGAACAATTTAAGGAATGGAAAATAAGCTCCAGATTCTTGACGAGACACAAAGCGGAGTAGGCAGGAATGAACATTTCGTTACTCAGTGTTTGGACCCACTCTCTATTTGCGCGTTGAAATGGAGTTAAGCGACCCAGGGAGCTGGCTGGAGTTTCAAGGTGATGTTCTCGAAAGAAAGTGGAATCATTTCTGACATTTGAAATCCGTGCATGTTAGGAGAATGATAAACTGCAATTTAATCACGAACCACATATCTTAAAGAATGCATTTTTTGTTTTTAAAAAGACTACATAAATAATCCACAGAACAATACCTCAAAACAAGAAAATGTAGAAAAATAGGACAAATTGCTACCAAAGCAAGAGTGAAGTGATAACAGGGGAGCTCGTACCCCACCCTCCCCGAACAGGCGCCGGAATGTGGCGACTAGGGGCTTTTCACAGTAACTTCACTTGAAGCCTACTTGTGACAATAAGCGATTTTCATTTCATTTCAAAAGAAGAGCTTGTACCCCGAAGGGTAGGGGGGAGTACATGGGGGAGGGAGGGGAGAAGTTCGGACTGGTTGGGTTCGGAGCGGAGAAATTACATTCATGAGAAACGTGGGCATTGTCTGATTGTTTGAGGGGTGTAAGGTGGTGAGGAAAGCAGAGGTCAGATGTCGAGGGCCGTTTGGAGAGGTCCTGGCCTAAAACAATAACTTGGTTTTCTTTCTCACCCCCTTCCACCAAGACTCCACTTTCCCACATGCCAAAACACAACTGGCCCAAGTGTCATTGGTCACCCCGTGAGACCAGATGAGCAATTTGACTGTTTGAGGCATCACCCCAGACCCCCAACTGTTCTCTCCTAGCAATGGGCTGTGGATTGTGGTCTTTATCAGTAAACTCTTGATTGATCCCTGGCTGCTCCCCCTCCGTCAGGCACCCCCCCCCCCCCCCCCCCGCTTTTAGGGTCAACCTGCTTTTACCCTCAATTCCCCCACCCTCCCTCCTCCAAAGTCAACAATTCCAAGTCCAAAGTGGCATAAATACCCGGAGATTGGGCATCGCACTGATAACAGCAGCAACTCCCAGCTCCATGTCATCAAGGCAGTCTTGGTCAGGAACGTTGTGTAGTGTAGAACCCGGATGAGGATGGGGCAAGGGAAGCAAACACATAAAAGAAAGACCCCCGCCCAAAACAACTTCTCCACAACACGGACCTGCCGTCATGAGACACAGCTGAAATGGAACCTTTAAAAGCCCTGGGGTTTCACCAATGATTAAAGGAAAGGTTTCACAGAGAATACTTATTAAAATAAACTAAACACAAGGTACTGTACACAAACTGTGCAATAGTCACTGTCAATTGCACATTGGCTTTCAGCAACACAATATACCACCTTCCTCTTGGGACGAAGGTCATTACATAATTATACAACATCATAGGTGCTAATCAGAGCAGCACTGAGGCCCCTTCTGCACTGTTGCCTTATCTTTGATAGTTTCTCCCACCGTTAACGTGTGGGCTGCTCAACGTGGTGTGCAAGGACGTGTGGTGCTCCAGGTCACTGCTCACCGGACAACTCTGCAGACAACTGCCACTTTGACTGGGATAGGGTGCAGTTTCTCAGGGCTGCTAGTGACTCTGCTTCCCCATCCCGCCCAGCAGGCTTTTCAGCTCTGTAGCCGAGCCTGATCCTGCCATCTCTGATACCAGTTTAGGCATCATGTAGTGGTTGGAACCAGGCGCCAAGGCCAAATTCAGCAACAACAACCCCCTCCAAGCCAGCTCTGGACCAGGGTGGGCCTGTGCCTGCCGAAGAACACGGCAGGCACAGATCCCATGGATTTATTTTGGCAGCTGACGGCAAGATGGGCACGTCGAGGTGCTGAAAGAAGGGTGTTGTGCTTCATGGCCGGAATGCAAATTCATCAGCCCCCCGCCCCCGCCACATGGTCGGAACGTCACAGTGAGAACAAGCGATTAATAGAACAATCCCAACATTACACTCTCCACCGCAATGTTTTATTGGTTATTCAAGAACACACCGAGGAGTGACTCAAACTCTTGATGCCATGTCTCTACTTCTCTCCCCCTGCCCTCTGCAAGGTGCAGACTTTTACTGGAGCCTCACCATCGCATCCAAGCTGATATCCATCTCAGGCTGTCTCGCCATGGCATCACAGAAGAGCCTGATTTCGTCCTCCAGCTGGGGTGAAGGAGGGGTATTAGTAAAGAAAAGCGAGTCTGGCTCATTTCATTTTTCCCTCTCTCTCCAATCGTGCTGCAGGCCCTCCTTCCCGTCCCCACACAACCAGTTTGCTTCCAAGGCCCAGAGACACCTCGACCAACCCCAGCTAACACCTGCCACCTCCTACTCTCTGGGGCTCGCTATCATTAGTCAGGAAGCATCTTCAAACTCTGATGTTAAGGGGGAGAAAGAACAAAATAATCTGCAACAGTACAGATTTGGTCATTCCAGCATAACCCATCACCATTCCAGGGGCCCCCCCCTCGCTCTTCCCTTTCAGAAGTTTTTTCGTGTTTTGCTTTGTCTTCAAAAGTTCCTTCGAGAAATCAGTCCATACAAATTTACAAAATGAACAGGGTTTAGTTGCGTTGATATGGAGGTGGAGATCCAGTTGAAACTTCTTCCGTTGATGCAATGATATGTGGGGATTTGTTTTTCTGCTTTCTCAAATGCTTCATTCTTCACAGAGCAGGCACTCACTGCTCGCTATCCCACATCCTGAAATGTCCCCGTCAGAATGACCGCTTCCTTCTCTGAATGTGTGGCTCAGGGTCGTCGTTTTTTTTACAAGTGCCTAAAAGCTGCATTTTGGACATCCTGAAGAGAACAAGACAAAGAGAGGGAGAGAAGAGAGGAAAAACATCAACTCTTTACAGCAGGACAATGTGTTGGTCCTATCAAACGGCAAGTCTCAAAGTGGTTGCACGCCCTGTTAAATCTGCCTCCTCTTGCCGTCTCGCACTGTGGCTCTTCATTTCGTACCTAGCTGAGTGAAGGTTCCCAAAATGTGGGTTTAAAAAAAATATATATATTTATTAAAGTTTTTTAACAAAACAATTTTTTCCCCTTACAAACAATAAACCCACCGTAACAAAATAACACAAAATCGCCCTGAGCAAGATATATACATGGTAAAATTATATATTTACATAGCTTTATACACTGGCTCTCGCCCGTTCGTGCCAGTTTCCCCCACCCTCCAATGTTATCCCCCGCTCATCCGTCCCCTCAAACAATCTCTCGTTCCCCCCCGGGGTTGCTGCTGCTGCTGACTGACCTTCCTCTAACTCTCCGCGAGGTAGTCTAGGAACGGTTGCCTCCGCCTGTAGAACCCCTGCGCAGACCCCCTTAAGGCAAACTTAATCCTCTCCTACTTTATGAACCCAGCCATGTCGTTTGTCCAGGCCTCCACGCTAGGGGGCTTCGCCTCCTTCCACATTAGCAAGATCCTTCGCCGGGCTACCAGGGACGCAAAGGCCAGAATGCCGGCCTCTTTCGCCTCCTGCACTCGTCCACTACTCCAAATAGTGCTAGCCCCCAGCTTGGCTTGACCCGGACTTTCACCACCTGAGATATTGCTCCCGCCACTCCTCTCCAGAACCCCTCCAGTGCCGGGCATGACCAAAACATATGGACATGGTTCGCCGGGCTCCCTGAGCACCTTCCACATCTGTCCGCCACCCAACCACTACTCAACCTCGCCCCTGTCAAGTGCGCTCTGTGGACCACCTTAAATTGTATCAGGCTGAGCCTGGCACACGAGGAGGAATTAACCCTACCCAGGGCCTCAGCCCACAAACCTTCCTTGATCTCCTCCCCCAGCTCCTCCTCCCATTTACCCTTCAACTCTTCTACCAGCGCTTCCCCCTCTTCTTTCATCTCTTGGTGTATTGCCGAAACCTTGCCCTCCCCGACCCTTACACCCGAGATCACCCTATCTTGAATTTCTTGTGTCGGGAGCAGCGGGAATTCCCTAACCTGTCGCCTCACAAAAGCCCTCACCTGCATATATCTGAATGCGTTTCCCGGGGGTAGCTCAAACTTCGCCTCCAGTGCTCCTAGGCTCGCAAACGTCCCGTCGATGAGCAGGTCCCCCATTCTTCTTATCCCCGCCCGATGCCAGCCCTGGAACTCCCCGTCCATCTTACCCGGGACAAACCGGTGGTTACCCCTGATCGGGGACCACACCGAGGCTCCCACTGCACCCCTATGCCGTCTCCACTGGCCCCAGATCCTTAACATTGCCGCCACCACCGGGCTCGTGGTGTACTTTGATGGCGAGAGCGGCAGCGGTGCCGTCACCAGCGCCCCCAAGCTCGTTCCTTTGCAGGACGCCATCTCCATCCTCTTCCATGCCGCCCCCTCTCCCTCCATAACCCACTTACGGATCATCGCCACGTTTGCTGCCCAGTAGTAGCTCCCTAGGTTTGGCAGCGCCAGCCCTCCTCGGTCCCTACTGCGTTCCAGGAACCCTCTCCTTACCCTCGGGGTCTTATTTGCCCACACATACCCCATAATACTCCTACCTACTCTCTTGAAAAAGCCCTTGGTGATCACGATGCGGAGGCACTGGAACACAAACAAAAACCTCGGAAGGACCACCATTTTGACCGACTGCACCCTACCCGCCAACGAGAGCGGGAGCATATCCCATCTTTTAAAATCCTCCTCCATTTGCTCCACCACCCTCGTCAAATTCAGTTTATGTAGGGCCCCCCAACCTCTGGCTATCTGGATCCCCAGATACCGAAAACTCCCCTCCGCCCTAGTCAGCGGTAGGTCCCCTATCCCTCTTTCTTGGTCCCCTGCCTGTAATACAAAAAGCTCGCTCTTCCCTACATTGAGCTTATAGCCCGAGAACTCCCCAAACTCCCTCAAAGTCTGCATGAACTCCACCATCCCCTCCATTGGGTCCGCCACATACAGCAGCAGGTCGTCCGCGTATAGCGACACCCGATGCTCTTCTCCCCCACGGACCACCCCCCTCCATTTATTAGACTCCCTCAGTGATATGGCCAAGGGTTCGATCGCCAATGCAAACAGGGGGGACAGAGGGCCCAAAATGTGGGTTTGATAAGAAAGGGCCTTCAAATTTATTACAGAGAATCATAACGCCGGGGGTTGTGCAGGGAGAGATTTGCAGAGATTCAGCAAGTCACCGAAAGATCGGTATTCTTTTTCTAACTGCTTGTTAGAAGGTTTGCAACAATTGTGGATCTCTGCAACTCCCAACCTTGCCGCCCAGAATTTAAGCTTGGATTGGTTGGAATGTTGGAAAGCTGTTGGTTACTCTGGTTTGATGATGAGTTACTGGGGGATGGGAACCATTTCTCACCATGTACCAGACATCTGCACCTGCCGTCTGAGCAGAGGGACATTGCTGTGCGCAGGGCACTGGTTCGCCTTTCTCAGAAGAAGAAAAGTCACGGCTGGAATCAAAACCCGCATCACTGGGCTCGTTTGGGCAAGAAATCAGAGCCCCCCCCCCCCCCCCTTTTCACAAAGAATGGGGGAGATGGCAGTGGGGCAACAGTGTTGGCACATGCGTTCTGTACCCAACTTACCACGGCCGGTCTGACGCGAGAAGCCCACACCTATCTGGAGACGTAGGTGTACGTGCGGGGTGCTGACTGCGAGCCGTCCCCTTGCTCGGAGGGCACATTCAGGAAATCCCAGATCAGGATGGTGTCATCGTGAGAACTACTAACTATCTGGAACTCGTCAAACTGAAGCCTGAATACTCTCCCGGAATGCTCCTGCACAGGAAGAGAGAGAGAGAGAAAAACAGGAGGAAGGTGATGTAAACATTATTAGAAAAAAGCTCATGAACTGGCTTCACATTCCTGATACGGATGCTAATGTTGGGAAGTGCAGTGTTCCCCCGAAAAACAGCCGGTATTCCAGTCAGTTTCCTAACTACCTCCTTCAGCTGAACACAGGGGCCAGTTATACAGCCTCTCAAACCTGCTTCCACATCCAATATTCCTCATGAACTCCACTTTGAAACCCAATTCCCTATTCCCTAGTATCCAAAAGTCCTTCAAGCACAGTCTGAGCATGCTGAATCACTGACCATTCACAATGCTCCAAGAAACCCAGAGGTGCTCAACCCCCGAGTGAAGAAATTTCTCAACCTCGCTCTGAAGTGACTTGCATCTTATCCTATGTCTATACGGCCGAGTTCTCCATTCTCCCGCCAGATGAAACAGCCTCTCAGTATCCACCCTGTTTTAGCCTCCTAAGAATGGTGTCTGCTTCAATGAGGTGAACTCATCTTCCA
Source organism: Scyliorhinus torazame (assembly GCF_047496885.1). Lineage (NCBI taxonomy): Eukaryota > Metazoa > Chordata > Chondrichthyes > Carcharhiniformes > Scyliorhinidae > Scyliorhinus > Scyliorhinus torazame. The sequence continues at coordinate 2,711,808 of NC_092726.1, forward strand.
CACTCCCTTGGCCCATTCTGTGCAATCTCTACTGTGATTACCCACCTGACTGGGAGAAGCTTGTGCAATGTCCCCTTCAGACCAGAGTGGGCCGGGGATATCCTGAAAGGTTAACTTATTTCTTGATTATGACATGAGCTTCCGAGAAATGCCCAAGGTTGCTATGGGGTGATCAGCAAAGAAGCAAAGGGACGGAAAGCAAATTGTAGCGTTGTTCCTTTTTCAGCCTGTGCACAGAAGTCAGAACTGAGAATTCAGAGAACACAGAACGCGGAGAATTCTGAACGCAGAGAATTCTGAACACCGAGAATTCTGAACACCGAGAATTCTGAACACCGAGAATTCTGAACACCGAGAATTCTGAACACCGAGAATTCTGAACACCGAGAATTCTGAACACCGAGAATTCTGAACACCGAGAATTCTGAACACCGAGAATTCTGAACACCGAGAATTCTGAACACCGAGAATTCTGAACACCGAGAATTCTGAACTGAGAATTCTGAACTGAGAATTCTGAACTGAGAATTCTGAACTGAGAATTCTGAACTGAGAATTCTGAACTGAGAGCGCAGGACGCAGAGCGCTCCGGACGCAGAGCGCTCCGGACGCAGAGCGCTCCGGACGCAGAGAACTCAGGACGCAGAGAACTCAGGACGCAGAGAACTCAGGACGCAGAGAACTCAGGACGCAGAGAACTCAGGACGCAGAGAACTCAGGACGCAGAGAACTCAGGACGCAGAGAACTCAGGACGCAGAGAACTCAGGACGCAGAGAACTCAGGACGCAGAGAACTCAGGACGCAGAGAACTCAGGACGCAGAGAACTCAGGACGCAGAGAACTCAGGACGCAGAGAACTCAGGACGCAGAGAACTCAGGACGCAGAGAACTCAGGACGCAGAGAACTCAGGACGCAGAGAACTCAGGACGCAGAGAACTCAGGACGCAGAGAACTCAGGACGCAGAGAACTCAGGACGCAGAGAACTCAGGACGCAGAGAACTCAGGACGCAGAGAACTCAGGACGCAGAGAACTCAGGACGCAGAGAACTCAGGACGCAGAGAACTCAGGACGCAGAGAACTCAGGACGCAGAGAACTCAGGACGCAGAGAACTCAGGACGCAGAGAACTCAGGACGCTGAACTCAGAACGCTGAACTCAGAACTGAGAATTCAGAACGCGGAGAATTCAGAACGCGGAGAATTCAGAGCGCGGAGAATTCAGAACGCGGAGAATTCAGACCGCGGAGAATTCACAACGCGGAGAATTCACAACGCGGAGAATTCACAACGCGGAGAATTCACAACGCGGAGAATTCACAACGCGGAGAATTCACAACGCGGAGAATTCACAGCGCGGAGAATTCACAACGCGGAGAATTTACAACGCGGGGAATTCACAACGCGGGGAATTCACAACACTGAGAATTCACAACACTGAGAATACACAACACTGAGAATACACAACACTGAGAATTCACAACACTGAGAATTCACAACACTGAGAATTCACAACACTGAGAATTCACAACACTGAGAATTCACAACACTGAGAATTCACAACACTGAGAATTCACAACACTGAGAATTCACAACACTGAGAATTCACAACACTGAATTCAGAAGTGAGAATTCACTGAGAATTCCGAACACGGAGAATTCAGAACACTGAGAACTCAGAACTGAGAATTTAGAACGTGGAGAATTCAGAACGTGGAGAATTCAGAACTGAGAATTCAGAATGCGGTGAATTCAGAACGCGGAGAATTCAGAACGCGGAGAATTCAGAACGCGGAGAATTCAGAACGCGGAGAATTCAGAACACTGAGAATTCAGAACACTGAGAATTCAGAAGGCGGAGAATTCAGAAAGCGGAGAATTCAGAAGGCGGAGAATTAAGAAGGCGGAGAATTAAGAAGGCGGAGAATTCGGAACGCGGAGAATTCGGAACGCCGAGAATTCGGAACGCCGAGAATTCGGAACGCCGAGAATTCGGAACGCCGAGAATTCGGAACGCCGAGAATTCGGAACGCAGAGAATTCGGAACACCGAGAATTGAGAACACGGAGAATTGAGAACACGGAGAATTGAGAACACGGAGAATTGAGAACACGGAGAATTGAGAACACGGAGAATTGAGAACACGGAGAATTGAGAACACGGAGAATTGAGAACACGGAGAATTGAGAACACGGAGAATTGAGAACACGGAGAATTGAGAACACGGAGAATTGAGAACACGGAGAATTGAGAACACGGAGAATTGAGAACACGGAGAATTGAGAACACGGAGAATTGAGAACACGGAGAATTGAGAACACGGAGAATTGAGAACACGGAGAATTGAGAACACGGAGAATTGAGAACACGGAGAATTGAGAACACGGAGAATTGAGAACACGGAGAATTGAGAACACGGAGAATTCAGAACACGGAGAATTCAGAACACGGAGAATTCAGAACACGGAGAATTCAGAACACGGAACACGGAGAATTCAGAACACGGAGAATTCAGGCCACTGACAGTAAGCAAGGTTTGATCTGCAAGGATAACAGTTTTCTGTTCCAGAGTTTTTGAACAGATCACAGAATCATACAGTAGAGGCTCTCAGGCCCATTGAGTCTGCACCAACAACACTTCACCAATCCCACTTCACAGCACGCGGCCCATAGCTTTCAATGTTGTGGCATTTGAAGTGTTCATCCAAGTACTTTTTTAAAGGTTGTGTGGTTTCCTGCCTCGACTACCCTCCCAAGCAGTGGGTGCATCCCAGATTCCCACCACCCTCTGGGTGAAAATTCTTCTCCTCAAAACCTTGTTCTTGACCCTTGAAGTAAGGGGAAGAGCTGCTTTCTATCTACCCTTCCCGTGTCCCTCATCATCTTATCCACCTCAATCAGGTCCCCTCTTGGCCTTCTCTGCTCTAGCCTCTCTTCACAGCTGAAACGCTCCATCCTGGGCAACATCCTGGTGCAATCACCTCCTTCCTATAGTGCAGTGACCAGAACTGAACACAGTACTCCAGCTGTTGCTTAACAAAGTCCGGTACAGCCCCAACATGACCTTCACATCTTTCCTTGGGTCAGGAAACCAAAAACGGAGATCGCACTGGAGATGCAGTGTCACAGAAGGTCAAAAATACCTGCAGCAAGACTCCCTTACTGATGCCCACAAAGCCCTTGCAGTAAAGGTGAGGTTAACATTTGCCTTCCGAAAGGCTTGCTGAACCTTCGTGTTAACATTAGGTGCTCTCAGATTGAAGCCACAGCTTTCTGATTGCAGGGTAAGGGTGATCACAGAGCAAAGCATGCTCGTGATAAATAAAGGATGTCAGTTGAAGGGACATCTGGAATTCAGTCAGAAGCTGGATTCTTACCACCAATGTTCGCAGACAGAGAGTCCCAGCCGGAGATCGGGGGTCCAATGCAGCCACCAGGTCCCACACTTTAATTTTGCTTTAAAACAAAACAGAAAGAGAAGCCAAATGAATAAACGGAAAATTCAGAACACGGTCAGCTTTGGATGATCTCATTCCTCTGCCAGCAATGTGAACAGTCACAGCTCTTCCCCAAGTGCCAGATTGCAGGAGACTCCTTTGTGGAAGGTGCTACATCAATACATGTTGATGTTGTGCAATTAGAGACCCTGCTTGAGCAGCGACATTACACTTTCAATCCTGCTCACTCGGCTGAGGGTCAGTACTGAGGGAGTGCGGCACTGTCAGACGGTCAGTACTGAGGGTGTGCCGCACTGTCAGAGGGTCAGTACTGAGGGTGTGCCGCACTGTCAGAGGGTCAGTACTGAGGGAGTGCTGCACTGTCAGAGGGTCAGTACTGAGGGAGTGCTGCACTGTCAGAGGGTCAGTACTGAGGGAGTGCTGCACTGTCAGAGGGTCAGTACTGAGGGAGCGCCGCACTGTCAGAGGGTCAGTACTGAGGGAGTGCCGCACTGTCAGAGGGTCAGTACTGAGGGAGTGCCGCACTGTCAGGGGGTCAGTACTGAGGGAGTGCCGCACTGTCAGAGGGTCAGTACTGAGGGAGTGCCGCACTGTCAGAGGGTCAGTACTGAGGGAGTGCTGCACTGTCAGAGGGTCAGTACTGAGGGAGTGCTGCACTGTCAGAGGGTCAGTACTGAGAGAGTGCCGCACTGTCAGAGAGTCAGTACTGAGGGAGTGCCGCACTGTCAGAGGGTCAGTACTGAGGGAGTGCCGCACTGTCAGGGGGTCAGTACTGAGGGAGTGTCGCACTGTCAGAGGGTCAGTACTGAGGGAGTGCTGCACTGTCAGAGGGTCAGTACTAAGGGAGTGCCGCACTGTCAGGGGGTCAGTTCTGAGGGAGTGCCGCACTGTCAAAGGGTCAGGACTGAGGGAGCGCCGCACTGTCAGAGGGTCAGTACTGAGGGAGTGCTGCACTGTCAGAGGGTCAGTACTGACGGAGCGCCGCACTGTCAGAGGGTCAGTACTGAGGGAGTGCTGCACTGTCAGAGGGTCAGTACTGAGGGAATGCCGCACTGTCAGAGGGTCAGTACTGAGGGAGTGCCGCACTGTCAGAGGGTCGTACTGAGGGAGTGCCGCACTGTCAGAGGGTCACACTGAGGGAGTGCTGCACTGTCAGAGGGTCAGTACTGAGGGAGTGCCGCACTGTCAGAGGGTCAGTACTGAGGGAGTGCCGCACTGTCAGGGGGTCAGTACTGAGGGAGTGCCGCACTGTCAGAGGGTCAGTACTGAGGGAGTGCCGCACTGTCAGAGGGTCAGTACTGAGGGAGTGCTGCACTGTCAGAGGGTCAGTACTGAGGGAGTGCTGCACTGTCAGAGGGTCAGTACTGAGAGAGTGCCGCACTGTCAGAGAGTCAGTACTGAGGGAGTGCCGCACTGTCAGAGGGTCAGTACTGAGGGAGTGCCGCACTGTCAGGGGGTCAGTACTGAGGGAGTGTCGCACTGTCAGAGGGTCAGTACTGAGGGAGTGCTGCACTGTCAGAGGGTCAGTACTAAGGGAGTGCCGCACTGTCAGGGGGTCAGTTCTGAGGGAGTGCCGCACTGTCAAAGGGTCAGGACTGAGGGAGCGCCGCACTGTCAGAGGGTCAGTACTGAGGGAGTGCTGCACTGTCAGAGGGTCAGTACTGACGGAGTGCCGCACTGTCAGAGGGTCAGTACTGAGGGAGTGCTGCACTGTCAGAGGGTTAGTACTGAGGGAATGCCGCACTGTCAGAGGGTCAGTACTGAGGGAGTGCCGCACTGTCAGAGGGTCAGTACTGAGGGAGCACCGCACTGTCAGAGGGTCAGCACTGAGTGAGTGCTGCACTGTCAGAGGGTCGTACTGAGGGTGTGCCGCACTGTCAGAGGGTCGTACTGAGGGAGTGCCGCACTGTCAGAGGGTCACACTGAGGGAGTGTTGCACTGTCAGAGGGTCAGTACTGAGGGAGTGCCGCACTGTCAGAGGGTTAGTACTGAGGGAGCGCCCCACTGTCAGAGGGTCAGTACTGAAGGAGTGCTGCACTGTCAGAGGGTCAGTACTGAGGGAGTGCCGCACTGTCAGAGGGTCAGTACTGAGGGAGTGCCGCACTGTCAGAGGGTCAGTACTGAGGGAGTGCCGCACTGTCAGAGGGTCAGTACTGTGGGAGTGCCGCACTGTCAGAGGGTCAGTACTGAGGGAGTGCCGCACTGTCAGAGGGTCAGTACTGAGGGAGTGCTGCACTGTCAGAGGGTCAGTACTGAGGGAGCGCCGCACTGTCAGAGGGTCAGTACTGAGGGAGCGCCGCACTGTCAGAGGGTCAGTACTGAGGGAGCGCCGCACTGTCAGAGGGTCAGTACTGAGGGAGTGCCACACTGTCAGAGGGTCAGTACTGCGGGAGTGCCGCACTGTCAGAGGGTCAGTACTGAGGCAGTGCCGCACTGTCAGAGGGTCAGTACTGAGGGAGCGCCGCACTGTCAGAGGGTCAGTACTGAGGGAGTGCTGCACTGTCAGAGGGTCAGTACTGAGGGAGTGCTGCACTGTCAGAGGGTCAGTACTGAGGGAATGCCGCACTGTCAAAGTGGCCACCTCCCAGATGAAACGTTATATGATGAGTGACGATATTTCAAAAATGATTTTATTGCCTTCAAAGCTCTTTCTGAAAGTGGGGGATGAGAAAATCGATATCTCAATGACATTTCTCTCTTTCTTACCCGTCATAAGCACCGCTAACTATTCGCTTGTTGTCAAAACGAATGCATCGAACTAGTTCTTCATGGCCCTCCAGGACTCGCAGACATGCTCCACATTCGATATCCCACAGCCTGCAGCAGGGGCAGATCAATCAAAGGTGCAAAATGTCAGCAGTGGGAATCTGAAGCAAAAATAACTCAGCTGAAAGCACGGAAAGGAAAACTCTCTTTCAATCTTTAAGATGCTCCTTAAAACCCAAGTCAATGTTTCTGGCCGATCTGCCCGAATATCTCCTCAGGTTGTTGGGTCAGATTTTGTCTGATGACATTGCTGTGAAGCTTCTGGAGGTGTTTTACAATGCTCAAGGCGCTATATAAATGCAAGTTCTCATTGTTGAGATGAGCAGTTGGACAATGAGTTACGCGGGAGGGCGACGAGATGTTTGTGAGCGTTTACAGAGGGTTTGTGGCAAGTGCCATTTTCCACACAGGAGAGGTCTTGTTGTTGAATGGTGGGCGATGTCTGTCCGGTCCTGTGCCCAGGTTAACAAGCAAATGCTCAGCCCATTCAAAGTTCAGCAGGCAACGCTTGCACCTCAGTGCCCAGCGGGTTTAAACCCCGGTGCAGAGACTCGCACGCATGATTCGGGCCACAGTGTCAGTGCAGTCCGGAGGGAACTCTGCAATGACGGTGGCCACGCATTTCGCACGATGTTAAATTGAGCTTCCGACTGCAAGAAGAGTAGAGGAGGGAGGCCTCCCTGGTGACCTGGTCAAGACTTATTCCTCAACCAACATCATTATCTGGAAACCAACACAATGCTGTCTGTGGGATCTTACTGCCCCAACATTGGTCACCGCCCTTTCAGCAACCAGTGCGCGAAAAAGAAAAAAGGCACCCAATTGCCGGTGAATGCTGTGGGACAAAGCAACATGAAAAACAGCACCGCGAGGCAGAGGTTCCCGCTGTGGCTGCTGCACTGGCCATAGAGCCACTGGCGATGGCTCTCAGGGGATCGGCAGAGTGGCAGGGGATAATGAGGGGACAGATGGAGTATCAGGTGTAGCTCTATGCCGATGACCTCTTGGCTGTATGTTTCGGATCCGTGGGAGAGTATGGAAGGATTATGGGCCTGTTGGGGAGGTTTGGGGGGTTCTCGGGATACAAGCTGAATGTGAGCTGGCACAACGGGCTCATTTAGGGGGGATGCCATTTACGGTAGCGAGGGACGGGTTTAGGTACTTGGGGATTCAGGTAGCGAGGGAATGGACGGGGCTCCAAAAGTGGAACTTAACAAAGCTGGTGGAGGAGGCCAGGGAGGATCTTAAGAGGTGGGATACACCACTTTTTTTTTTAAATTTGGAGTACCCAATTCATTTTTCCCAATTAAGGGGCAATTTTTTTAGTGTTGCCAATCCACCTACCCTGCACATCTTTGGGCTGTGGGGGCGAAACCCACGTAAGCACGGGGAGAATGTGCAAACTCCACAGAGACAGTGACCCAGAACCGGGATCGAACCTGGGACCTCGGCGCCGTGAGGCAGCAGGGCTAACCCACCATGCTGCCCGGGATACCCTGCACTTAACGTTGGCGGGGAGGGTCCAAGTGGTGAAAGTGAATATTATGCCGAGGTTCTTGTTTATCTTTCAGGCTCTCCCGATCTTTATACCAAAGGCCTTTCTTCGGAAAGTGCACACAATCATCTCTGACTTTGTAAGGACGGGGAAGGTGCTGAGGGTGGGGAGGACCCTGCTACAGAGGCGGAGGCAGCAAGGGGAGGGTTGGAGTTGCCAATCTTGCTTCATTATTGGGCGGCGAATGTGGACAAGGTGCGGCGGTGGTGGGAAGGAGAAGTGGTAGAGTGGGTTAGGATGGAGGAGGAATCTTGTCAGGGGTCTAGTTTGAGGGCTATGGTGACGGCAGCATTGCCAATGGCTCCGAGTAGGTTTTCGGGGTGCCCGTTGGTGCAGTCCACGGTGAAGATATGGAATCAGCAGAGGAGGCATTTTAGGGTGGAAGGGATGTCGGTGCTAACGCTGCTGTGCGAGAATCATGGGTTTGAGCCGGGGGGCGGGGGGGGGGGATGGATAGTGTATACAGGAGGTGGAGGGAAGTGGGGCTGGTCAAGGTGTGGGATTTGTATTTGGAGGAAGAGTTTGCTAGTCTGGAGGAGCTAAGGGAGAGGGTAGAGCTGCCGAGGGGGAGTGAGTTCAGATATCTACAGGTTAGGGACTTTGCACGAAAGGTCTGGAAGGGGTTCCCTAGATTGCCGGGATACACCCTGCTGGAGCGACTGCTGCTTCCGATGTGGAAGGGGAGGGAAGAATTGGGGATATATATAAGTGGCTGGGGGAGCAGGGAGGCGAGCGGGTGGTGAAGATCAAGGAGAAATGGGAAGCGGAGTTGGGAATGGAGATCAATTGGGGAGTATGGAGTGATGCACTGCGCAGGGTAAACGGGACCTCCTCTTGTGCAAGGATGAGCCTGATGCAGTTTAAGGTGGTGCACAGGGTGCATATGACTCGGGAGAGAATGAATGGGTTCTTTCAGGGGGTAGCAGATGAGTGTAAGAGGTGTGGGTGGGGGCCAGCGAATCATGCGCACATGTTTTGGGGTTGTGAAAAATTGGGAAGATTCTGGGCGGGAGTGTTCGCGGTCTTAGCCAGGATAGTGGAGGAGGACCCGGACCTTTTGGTGGCGATATTTGGGGTTTCAGAGAAGCCGGAGATCAGGAGAGGAGGAAGGCCGATGTCCTGGCCGTCGCCTCTCTGATTGCACGGCGGTGAATTTTGCTGGAGTGGCGGCCGGCATCGCCACCGGGGGTAGCAGCTTGGTTGGGTGACCTGTACAACTTCCTGCGGTTAGAGCAGATAAAGTATGAGTTCAGGGGCTCAGTGGGGGAGTTTGAGAAAAGGTGGGGGATGTTTGTGACCGTGTTTGAGGAGCTGTTCGTCGGGGGGGTGGGGGGGGGGAAATGGAGGAAAATCTGTGCAAACTGTGTAGTTGATTGTTGGGAAGAATGTTTCCCGGGGTGTTTATTTGCTGTAACCTACTTTGATAAAGTTTAAAATGTGTTTAAAATGAAAAACGCCACGGAAATTCAGGTTGTGAGATGGGAGAGACATACCGGATTGTGTTCCCGGATTGCAGCGGGGAGTGTAGTTTGGGAGAGGTGTGAGATGGGAGAGACGTACCGGAATGTGTTCCCGGATTGCAGCGGGGAGTGTAGTTTGGGAGAGGTGTGAGATGGGAGAGACGTACTGGATTGTGTTCCCGGACTGCAGCGGGGAGTATAGTTTGGGAGAGGTGTGAGATGGGAGAGACGTACCGGATTGTGTTACCGGACTGCAGCGGGGAGTGTAGTTTGGGAGAGGTGTGAGATGGGAGAGACGTACCGGATTGTGTTACCGGACTGCAGCGGGGAGTGTAGTTTGGGAGAGGTGTGAGATGGGAGAGACGTACCGGATTGTGTTACCGGACTGCAGCGGGGAGTATAGTTTGGGAGAGGTGTGAGATGGGAGAGACGTACTGGATTGTGTTCCCGGACTGCAGCGGGGAGTGTAGTTTGGGAGAGGTGTGAGATGGGAGAGACGTACCGGATTGTGTTCCCGGATTGCAGCGGGGAGTATAGTTTGGGAGAGGTGTGAGATGGGAGAGACGTACTGGATTGTGTTACCGGACTGCAGCGGGGAGTGTAGTTTGGGAGAGGTGTGAGATGGGAGAGACGTACCGGATTGTGTTACCGGACTGCAGCGGGGAGTGTAGTTTGGGAGAGGTGTGAGATGGGAGAGACATACCGGATTGTGTTCCCGGACTGCAGCGGGGAGTATAGTTTGGGAGAGGTGTGAGATGGGAGAGACGTACTGGATTGTGTTACCGGACTGCAGCGGGGAGTGTAGTTTGAGAGAGGTGTGAGATGGGAGAGACGTACCGGATTGTGTTACCGGACTGCAGCGGGGAGTGTAGTTTGAGAGAGGTGTGAGATGGGAGAGACATACCGGATTGTGTTCCCGGATTGCAGCGGGGAGTGTAGTTTGGGAGAGGTGTGAGATGGGAGAGACATACCGGATTGTGTTCCCGGACTGCAGCGGGGAGTATAGTTTGGGAGAGGTGTGAGATGGGAGAGACGTACCGGATTGTGTTACCGGACTGCAGCGGGGAGTATAGTTTGGGAGAGGTGTGAGATGGGAGAGACGTACCGGATTGTGTTACCGGACTGCAGCGGGGAGTATAGTTTGGGAGAGGTGTGAGATGGGAGAGACGTACTGGATTGTGTTCCCGGACTGCAGCGGGGAGTGTAGTTTGGGAGAGGTGTGAGATGGGAGAGACGTACCGGATTGTGTTCCCGGATTGCAGCGGGGAGTGTAGTTTGGGAGAGGTGTGAGATGGGAGAGACGTACTGGATTGTGTTACCGGACTGCAGCGGGGAGTGTAGTTTGGGAGAGGTGTGAGATGGGAGAGACGTACCGGATTGTGTTACTGGACTGCAGCGGGGAGTGTAGTTTGGGAGAGGTGTGAGATGGGAGAGACGTACCGGATTGTGTTCCCGGATTGCAGCGGGGAGTGTAGTTTGGGAGAGGTGTGAGATGGGAGAGACGTACTGGATTGTGTTACCGGACTGCAGCGGGGAGTGTAGTTTGGGAGAGGTGTGAGATGGGAGAGACGTACCGGATTGTGTTACTGGACTGCAGCGGGGAGTGTAGTTTGGGAGAGGTGTGAGATGGGAGAGACGTACCGGATTGTGTTACCGGACTGCAGCGGGGAGTGTAGTTTGGGAGAGGTGTGAGATGGGAGAGACGTACCGGATTGTGTTATCGGAGGAACCACTGACCACGAGTCGGTCCCTGTACTGCAGACAGGCGATGCCTCGCTTGTGACCATTCAACGTGCGCACAAACTCGCAGGAGCCAGTGTTCCACACCTAGAGAGGGAGAGAGGGAGGCAGACGGAAGCACGATTAGCAACACATCTAGACAAATATTCACTAACACATCATCAAGGAACTCTGAAGAACAGAGGGACAAGGGCGAGTAACTGGGATCAGCTTCTGAACTCAGGAGGGATATTAAGACTCACCCGAGCTTGGGATAATCCTGATAGAACAATAAGGGAATGAGTTCTATAGAAGGGTCATTTAGACCCAAAACCTGAACTCTGATTCTCTCTTCACAGATGCTGCCAGGCCTGCTGAGTTTATCAGTGGGATTTTTAAATTATTAATGGAATGTTAAATTGGTGAATGCCAAGTTTGGGCTTTTATATGGTCAGGCGTTTCGAGGAGCTGGAGAGTGGTGTGGAGAGAGGGTGATGGTTCCCTTCACTTGAGATGTCAATGGGCTGTGAGTGCTAATCCCATTCCACAGACTGGAACACACAATGCAGCCTGACAATGCCGATGCAGTAACTGAGGGAGGGCTGAGCTGTCAGAGGGGCAGGACTGAGGGTGCCCGACACGGACCAGAGTGTTTCACTCTGCCAGTGGAGGAGACAGTAAACCCAAACTCAGTTGAAGTGAAATCTAAAATGTCGAGCAGGAATTACAGTTCTCAAACCGCCGTGGGCCGATAATTATCCCTGAATCAACATGCGTGAAAGAAACTTTTTGCGCTTGGATCTCAGTCCTGTTTATGGGGAATTTCTGTTTACCATTTGGCAGGTGCATTATCCAGTAAAACAACAGTGACTGTGTTACATAGAGCATTAGCTGACTGCAACTGATTTGGGGAGTCCCAACTATGGGAGTGTTCATCGTATATTATTGTATTCAGGAGCGCTAACTGGGCAGTCTCTTCTAAATAGATACAGACTAAATCTTTGATCCGGAGCTGAGGGGACACAAGCTTGTAGAATCATAGAATCTGTAGTGAAGAAGGAGTCTATTCGGCTCATCGAGTCTGCACCAACCCTCCGTAAGAGCGCCACACCCACGTCCACAGCCTATCCCCGCAAACCCACTATAAGAGGAAATTTTGCATGGCCAGTCCACCTAAACAGCACATCTCTGGACTTATGGCAGTGGTCAGGATGTAGCACTTTACAAATGTGAATTCCACAAGATGCTCAGATGTCTCGGGAACATTTCTGAAACTCGACCCGATGGGAAAATGTTTGGAAGAGTGGATCAATGATCAGCTGATCCAAGCCAGTGAGCCGGAGACATGGGAATTCCAATTCAATTTCACCCAGCATCCATTCCGTTGCTGGGAAGAGTTGATACAATACATTTATCTGACAAGGACCAAACTCTGTGTTGGTCACAACACCCCCACTGGATCAGGCAGCCTGTCGACTCCAGTCTGCTGAGCTGGCAAGGTTTTTATTGGCGAAGGGAATCAAAGGGCATGGAGCAAAGATGGGGATACGGAGTTTGTGTACAGATCAGTTCGGGACTGACACATCAGGCTCGAGAGGCAGAATGGTCTCTTACTTCAACATCAGGGCGAGGGAGAAAACGAACAGACAAACATTGAAGAAAAGAAAAGGAAGGAGTGATGAAAGAGGTCTTACTTTAATGGTCCTATCCCCAGAAGCTGAAACGATGTACTTATCATCAAAATCCACAACGTTGACAGCTGCCCTGTGTCCGACGAGCACTCTGCGCAAGGTGATGTCCGTGGATGTGCTCATGTCCCACACAGCTATCGAACGATCTTTGGAGCAGGTGACCATCATTCCATTGGTGAAGCGAAGATGCAGGACAGCTTCACAGTGATGGATCAGTGTGTTTAACATCTCCCCTGTACCAACGTCCCACACTCTGCAACGGTCAAATCAAACATACAGCACCCAAGTTAAATAGAAGCACTGAGTAGTGGGTTCAGAGAGAGGATGGGGGGGGGGGGGGGGGGCAAGCACACGTAGGCAGAGCAGTGGGTTAAATACTCATCCTTGCACCTTTGGGTGCCAGGTAACAGGTGACTGAGCCAGTGCTCTCCAGTCATTGGATCAGGCACCAGAATCGGCCATTCAGCCCCGCGCGTCTGCTCCGCCATTCAATGTCATGACTCATCTAATTAACCGGAACTCAACTTTCTTGCCTGTCTCCTGTAAGCCTTAACTCACTCAGCGATGAAAAATGTGTCTAACGAAGGGGTTAACGAGGCTCACCAGAGAGTGAGTGTTTCACCTCGACACCCCAGTGTGGTTTACGCAGAGCATCAGTTCCTATTGCCAAGTCGAGCATACACCTGGAAGTAAGCAGCCACATACCTTACTGTGGAGTCCGAGGATCCAGTAATGATCACTTTGTCATCATACTGCAGACACAGCACCGAGCCAGTGTGTCCTGTCAGAACGTTCTTACACTCCAATGTGTTCTTGTCCCAAATCTGGAGAGGGCAGAACAAATATCACAGATCTCCATACCCTCTCCCTTCCACCAATCACAGACTCCTCACCCTCTCCCTTCCACCAATCAGGCTCCCCACCCTCTCCCTTCCACCAATCACAGACTCCTCACCCTCTCCCTTCCACCAATCACAGACTCCTCACCCTCTCCCTTCCACCAATCATGCTCCTCACCCTCTCCCTTCCACCAATCACAGACTCCTCACCCTCTCCCTTCCACGAATCACAGACTCCTCACCCTCTCCCTTCCACCAATCACAGACTCCTCACCCTCTCCCTTCCACCAATCACAGACTCCTCACCCTCTCCCTTCCACCAATCACAAGACTCCTCACCGGCTCCCTTCCACAATTCACAGACTCCGCCCCCTCTCCCTTCCACCAATCACAGACTCCTCACCCTCTCCCTTCCACCAATCACAGACTCCTCACCCTCTCCCTTCCACCAATCAGGCTCCTCACCCTCTCCCTTCCACCAATCAGGCTCCTCAGCCTCTCCCTTCCACCAATCACAGACTCCTCACCCTCTCCCTTCCACCAATCAGGCTCCTCACCCTCTCTCTTCCACCAATCACAGACTCCTCACCCTCTTCCTTCCACCAATCACAGACTCCTCACCCTCTCCCTTCCACCAATCACAGACTCCTCACCGGCTCCCTTCCACAAATCACAGACTCCGGCCCCTCTCCCTTCCACCAATCACAGACTCCTCACCCTCTCCCTTCCACCGATCACAGAGTCCTCCGCCCCCTCTCCCTTCCACCAATCAGGCTCCTCACCCTCCCCTCTGCTCCAGGTTTCAATATTCTTGCTGTGGAATGGAGACCAGGCCTGAGCAGTGCACAAGTCAATTAATGCTGACCAACCAACAGATTCCTTTGTGTGACTAAAAGCAGCTCCTGTGGGGATGAGCAGATATTAAACTGGACCCCAGGCTGCTCTGATACTGTGCATATCCCCATTACAACACAACCTGAACCATAAGACTATGATTAATAAACCCATGACAGACTTCCGGGTGCGGCGATGACCAGCTGAGTCGCACGTTTCGGCAGCTCCCTGTGAAACGGACCTTTGGGCTCTTGATAGGAGCCCCAACGGCAATTTTGACGGCTAAAAACACTGTGCGGTAAACCAGAAGGGAATCCCCCCTGGATACGGATGGAAAAAGGAGGAGAGAGTGGCCAGATTGCAGTGGATCCTTTAGAACAGCGGCAAGGAAGGCAAGCAAAAACCAAGATGGCGTCGGAAGGTGGCAGTTTAACATGGGGCCCTGAACAACAAGAGTTCTTGAAATGTTGTGTGGAAGAGCTCAAAAAGGAAATGAAGAAAGAGTTGTTGGCCCCGATACTACAGGCGATCGAAGGGCTAAAGGAGGAACAAAAGACCCAGGAGCGGGAGCTTCGGGTCGTGAAGGCAAAGGCAGCCGAGAATGAGGACGACATACAGGGCCTGGTGGTGAAGTCGGAGATACAGGAGGCACATCAGAAACGATGTGTGGAAAGGTTGGAGGCACTGGAAAACAACGCAAGGAGGAACAACCTGAGGATTCTTGGTCTTCCTGAAGGTGTGGAGGGAGCGGACGTCGGGGCATATGTGAGCACGATGCTGCACTCGTTAATGGGAGCGGAGGCCCCGGCGGGTCCGTTGGAGGTGGAGGGAGCATACCGAGTGATGGCGCGAGGACCGAGAGCAGGAGAAATTCCCAGAGCCATAGTGGTGAGATTCCTCCGTTTTAAGGATAGAGAAATGGTCCTTAGATGGGCGAAGAAAACTCGGAGCAGTAAATGGGAGAACGCGGTGATCCGCGTTTATCAAGACTGGAGTGCGGAGGTGGCGAGAAGGAGGGCGAGCTTTAATTGGGCCAAGGCGGTGCTTCATAAAAAGAAGATAAAATTTGGAATGCTGCAACCGGCAAGACTGTGGGTCACATATCGAGGGAGGCACCACTACTTTGAGACGGCGGATGAAGCGTGGACTTTTATTGTGGAAGAAAAACTGGAATGAGCGGGTTATTAAAAAGAACGTTCGAACAAAGTGGTGGGGCGAATGTGGGGGGCAAAGAGGGGTTTTATGTACTAACCCTGCGATGTGGTAACTTTTCTCTCTCCCACAGGTGGTGATGGGGGGAGGAGGTGAAGGAGATGGGGCGTTGGCCATTGGGGGCGGGGCCAAGGGAGAAGCGCGGGCTTGGTTCCCGCGCTATGATAATCATGGCGGGAATAGAGAAGCAGGAAAGAGGGGGCGTCGCACGGTGCGAGCCGAGGTCACGGGGGAAGCCGAGGTCAGCCAGAGTTTGCTGACTTCTGGGAGCAACATGGGGGGAGTAATTACGCTAGCGGGGGATCTAGCGGGGGGGTGGGAGGGGGGAATTACTGGGTTGCTGCTGCTGGGGAGAGGGGGGAGCTGGTATGGGAGAGGATGGGCGGGGGGGCACCGCCTGGGGGAGATACAGCTGCGTGGGAACCGGGTGAGGAGCTGGAAAAAGGTGATGGCTAATCGACAAGGAGGGGGGGGGGGTAGGAAGCCCCCCAACTCGGCTGATCACGTGGAACGTGAGAGGGCTGAACGGGCCGATAAAGAGGGCACGGGTACTCGCACACCTTAAGAAACTTAAGGCAGATGTGGCTATGTTACAGGAAACGCACCTGAAACTGATAGACCAGGTTAGGCTACGCAAAGGATGGGTGGGGCAGGTGTTCCATTCGGGGCTAGATGCGAAAAACAGGGGGGTGGCTATATTAGTGGGGAAGCAGGTAATGTTCGAGGCAAAGACTATAGTGGCGGATAACGGGGGCAGATACGTGATGGTGAGTGGCAAACTACAGGGGGAGACGGTGGTTTTGGTAAACGTATATGCCCCGAACTGGGATGATGCCAATTTTATGAGGCGGATGCTAGGACGCATTCCGGACCTAGAGATGGGAAAGCTGATAATGGGGGGAGATTTTAATACGGTGTTGGAACCAGGGCTGGATAGGTCGAAGTCCAGGACTGGAAGGAGGCCGGCAGCAGCCAAGGTACTTAAAGATTTTATGGAGCAGATGGGAGGTGTAGACCCGTGGAGATTTAGCAGACCTAGGAGTAAGGAGTTCTCGTTTTTCTCCTATGTCCATAAAGTCTACTCGCGAATACTTTTTTGTGCTGGGTAGGGCATTGATCCCGAAGGTGAGGGGAACGGAGTATACGGCTATAGCCATTTCGGATCACGCTCCACACTGGGTGGACTTGGAGATAGGGGAGGAAACAGGAGGGCGCCCACCCTGGAGAATGGACATGGGACTAATGGCAGATGAGGGTGTGTGTCTAAGGGTGAGGGGGTGCATTGAAAAGTACTTGGAACTCAATGATAATGGGGAGGTCCAGGTGGGAGTGGTCTGGGAGGCGTTGAAGGCGGTGGTTAGAGGGGAGCTGATATCAATAAGGGCACATAAAGGGAAGCAGGAGAGTAAGGAACGGGAGCGGTTGCTACAAGAACTTTTGAGGGTGGACAGACAATATGCGGAAGCACCGGAGGAGGGACTGTACAGGGAAAGGCAAAGGCTACATGTAGAATTTGACTTGCTGACTACAGGCACTGCAGAGGCACAATGGAGGAAGGCACAGGGTGTACAGTACGAATATGGGGAGAAGGCGAGCAGGTTGCTGGCACACCAATTGAGGAAAAGGGGAGCAGCGAGGGAAATAGGGGGAGTGAGGGATGAGAAAGGAGAGATGGAGCGGGGAGCGGAGAGAGTGAATGGAGTGTTCAAGACATTTTATAAAAAATTATATGAAGCTCAACCCCCGGATGGGAGGGAGAGAATGATGGGCTTCTTGGATCGGCTGGAATTTCCCAAGGTGGAAGAGCAGGAAAGGGTGGGACTGGGAGCACAGATCGAGGTAGAAGAAGTGGTGAAAGGAATTAGGAGCATGCAGGCGGGAAAGGCCCCGGGACCGGATGGATTCCCAGTCGAATTCTATAGAAAATATGTGGACTTGCTCTGCCCGGTACTGACGAGGACCTTTAATGAGGCAAAGGAAAGGGGACAACTGCCCCCGACTATGTCTGAAGCAACGATATCGCTTCTCTTAAAGAAGGAAAAGGACCCGCTACAATGCGGGTCCTATAGACCTATTTCCCTCCTAAATGTAGATGCCAAGGTCCTGGCCAAGGTAATGGCAATGAGAATAGAGGAATGTGTCCCGGGGGTGGTCCACGAGGACCAAACTGGGTTTGTGAAGGGGAGACAGCTGAACACGAATATACGGAGGTTGTTAGGGGTAATGATGATGGCCCCACCAGAGGGTGAAACGGAGATAGTAGTGGCGATGGATGCCGAGAAAGCATTTGATAGAGTGGAGTGGGATTATTTGTGGGAGGTGTTGAGGAGATTTGGTTTTGGAGAGGGGTATGTTAGATGGGTGCAGCTGTTGTATAGGGCCCCAGTGGCGAGCGTGGTCACGAATGGACGGGGATCTGCATATTTTCGGCTCCATAGAGGGACAAGGCAGGGATGCCCTCTGTCCCCATTATTGTTTGCACTGGCGATTGAGCCCCTGGCGATAGCGTTGAGGGGTTCCAAGAAGTGGAGGGGAGTACTTAGGGGAGGAGAAGAGCACCGGGTATCTTTGTATTCGGACGATTTGCTACTATACGTGGCGGACCCGGCAGAGGGGATGCCAGAAATAATGTGGATACTTGGGGATTTTTCAGGGTATAAATTGAACATGGGGAAAAGTGAGTTGTTTGTGGTGCATCCAGGGGAGCAGAGTAGAGAAAGGTAACAAGGGACTTTCGTTACCTGGGGATCCAGATAGCTAAGAATTGGGGCACATTGCATAGGTTAAATTTAACGCGGTTGGTGGAACAGATGGAGGAGGATTTCAAGAGATGGGATATGGTATCCCTGTCAATGGCAGGGAGGGTGCAGGCGGTTAAGATGGTGGTCCTCCCGAGATTCCTCTTTGTGTTTCAGTGCCTCCCGGTGGTGATCACAAAGGCTTTTTTAAAAAGGATTGAAAAGAGCATCATGGGTTTTGTGTGGGCCGGGAAGACCCCGAGAGTGAGGAAGGGATTCTTACAGCGTAGCAGGGATAGGGGGGGGCTGGCACTACCGAGCCTAAGTGAGTATTATTGGGCCGCTAATATTTCAATGGTGAGTAAGTGGATGGGATAGGAGGAGGGAGCGGCGTGGAAGAGATTAGAGAGGGCGTCCTGTAGGGGGACTAGCCTACAGGCTATGGTGACAGCCCCATTGCCGTTCTCACCGAGGAACTACACCACAAGCCCGGTGGTGGTAGCTACACTGAAGATTTGGGGACAGTGGAGACGGCATAGGGGAAAGACTGGAGCCTTGGGGGCGTCCCCGATAAGAAACAACCATAGGTTTGCCCCGGGGGGAATGGATGGGGGATATGGAATGTGGCAAAGAGCAGGAATAACGCAACGGAAAGATCTGTTTGTGGATGGGAAGTTCGCGAGTCTGGGAGCGCTGACCGAGAAATATGGGTTGCCCCAAGGGAATGCATTCAGGTATATGCAACTGAGGGCTTTTGCGAGGCAACAGGTGAGGGAATTCCCGCAGCTCCCGACACAAGAGGTGCAGGACAGAGTGATCTCAAAGACATGGGTGGGGGATGGTAAGGTGTCAGATATATATCGGGAAATGAGGGACGAAGGGGAGACTATGGTAGATGAACTAAAAGCGAAATGGGAAGAAGAGCTGGGGGAGGAGATCGAGGAGGGGCTGTGGGCAGATGCCCTAAGCAGGGTAAACTCGTCGTCCTCGTGTGCCAGGCTAAGCCTGATTCAGTTTAAGGTATTACACAGGGCACATATGACTGGAGCACGGCTCAGTAAATTTTTTGGGGTGGAGGATAGGTGTGCGAGGTGCTCGAGAAGCCCAGCGAATCATACCCATATGTTTTGGTCATGCCCGGCACTACAGGGGTTTTGGATGGGGGTGACAAAGGTGCTTTCAAAAGTGGTAGGAGTCCGGGTCGAACCAAGCTGGGGGTTGGCTATATTTGGGGTTGCACAAGAGCCGGGAGTGCAGGAGGCGAGAGAGGCCGATGTTTTGGCCTTTGCGTCCCTAGTAGCCCGGCGCAGGATATTGCTAATGTGGAAAGAAGCCAAGCCCCCGGGGGTGGAGACCTGGATAAATGACATGGCGGGGTTTATAAAGCTAGAGCGGATTAAGTTCGTCCTAAGGGGGTCGGCTCAAGGGTTCACCAGGCGGTGGCAACCGTTCGTCGAATACCTCGCAGAAAGATAGACGGAATGGGAAAAAGAAGGCAGCAGCAGCCCAGGATCGGGGGGGGTGGGGGCAGGGGGGGGGAGGAACCAGAAGGACTCTCAGGGTTGTTAATATATACTGTATAGTATGTATAGGTCGTTGCTACAGATAATTATATATTGGACTGTTAAATTATATTTTTGGAGAGTGTTACTTGTGACAAGGCAGTTGCCAATTAGGGCTAGTTTTCATTTTTGTTATTTATTATTTATTCATTTTTTGTTTATAAAATAGGTCATTGTTATTTGTGCTGTTATAATATTGTGTAAAGGATGCACAATGTACTGTGTTGGTTGACCAAAATTTTCAATAAAATATTTAATCAAAAAAAATAAACCCATGACAAACTGACTGGATTCAGCTCAGTAACAAACCTTCCTCAATTCATTTGCTGCTCTATTTACCTTGATTGTGTTGTCGCGTAAACCGCTGATAATTTTCTGATCATCGTACTGTAAGCAGTAGACGCCTTTACTGGTCTCGCTGTGACAGTGTATCCGCTGTAGACCGTGATGCCCACACCTCCAGTTGGATTCAATGGTCTGAAAAGGAGACACAATTCACCTTTCCATTCATGTTGAAGCAAAGGACTGCGGATGCTGCAATCTGACACAAACGCTGAAAATACTGGGAAATCTCAGCAGGTCTGCCAGCATCCGTGAAGAGAGGGGGCAGAGAGCGAACGTTACGAGTCTGGATGATGCTTCATCAGAGATTTCAATGAAACGTCAGCTCCATTCTCTCTCCTGATGCTGTCAGACCTCCTGGGATTAGCCAGCACCTTCCTCTCATGTCGCTTCATCGTTCTCCCCCTCTGCCTTACCACAAACCCATCCCTGGGTTATTTCCTCCTACCCCACCTCTACCATCGCTCTGTTTGTGATCAGACACTGTTAAATCTCAAATACCTTCACTTTTGGCAAAACACCATCAACTCAAGACCTCTCTCTCTGCTGACTGGACACTTTGCAGGTTTTCCCATCTTCATGTCAGATTCCCAGCTTCTGCTGTATTTTGCTTTAGTGACAACCTCCTCCGCCTGTTGCTGTCCCATCTCCCAAGGCTACAGGTCAGAATTACCCAACCAGGCCAACTTGGAGAGAAAACCAAGGTCCTTTCTCTTGTGTAACGATCCCAATGGTCTTTCGGCCGAATTGCCTGGGGACAGGGAGCTCGGTCAGTAAAGAGAGTCAACAGCAGCAGACTGAGATTGTGGCCTGGACCAGGGAGAGATGATGCAGTGCGTGAAAAGGTGCTGTAAAACCACAATGTACAGAATCATACGGCCCTCGAGCCCATTCCAACCCAGCCCTTGGTTCAGTGGGCAGCAAGCTCACTTCCCTGTCACAACACTGCGGGTTGACACTACTAGCGCAGTCCTGAGGGAATGCTGCACTGCCGGGGGAGGCGTTAAACCACAATCCCGGTCTGGTGCATCAAAAAGACTCCAAGGCAAGACTTTGAAGATAGACAAGGGGATTCCGCACCCCTCCCCAAAATCACACACAAGTCCTGAGTCAATATTCCTGCCCGAACCTACATCAGTAAAACAGATTTCCAGTCCTAATCTCACTGCTGTGAGTGGGAGCTTGCTGTGCACAAAGTGGTGACATTTCCCTGCCACACTTTGTTAACTGTAATGACCAGGGCTGTGTTTTGGGATTTCCTGGAGTCTGTAAAGGTGCAAGATAAATGCAGGCACCTTCTTCTTCCCAGTGCGACTATTTATCAGATTGTGATTGGCCCGAACCCGTCCCCAGAATGCAAGCTGTAGCCTCTTACCTCTATGTCCTGGATAATTTGGGGATACAGGGACCTGTAGAAGGAATCTGGAGGTAGAATCCCATCGGAGGGCTTGTTCTTCAACAGATACTGGATCCTACAACATAAACAAAATCCAGGACGTGGACATCAAAATCTCTGCACTGAGATCGGGAACAATGGACACACCCCAATGCGGTGAGGAAGTGGTTAGCCCAGAGCTTTCACTTCCCGTGTGTCCCAGCTATCTCTAACTGGGTTCACCGTCACTACATGTCATTCTGTGAAGCATGATAAATCATCAATCTCGTCACAGATTATATACAGACAGGTGCACCTAAACATCATCGCTCAGGAGGAATAGGTAAAACAGATAAGACGGGTTGGACGTGGAGGAGGCGAACAAGTCTCCGTTAAGAGATCCCTCTCAAACCCGTGGGAGATTTTGGTTCAGATAAATAAATAATACTTTCTTCACCCACTCTTAGCAGATAATTAAAGTTACATAAAATAAATCTCTGCTTGCGAACTGGGAGGATTAGCTTCGTGCATTGTCATTTAGGGAGTGTTCTACTGGAGCAAAAGATGGGCAAATATATACAAAACTTTAATCTGCTGTTCTTTACATTTGATTTCGTTACCAAATGTTTGTGCAACAGTGCTCAGTGTACGCAAACAGAACTTGGGATGAAGCAATCAACGAGCTGCTAACATCGGCTCCTGAGCGCTCTCTGTGTCTCTCGCTCCAGACAGCAAGTACAGCTTAGCTACCTGCACCAAGCAGAGAATCAGGTCTCGCACACAATCATCTGCTTCTCACAGAAAATATTGTCAGCAGACATTGTTTTCTTGTAAATTAGTATAGTTCATGAAGTTACAAACCCCAATCCAGTAGTAAGGGCTGATTGAGGCTTGAAACAAGAGATGCAGACAGAAGGATCTAACTCTTATCAGACATTGTCCATTCCAGGATATCTTGTGGCAACATTTCAAATGAACATTGCCAAAGAGTAACCGGCCGTTTGTTGTGTTGCTGCTTGTGGGATGTTGTTGTGCCCAGAATAACTGCCACATCATTTCAAAGCAGAGTGACTGATTGTGGGCAGCACGTTGGGACATGGGCAAGGTGAGGAATGAAAGAAATGTGCATGTCTTTTTTTTTCCCAGCACACCCCTGCTCGTATAACTGTGGACACACCGTCTTCGCCACGTGTTTGGTTCTTCAGTTAAGCGGGCATCACAAGACACGGGATGAGAAAGTTTCACTTGGCATTTTGTGCAACAAATTCTCTCGGGAGGCATGGGTCTCCGAACCACGCCTGACACTCCAGACACTTTGCTGCAAATTCGCCTCTCTCCATCCTAATGATTGATAATCTCACACAAGAAAATCCTGGGGTCCAAAAGATGGAGGGAGAGATTTAATTAACTTCCCTACCTGTATGTTCCTACCCCCACTTTGCTGTGCTCAATCCTGTTGAGGGACAGTGTAACTGTGTGTCTACGATGAACAGCAGCATCAGCAGGATATTGCACTGCAGGAACCATCACAGCACAGTGCATCGACTGAAAAGGAATGTGCATTTCCAGTTGGCTGACTGCTGTCCAGTGACCCTTGGCTACCCAGTGACCCGTGACCCTTGGCTACCCAGTGACCCGTGACCCTTGGCTACCCAGTGACCCGTGACCCTTGGCTACCCAGTGACCCGTGGCTACCCAGTGACCCGTGACCCTTGGCTACCCAGTGACCCGTGACCCTTGGCTACCCAGTGACCCGTGACCCTTGGCTACCCAGTGACCCGTGACCCTTGGCTACCCAGTGACCCGTGACCCTTGGCTACCCAGTGACCCGTGACCCTTGGCTACCCAGTGACCCGTGGCTACCCAGTGACCCTTGGCTACCCAGTGACCCTTGGCTACCCAGTGACCCTTGGCTACCCAGTGACCCTTGGCTACCCAGTGACCCTTGGCTACCCAGTGACCCTTGGCTACCCAGTGACCCTTGGCCACCCAGTGACCCTTGGCTACCCAGTGACCCTTGGCTACCCAGTGACCCTTGGCTACCCAGTGACCCTTGGCTACCCAGTGGCTGGGTTGTCGTTGAGATGAGGTCATTGGGCCTCGTTGAGGGAGACTAAACCCAGACTCCTGGACCTGGACTCGGGATGTCATCACTCCCAGAACCTGGAATTCACACCCCTGGGAGGCATCAATGCTCCACCATCCTTACCATCCCCTCCTTTCGGAGAGCCCCTTCCACAGGGAATCTGTCCGCACCATGCGTTCCATCAGTTTCTTCCAGAGCATTCCATCGGAGATCACCCGATACCATTCCTTACACACAAGCTCAGCAGCACACAGTGACCGGGCATCCAGGAACGAGAGGATGTTCTCTGCAATGTGATCCAGACCACGGGCTACACAAGCAAAGACATAAACAGTGAAAAACAGGTCGGCTAAACTGGCGTCCATCAAGGGCTTGGCCCAAACCTGGACTCAAAGCAGCCAATGACACAGCAGTGCTGAATTGATGCGGGGCCAGCTGGCCCGCAGAGAGGTGGGAAATGAGAATGGGCTTGTACTCACTCGCCTTTGGGCAGCGGGTACCTTGTGTCTTTTGGAAGAGGAGGGCATTTAGCCCCTCCAATTTCCTGCACCCTTCAATGGGATGAGGGCTGATCTGGGACCACACTCCACATACCCAACACTCCCTCCTGTCACCGAATAACCTGGGTTAACAAAGGTTAATCTACCTCAACTATAATGTTCACTTTAAAGTTAAAGAAACAAAACAGAAGCAGGCAATTCGGTCCACCCAAGTTGTGCCAGCTCTCCATAAAAGTGTTGTCGATGAGTTGGGCTCGCCTGCGCTCTCCACACCAACACCCACCCAACCTGCACAACTGTGGGAGGAAACCCACGCAGACACGGGGAGAACCTGCAGACTCCACACATACAGTGACCCGAAGCCGGGAATCGAACCTGGGACACTGTGAAGCAACAGTGCTAACCACTGTGCCACCGTGCGGCCAACTACTCATTGCCATTTCCCCCTTAAACCCATTAACCATGTCTGCCTCTCTCTCTTTGTCATTCCCCACTTCTGGGTTTCAAAGACTTTATCCTTCAGCACAGGGAATGATGCAGACCATTCGCCTGAAAACATTCCTCCTAGCATGTGTTATGAACACACTGCGCGAGAACATATTTCAGCAATTCATAGCTCTGTCTCCATCAACAAGCGAGCGCTTGAAAAAAACATTCTCGCGCCGTAGCGATTAGGTTTATCCACAAATCCCAGGAAAGAATCACAAGGGAACATGGGCGAGAGAAGGGGGCAGGAGGGAGAGAAGGGGGTAGGAGGGAGAGAAGGGGATAGTGTTTGTGGCGGGCACAGATGCTGGGGACTGTCTCGTCATGTTGATAAGATTGTGAAAAGGGGATTAGATACATTGCTTGTATAACAGGAGGCAGGAAGTAAAGAAGCTGACCTTCGCTGGAGCAGTGTGCCCAATTTATTGCAGCACTGGCACAGTGGAACTGTCACAGGAGCAGCAATCCAGAGATCCAGGGGAATGCATGGGGCCCCGCTTCGAATGCCACCACTGCTGGTGGCAAAATCGGAATGAAATAAGAATCTGGAATGCTGATCATAAATCCATTGTCGTTATCATCTGGTTCACTCACGTTCTTCAGCAAAAGGAAATCTGCCGTCCTTACCTGGTCTGGCCTACATGTGACTCCAGACCCACAGCAAAGTGGCTGACTCTGAAATACCCCCTCAAGGGAAATTAGGGATGGGCAATAAATACTATCCCAGAAAGTGACGTCCAAATCACATGAAAGAAAGAAATATACACCCTGGTCCCACATTTTAGACGGGAACTGAGTGCAGAGGAGATTTACTGAACTCCAGTCCGATGGTGGAGGCTGGAGAGGGTAAAGTTGTGTTTCGAGAGACACAGGAGGAGAAGGAGCGATTTTATCACAGTATCTAAAATTACAAAGAGTTTCCAAAATTAAATAAGGGGAAGCAGTTTCCCCAGGGCAGGAGTGTGGGGACTCAGAGCAGTTTCCCCAGGGCAGGAGTGTGGGGAATCAGAGCAGTTTCCCCAGGGCAGGAGTGTGGGGAATCAGAGCAGTTTCCCCAGGGCAGGAGTGTGGGGAATCAGAGCAGTTTCCCCAGGGCAGGAGTGTGGGGAATCAGAGCAGTTTCCCCAGGGCAGGAGTGTGGGGAATCAGAGCAGTTTCCCCCGGGCAGGAGTGTGGGGAATCAGAGCAGTTTCCCCAGGGCAGGAAGGTGGGGAATCAGAGCAGTTTCCCCAGGGCTGGAGTGTGGGGAATCAGAGCAGTTTCCCCAGGGCAGGAGTGTGGGGAATCTGAGCAGTTTCCCCAGGGCAGGAGTGTGGGGAATCAGAGCAGTTTCCCCAGGGCAGGAGTGTGGGGAATCAGAGCAGTTTCCCCAGGGCAGGAGTGTGGGGAATCAGAGCAGTTTCCCCAGGGCAGGAGTGTGGGGAATCAGAGCAGTTTCCCCAGGGCAGGAGTGTGGGGAATCAGAGCAGTTTCCCCAGGGCAGGAGTGTGGGGAATCAGAGCAGTTTCCCCCGGGCAGGAGTGTGGGGAATCAGAGCAGTTTCCCCAGGGCAGGAGTGTGGGGAATCAGAGCAGTTTCCCCAGGGCAGGAGTGTGGGGAATCAGAGCAGTTTCCCCAGGGCTGGAGTGTGGGGAATCAGAGCAGTTTCCCCAGGGCAGGAGTGTGGGGAATCTGAGCAGTTTCCCCAGGGCAGGAGTGTGGGGAATCAGAGCAGTTTCCCCAGGGCAGGAGTGTGGGGAATCAGAGCAGTTTCCCCAGGGCAGGAGTGTGGGGAATCAGAGCAGTTTCCCCAGGACAGGAGTGTGGGGAATCAGAGCAGTTTCCCCGGGGCAGGAGTGTGGGGAATCAGAGCAGTTTCCCCAGGGCAGGAGTGTGGGGAATCAGAGCAGTTTCCCCAGGGCAGGAGTGTGGGGAATCAGAGCAGTTTCCCCAAGGCAGGAGTGTGGGGAATCAGAGCAGTTTCCCCAGGGCAGGAGTGTGGGGAATCAGAGCAGTTTCCCCAGGGCAGGAGTGTGGGGAATCAGAGCAGTTTCCCCAGGGCAGGAGTGTGGGGAATCAGAGCAGTTTCCCCAGGGCAGGAGTGTGGGGAATCAGAGCAGTTTCCCCAGGGCTGGAGTGTGGGGAATCAGAGCAGTTTCCCCGGGGCAGGAGTGTGGGGAATCAGAGCAGTTTCCCCCGGGCAGGAGTGTGGGGAATCAGAGCAGTTTCCCCAGGGCAGGAGTGTGGGGAATCAGAGCAGTTTCCCCGGGGCAGGAGTGTGGGGAATCAGAGCAGTTTCCCCAGGGCAGGAGTGTGGGGAATCAGAGCAGTTTCCCCAGGGCAGGAGTGTGGGGAATCAGAGCAGTTTCCCCAGGGCTGGAGTGTGGGGAATCAGAGCAGTTTCCCCAGGGCTGGAGTGTGGGGAATCAGAGCAGTTTCCCCAGGGCAGGAGTGTGGGGAATCAGAGCAGTTTCCCCAGGGCAGGAGTGTGGGGAATCAGAGCAGTTTCCCCAGGGCTGGAGTGTGGGGAATCAGAGCAGTTTCCCCGGGGCAGGAGTGTGGGGAATCAGAGCAGTTTCCCCAGGGCAGGAGTGTGGGGAATCAGAGCAGTTTCCCCGGGGCAGGAGTGTGGGGAATCAGAGCAGTTTCCCCGGGGCAGGAGTGTGGGGAATCAGAGCAGTTTCCCCGGGACAGGAGTGTGGGGAATCGGAGCAGTTACCCCAGAGCAGGAGTGTGGGGAATCAGAGCAGTTACCCCAGAGCAGGAGTGTGGGGAATCAGAGCAGTTTCCCCGGGGCAGGAGTGTGGGGAATCAGAGCAGTTTCCCCGGGGCAGGAGTGTGGGGAATCAGAGCAGTTTCCCCCGGGCAGGAGTGTGGGGAATCTGAGCAGTTTCCCCAGGGCAGGAGTGTGGGGAATCAGAGCAGTTTCCCCGGGGCAGGAGTGTGTGGAATCAGAGCAGTTTCCCCAGGGCAGGAGTGTGGGGAATCAGAGCAGTTTCCCCCGGGCAGGAGTGTGGGGAATCAGAGCAGTTTCCCCAGGGCAGGAGTGTGGGGAATCAGAGCAGTTTCCCCAGGGCAGGAGTGTGGGGAATCAGAGCAGTTTCCCCCGGGCAGGAGTGTGGGGAATCAGAGCAGTTTCCCCAGGGCAGGAGTGTGGGGAATCAGAGCAGTTTCCCCCGGGCAGGAGTGTGGGGAATCAGAGCAGTTTCCCCAGGGCAGGAGTGTGGGGAATCAGAGCAGTTTCCCCAGGGCAGGAGTGTGGGGAATCAGAGCAGTTTCCCCCGGGCAGGAGTGTGGGGAATCAGAGCAGTTTCCCCAGGGCAGGAGTGTGGGGAATCAGAGCAGTTTCCCCCGGGCAGGAGTGTGGGGAATCAGAGCAGTTTCCCCAGGACAGGAGTGTGGGGAATTGGAGCAGTTTCCCCAGGGCAGGAGTGTGGGGAATCAGAGCAGTTTCCCCGGGGCAGGAGTGTGGGGAATCAGAGCAGTTTCCCCAGGGCAGGAGTGTGGGGAATCGGAGCAGTTTCCCCAGGGCAGGAGTGTGGGGAATCAGAGCAGTTTCCCCAGGGCAGGAGTGTGGGGAATCAGAGCAGTTTCCCCAGGGCAGGAGTGTGGGGAATCAGAGCAGTTTCCCCAGGGCAGGAGTGTGGGGAATCAGAGCAGTTTCCCCAGGGCAGGAGTGTGGGGAATCAGAGCAGTTTCCCCAGGACAGGAGTGTGGGGAATTGGAGCAGTTTCCCCAGGGCTGGAGTGTGGGGAATCAGAGCAGTTTCTCCAGGGCAGGAGTGTGGGGAATCAGAGCAGTTTCCCCAGGGCAGGAGTGTGGGGAATCAGAGCAGTTTCCCCAGGGCAGGAGTGTGGGGAATCGGAGCAGTTTCCCCAGGGCAGGAGTGTGGAGAATCAGAGCAGTTTCCCCGGGGCAGGAGTGTGGGGAATCTGAGCAGTTTCCCCAGGGCAGGAGTGTGGGGAATCAGAGCAGTTTCCCCAGGGCAGGAGTGTGGGGAATCAGAGCAGTTTCCCCGGGGCAGGAGTGTGGGGAATCAGAGCAGTTTCTCCAGGGCAGGAGTGTGGGGAATCAGAGCAATTTCCCCAGGGCAGGAGTGTGGGGAATCAGAGCAATTTCCCCAGGGCAGGAGTGTGGGGAATCAGAGCAGTTTCCCCGGGGCAGGAGTGTGGGGAATCAGAGCAGTTTCCCCAGGGCAGGAGTGTGGGGAATCAGAGCAGTTTCCCCAGGGCAGGAGTGTGGGGAATCAGAGCAATTTCCCCAGGGCAGGAGTGTGGGGAATCAGAGCAGTTTCCCCCGGGCAGGAGTGTGGGGAATCAGAGCAGTTTCCCCAGGGCAGGAGTGTGGGGAATCAGAGCAGTTTCCCCCGGGCAGGAGTGTGGGGAATCAGAGCAGTTTCCCCAGGACAGGAGTGTGGGGAATTGGAGCAGTTTCCCCAGGGCAGGAGTGTGGGGAATCAGAGCAGTTTCCCCGGGGCAGGAGTGTGGGGAATCAGAGCAGTTTCCCCAGGGCAGGAGTGTGGGGAATCGGAGCAGTTTCCCCAGGGCAGGAGTGTGGGGAATCAGAGCAGTTTCCCCAGGGCAGGAGTGTGGGGAATCAGAGCAGTTTCCCCAGGGCAGGAGTGTGGGGAATCAGAGCAGTTTCCCCAGGGCAGGAGTGTGGGGAATCAGAGCAGTTTCCCCAGGGCAGGAGTGTGGGGAATCAGAGCAGTTTCCCCAGGACAGGAGTGTGGGGAATTGGAGCAGTTTCCCCAGGGCAGGAGTGTGGGGAATCAGAGCAGTTTCTCCAGGGCAGGAGTGTGGGGAATCAGAGCAGTTTCCCCAGGGCAGGAGTGTGGGGAATCAGAGCAGTTTCCCCAGGGCAGGAGTGTGGGGAATCGGAGCAGTTTCCCCAGGGCAGGAGTGTGGAGAATCAGAGCAGTTTCCCCGGGGCAGGAGTGTGGGGAATCTGAGCAGTTTCCCCAGGGCAGGAGTGTGGGGAATCAGAGCAGTTTCCCCAGGGCAGGAGTGTGGGGAATCAGAGCAGTTTCCCCGGGGCAGGAGTGTGGGGAATCAGAGCAGTTTCTCCAGGGCAGGAGTGTGGGGAATCAGAGCAGTTTCCCCGGGGCAGGAGTGTGGGGAATCAGAGCAATTTCCCCAGGGCAGGAGTGTGGGGAATCAGAGCAATTTCCCCAGGGCAGGAGTGTGGGGAATCAGAGCAGTTTCCCCGGGGCAGGAGTGTGGGGAATCAGAGCAGTTTCCCCAGGGCAGGAGTGTGGGGAATCAGAGCAGTTTCCCCAGGGCAGGAGTGTGGGGAATCAGAGCAATTTCCCCAGGGCAGGAGTGTGGGGAATCAGAGCAATTTCCCCAGGGCAGGAGTGTGGGGAATCAGAGCAGTTTCCCCGGGGCAGGAGTGTGGGGAATCAGAGCAGTTTCCCCAGGGCAGGAGTGTGGGGAATCAGAGCAGTTTCCCCAGGGCAGGAGTGTGGGGAATCAGAGCAATTTCCCCAGGGCAGGAGTGTGGGGAATCAGAGCAATTTCCCCAGGGCAGGAGTGTGGGGAATCAGAGCAGTTTCCCCGGGGCAGGAGTGTGGGGAATCAGAGCAGTTTCCCCAGAGCAGGAGTGTGGGGAATCAGAGCAGTTTCCCCAGGGCAGGAGTGTGGGGAATCAGAGGAGTTTCTCCCGGGCAGGAGTGTGGGGAATCAGAGCAGTTTCCCCAGGACAGGAGTGTGGGGAATCAGAGCAGTTTCCCCAGGACAGGAGTGTGGGGAATCAGAGCAGTTTCTCCAGGGCAGGAGTGTGGGGAATCAGAGCAGTTTCCCCAGGGCAGGAGTGTGGGGAATCAGAGCAGTTTCCCCAGGGCAGGAGTGTGGGGAATCAGAGCAGTTTCCCCAGGGCAGGAGTGTGGGGAATCAGAGCAGTTTCCCCAGGGCAGGGGTGTGGGGAATCAGAGCAGTTTCCCCAGGGCAGGAGTGTGGGGAATCAGAGCAGTTTCCCCAGGGCAGGAGTGTGGGGAATCAGAGCAGTTTCCCCAGGGCAGGAGTGTGGGGAATCAGAGCAGTTTCCCCAGGGCAGGAGTGTGGGGAATCAGAGCAGTTTCCCCGGGGCAGGAGTGTGGGGAATCAGAGCAGTTTCCCCGGGGCAGGAGTGTGGGGAATCAGAGCAGTTTCCCCAGGGCAGGAGTGTGGGGAATCAGAGCAGTTTCCCCAGGGCAGGAGTGTGGGGAATCAGAGCAGTTTCCCCGGGGCAGGAGTGTGGGGAATCAGAGCAGTTTCCCCAGGGCAGGAGTGTGGGGAATCAGAGCAGTTTCCCCGGGGCAGGAGTGTGGGGAATCAGAGCAGTTTCCCCGGGGCAGGAGTGTGGGGAATCAGAGCAGTTTCCCCAGGGCAGGAGTGTGGGGAATCAGAGCAGTTTCCCCAGGGCAGGAGTGTGGGGAATCGGAGCAGTTTCCCCAGGGCAGGAGTGTGGGGAATCTGAGCAGCTTCCCCAGGGCTGGAGTGTGGGGAATCAGAGCAGTTTCCCCGGGGCAGGAGTGTGGGGAATCAGAGCAGTTCCCCAGGGCAGGAGTGTGGGGAATCTGAGCAGTTTCCCCCGGGCAGGGGTGTGGGGAATCAGAGCAGTTTCCCCAGAGCAGGAGTGTGGGGAATCAGAGCAGTTTCCCCGGGGCAGGAGTGTGGGGAATCAGAGCAGTTTCCCCAGGGCAGGAGTGTGGGGAATCAGAGCAGTTTCCCCAGGGCAGGAGTGTGGGGAATCAGAGCAGTTTCCCCAGGGCAGGAGTGTGGGGAATCAGAGCAGTTTCCCCAGGGCAGGAGTGTGGGGAATCAGAGCAGTTTCCCCAGGGCAGGAGTGTGGGGAATCAGAGCAGTTTCCCCAGGGCAGGAGTGTGGGGAATCAGAGCAGTTTCCCCGGGGCAGGAGTGTGGGGAATCAGAGCAGTTTCCCCAGGGCAGGAGTGTGGGGAATCAAAGCAGTTTCCCCAGGGCAGGAGTGTGGGGAATCAGAGCAGTTTCCCCAGGGCAGGAGTGTGGGGAATCAGAGCAGTTTCCCCAGGGCAGGAGTGTGGGGAATCAGAGCAGTTTCCCCAGGGCAGGAGTGTGTGGAATCAGAGCAGTTTCCCCAGGGCTGGAGTGTGTGGAATCAGAGCAGTTTCCCCAGGGCAGGAGTGTGGGGAATCAGAGCAGTTTCCCCAGGGCAGGAGTGTGGGGAATCAGAGCAGTTTCCCCAGGGCAGGAGTGTGGGGAATCAGAGCAGTTTCCCCGGGGCAGGAGTGTGGGGAATCAGAGCAGTTTCCCCAGGGCAGGAGTGTGGGGAATCAGAGCAGTTTCCCCGGGGCAGGAGTGTGGGGAATCAGAGCAGTTTCCCCGGGGCAGGAGTGTGGGGAATCGGAGCAGTTTCCCCAGGGCAGGAGTGTGGAGAATCAGAGCAGTTTCCCCGGGGCAGGAGTGTGGGGAATCTGAGCAGTTTCCCCAGGGCAGGAGTGTGGGGAATCAGAGCAGTTTCCCCAGGGCAGGAGTGTGGGGAATCAGAGCAGTTTCCCCGGGGCAGGAGTGTGGGGAATCAGAGCAGTTTCTCCAGGGCAGGAGTGTGGGGAATCAGAGCAGTTTCCCCGGGGCAGGAGTGTGGGGAATCAGAGCAATTTCCCCAGGGCAGGAGTGTGGGGAATCAGAGCAATTTCCCCAGGGCAGGAGTGTGGGGAATCAGAGCAGTTTCCCCGGGGCAGGAGTGTGGGGAATCAGAGCAGTTTCCCCAGGGCAGGAGTGT
Source organism: Scyliorhinus torazame (assembly GCF_047496885.1). Lineage (NCBI taxonomy): Eukaryota > Metazoa > Chordata > Chondrichthyes > Carcharhiniformes > Scyliorhinidae > Scyliorhinus > Scyliorhinus torazame. The sequence continues at coordinate 2,744,149 of NC_092726.1, forward strand.
GGGGAATCAGAGCAGTTTCCCCAGGGCAGGAGTGTGGGGAATCAGAGCAATTTCCCCAGGGCAGGAGTGTGGGGAATCAGAGCAATTTCCCCAGGGCAGGAGTGTGGGGAATCAGAGCAGTTTCCCCGGGGCAGGAGTGTGGGGAATCAGAGCAGTTTCCCCAGGGCAGGAGTGTGGGGAATCAGAGCAGTTTCCCCAGGGCAGGAGTGTGGGGAATCAGAGCAATTTCCCCAGGGCAGGAGTGTGGGGAATCAGAGCAATTTCCCCAGGGCAGGAGTGTGGGGAATCAGAGCAGTTTCCCCGGGGCAGGAGTGTGGGGAATCAGAGCAGTTTCCCCAGAGCAGGAGTGTGGGGAATCAGAGCAGTTTCCCCAGGGCAGGAGTGTGGGGAATCAGAGGAGTTTCTCCCGGGCAGGAGTGTGGGGAATCAGAGCAGTTTCCCCAGGACAGGAGTGTGGGGAATCAGAGCAGTTTCCCCAGGACAGGAGTGTGGGGAATCAGAGCAGTTTCTCCAGGGCAGGAGTGTGGGGAATCAGAGCAGTTTCCCCAGGGCAGGAGTGTGGGGAATCAGAGCAGTTTCCCCAGGGCAGGAGTGTGGGGAATCAGAGCAGTTTCCCCAGGGCAGGAGTGTGGGGAATCAGAGCAGTTTCCCCAGGGCAGGGGTGTGGGGAATCAGAGCAGTTTCCCCAGGGCAGGAGTGTGGGGAATCAGAGCAGTTTCCCCAGGGCAGGAGTGTGGGGAATCAGAGCAGTTTCCCCAGGGCAGGAGTGTGGGGAATCAGAGCAGTTTCCCCAGGGCAGGAGTGTGGGGAATCAGAGCAGTTTCCCCGGGGCAGGAGTGTGGGGAATCAGAGCAGTTTCCCCGGGGCAGGAGTGTGGGGAATCAGAGCAGTTTCCCCAGGGCAGGAGTGTGGGGAATCAGAGCAGTTTCCCCAGGGCAGGAGTGTGGGGAATCAGAGCAGTTTCCCCGGGGCAGGAGTGTGGGGAATCAGAGCAGTTTCCCCAGGGCAGGAGTGTGGGGAATCAGAGCAGTTTCCCCGGGGCAGGAGTGTGGGGAATCAGAGCAGTTTCCCCGGGGCAGGAGTGTGGGGAATCAGAGCAGTTTCCCCAGGGCAGGAGTGTGGGGAATCAGAGCAGTTTCCCCAGGGCAGGAGTGTGGGGAATCGGAGCAGTTTCCCCAGGGCAGGAGTGTGGGGAATCTGAGCAGCTTCCCCAGGGCTGGAGTGTGGGGAATCAGAGCAGTTTCCCCGGGGCAGGAGTGTGGGGAATCAGAGCAGTTCCCCAGGGCAGGAGTGTGGGGAATCTGAGCAGTTTCCCCCGGGCAGGGGTGTGGGGAATCAGAGCAGTTTCCCCAGAGCAGGAGTGTGGGGAATCAGAGCAGTTTCCCCGGGGCAGGAGTGTGGGGAATCAGAGCAGTTTCCCCAGGGCAGGAGTGTGGGGAATCAGAGCAGTTTCCCCAGGGCAGGAGTGTGGGGAATCAGAGCAGTTTCCCCAGGGCAGGAGTGTGGGGAATCAGAGCAGTTTCCCCAGGGCAGGAGTGTGGGGAATCAGAGCAGTTTCCCCAGGGCAGGAGTGTGGGGAATCAGAGCAGTTTCCCCAGGGCAGGAGTGTGGGGAATCAGAGCAGTTTCCCCGGGGCAGGAGTGTGGGGAATCAGAGCAGTTTCCCCAGGGCAGGAGTGTGGGGAATCAAAGCAGTTTCCCCAGGGCAGGAGTGTGGGGAATCAGAGCAGTTTCCCCAGGGCAGGAGTGTGGGGAATCAGAGCAGTTTCCCCAGGGCAGGAGTGTGGGGAATCAGAGCAGTTTCCCCAGGGCAGGAGTGTGTGGAATCAGAGCAGTTTCCCCAGGGCTGGAGTGTGTGGAATCAGAGCAGTTTCCCCAGGGCAGGAGTGTGGGGAATCAGAGCAGTTTCCCCAGGGCAGGAGTGTGGGGAATCAGAGCAGTTTCCCCAGGGCAGGAGTGTGGGGAATCAGAGCAGTTTCCCCGGGGCAGGAGTGTGGGGAATCAGAGCAGTTTCCCCAGGGCAGGAGTGTGGGGAATCAGAGCAGTTTCCCCGGGGCAGGAGTGTGGGGAATCAGAGCAGTTTCCCCGGGGCAGGAGTGTGGGGAATCGGAGCAGTTTCCCCAGGGCAGGAGTGTGGGGAATCAGAGCAGTTTCCCCAGGGCAGGAGTGTGGGGAATCAGAGCAGTTTCCCCGGGGCAGGAGTGTGGGGAATCAGAGCAGTTTCCCCAGGGCAGGAGTGTGGGGAATCAGAGCAGTTTCCCCAGGGCAGGAGTGTGGGGAATCAGAGCAGTTTCCCCAGGGCAGGAGTGTGGGGAATCAGAGCAGTTTCCCCAGGGCAGGAGTGTGGGGAATCAGAGCAGTTTCCCCAGGGCAGGAGTGTGGGGAATCAGAGCAGTTTCCCCAGGGCAGGAGTGTGTGGAATCAGAGCAGTTTCCCCAGGGCAGGAGTGTGGGGAATCAGAGCAGTTTCCCCAGGGCAGGAGTGTGGGGAATCAGAGCAGTTTCCCCAGGACAGGAGTGTGGGGAATCTGAGCAGTTTCCCCAGGGCAGGAGTGTGGGGAATCAGAGCAGTTTCCCCGGGGCAGGAGTGTGGGGAATCAGAGCAGTTTCCCCGGGGCAGGAGTGTGGGGAATCAGAGCAGTTTCCCCAGGGCAGGAGTGTGGGGAATCAGAGCAGTTTCCCCAGGGCAGGAGTGTGGGGAATCAGAGCAGTTTCCCCAGGGCAGGAGTGTGGGGAATCAGAGCAGTTTCCCCAGGGCTGGAGTGTGGGGAATCAGAGCAGTTTCCCCAGGGCAGGAGTGTGGGGAATCAGAGCAGTTTCCCCGGGGCAGGAGTGTGGGGAATCAGAGCAGTTTCCCCAGGGCAGGAGTGTGGGGAATCAGAGCAGTTTCCCCAGGGCAGGAGTGTGGGGAATCAGAGCAGTTTCCCCAGGGCAGGAGTGTGGGGAATCAGAGCAGTTTCCCCAGGGCTGGAGTGTGTGGAATCAGAGCAGTTTCCCCGGGGCAGGAGTGTGTGGAATCAGAGCAGTTTCCCCGGGGCAGGAGTGTGGGGAATCAGAGCAGTTTCCCCAGGGCAGGAGTGTGGGGAATCTGAGCAGTTTCCCCGGGGCAGGAGTGTGGGGAATCAGAGCAGTTTCCCCAGGGCAGGAGTGTGGGGAATCAGAGCAGTTTCCCCAGGACAGGGGTGTGGGGAATCAGAGCAGTTTCCCCGGGGCTGGAGTGTGGGGAATCAGAGCATGCAGGTTGAAGGGAATTTGAGCAAGAATTGCACATGGTGTTTGGGAAAAGAGCAGGGAAGCAGGACTTGCAAACGAGGCGGCTCAGACGTCCATGACTGGGTGACGTACTGAGCTGCAAGTGAGTGCGCTGAACCCTTCTGGTCCCCGTACCTCCTCTCCTCTCGCCATGTACCTGGTAGGACTGTGATAAAGTCCCTCTGCAGCATTGGTTTCAGGTAAGAGTTGATGTGACCGTGCTGATAGTGACACATTCGGGATATCAAGTTCTCGACGAACTCCACCTGGTCGGTTTCTGTCCACTGGTCAAAGTATTTCACACACTGCTCTTTCTGTGTCTCATAACTATTAGAAGCTGCACGTTGCTTGGCTGTTATCATACTCGGCGTGCCATTGCTGAGTTTAGTCTGCAAAGGAATAACAATTGTTGTTTTTTAAACAGGAGAGAAAAAGAGAGTGGAGATTAGGCACAGCACTTTTTGTTTGCATTCACCGACGGACTCCAGTGTAGAAACTAACCCAAGGAAAGAGAGAGTTGGAAGGGTGGGGAGTAACTCAGGTACTTGTAGGGTGAGAGGGGTTCAAGGACTGAAGAACAGATGAGGTTCAGAGGGCTGATAGCACTGGTGGAGCCGGAGAACAAGCGGGGAATACACAAGATGCGAGAGTTCGAGCGGCAGAGAGCTGGGGCAGAATATGGCTGGAGGAGGTTGCAAAGTGAGGCTGGGGTTCTGAGGAAATTAGCTCAATTTGAAAATGGCCACAATGGGGAGGTATCTGATCATCCTGGTTATTGCGATGGGAGTGAGGCAGTGAAAGGTTAACATCAACAACACATCCAGTTCCCTGGCCATGGGTTAACTGGTGTTTGCAGATTTCACCCACAGGGTGCCGATAAAACTGATGGAAGTTCGACAAATCCAACTCCGCATTCTCGAATGTGGTCGTGTTTTCAGAGCGGTTCAATGAGATTGGTGTCAGAATATACCCCAGTATATCACGGTGCACACACACACTGATGGACACACAGTGGGACCAATCAACACACACAACACCGCAGCCAATCACCAGTTAGAGCACACTATGCTGCTTTATGCAGAACAGCTCAGCCTGCCAACTCTCGTCGCTCCAGCCAGCCTCGCAGGAATGTCCGGGCCATTCAATCCACGGTCACCGAGTCCGATTCGGACCTGCTACCCGACATTGACACCGAGGACCCGAAGGTGCCTTTTCGAGTCGGTATCGTTACAAAAAACAGGGTGTCCCCGAAGCAGAGAATCCAGCCTCTATCGGTATACAGCATCGATCCAGACGATGAGTGGTGTGCCACCCTGACGGCCAACCGGTCCCAAATACGATTCCGCCTGGACACTGGTGCCTCCGCCAATCTCATTGCGCGGTCTGTCCTCCAAAGCCTGTGTGTCAAACCAGCCATCGTGCCATCAGCCTGCCAGCTATTAGATTATAATGGCAAAGGGCAGCACGGTGGTGCAGTGGTTAGCACTGCTGCCTCACGGCACCGAGGTCCCAGGTTCGATCCCGGCTCTGGGTCACCGTGTGGAGTTTGCACATTCTCCCCGTGTTTGCGTGGGTTTCGCCCCCACAACCCAAAGATGTGCAGGGTTGGTGGAGTGAACACACTAAATTGCCCCTTAATTGGAAAAAATGAATTGGGTACACTAAATTTATTTAAAAAAAAGATTATAATGGCAATGCCATTGCTGCCAGCGGCTCATGCCAACTTGAAGTGATGCACAGGTCACGCAAAGCCATCCTTCCCTTTGAAATTGTGGGCTCCTCGAAAGCCTCCCTGCTTGGCGCGCAGGCATGCAAGCTGTTGAACCTAGTTCAGAGAGTTCACTCTCTCTCTCCTGCTGACGCATCTGCCTTTCAGGACACTGACTTCAGGGGGCAGCTCGACGCCATTATCAATCAGCACCGCAACGTCTTCGAGGGCATGGGCACGCTCCCGTACACCTACAAGATTTTTTTTTTAATTAAATATTTTATTGAAAATTTTTGGTCAACCAAAATCATTTGGTCATCCTTTACACAATATTATAACAGCACAAATAAGAATGGCCTATTTTATAAACAAAAAATGAATAAATGATAAATAACAAAAATGAAAACTAGCCCTAATTGGCAACTGCCTTGTCACAAGTAACACTCTCCAAAAATATAATTTAACAGTCCAATATATAATTATCTGTGGCAACGACCTATACATATTATACAGTATATATTAACAACCCTGAGAGTCCTTCCCATTCCGTCTATCTATCTGCGAGGTATTCGACGAACGGTTGCTACCGCCTGGTGAACCCTTGAGCCGACCCCCTTAGGACGAACTTAATCCGCTCTAGCTTTATAAACCCCGCCATGTCATTTATCCAGGTCTCCACCCCCGGGGGCTTGGCTTCTTTCCACATTAGCAATATCCTGCGCCGGGCTACTAGGGACGCAAAGGCCAAAACATCGGCCTCTCTCGCCTCCTGCACTCCCGGCTCTTGTGCAACCCCAAATATAGCCAACCCCCAGCTTGGTTCGACCCGGACCCCCACTACTTTTGAAAGCACCTTTGTCACCCCCATCCAAAACCCCCGTAGTGCCGGGCATGACCAAAACATATGGGTATGATTCGCTGGGCTTCTCGAGCACCTCGCACACCTATCCTCCACCCCAAAAAATTTACTGAGCCGTGCTCCAGTCATATGTGCCCTGTGTAATACCTTAAACTGAATCAGGCTTAGCCTGGCACACGAGGACGACGAGTTTACCCTGCTTAGGGCATCTGCCCACAGCCCCTCCTCGATCTCCTCCCCCAGCTCTTCTTCCCATTTCCCTTTTAGTTCATCTACCATAGTCTCCCCTTCGTCCCTCATTTCCCTATATATATCTGACACCTTACCATCCCCCACCCATGTCTTTGAGATCACTCTGTCCTGCACCTCTTGTGTCGGGAGCTGCGGGAATTCCCTCACCTGTTGCCTCGCAAAAGCCCTCAGTTGCATATACCTGAATGCATTCCCTTGGGGCAACCCATATTTCTCGGTCAGCGCTCCCAGACTCGCGAACTTCCCATCCACAAATAGATCTTTCAGTTGCGTTATTCCTGCTCTTTGCCACATTCCATATCCCCCATCCATTCCCCCCGGGGCAAACCTATGGTTGTTTCTTATCGGGGACCCCCCCCCCCCCCAAGGCTCCAGTCTTTCCCCTATGCCGTCTCCACTGTCCCCAAATCTTGAGTGTAGCCACCACCACCGGGCTTGTGGTGTAGTTCCTCGGTGAGAACGGCAATGGGGCTGTCACCATAGCCTGTAGGCTAGTCCCCCTACAGGACGCCCTCTCTAATCTCTTCCACGCCGCTCCCTCCTCCTCTCCCATCCACTTACTCACCATTGAAATATTAGCGGCCCAATAATACTCACTTAGGCTCGGTAGTGCCAGCCCCCCCCTATCCCTGCTACGCTGTAAGAATCCCTTCCTCACTCTCGGGGTCTTCCCGGCCCAGACAAAACCCATGATGCTCTTTTCAATCCTTTTAAAAAAAGCCTTCGTGATCACCACCGGGAGGCACTGAAACACAAAGAGGAATCTCGGGAGGACCACCATCTTAACCGCCTGCACCCTCCCTGCCATTGACAGGGATACCATATCCCATCTCTTGAAATCTTCCTCCATCTGTTCCACCAACCGCGTTAAATTTAACCTGTGCAATGTGCCCCAATTCTTAGCTATCTGGATCCCCAGGTAACGAAAGTCCCTTGTTACCTTCCTCAGCGGTAGGTCCTCTATTTCTCTACTCTGCTCCCCTGGATGCACCACAAACAACTCACTTTTCCCCATGTTCAATTTATACCCTGAAAAATCCCCAAACTCCCCAAGTATCCGCATTATTTCTGGCATCCCCTCCGCTGGGTCCGCCTCGTATAGTAGCAAATTGTCCGCATACAAAGATACCCGGTGCTCTTCTCCTCCCCTAAGTACTCCCCTCCACTTCTTGGAACCCCTCAACGCTATCGCCAGGGGCTCAATCGCCAGTGCAAACAATAATGGGGACAGAGGGCATCCCTGCCTTGTCCCTCTATGGAGCCGAAAATATGCAGATCCCCGTCCATTCGTGACCACGTTCGCCACTGGGGCCCTATACAACAGCTGCACCCATCTAACATACCCCTCTCCAAAACCAAATCTCCTCAACACCTCCCACAAATAATCCCACTCCACTCTATCAAATGCTTTCTCGGCATCCATCGCCACTACTATCTCCGTTTCTCCCTCTGGTGGGGCCATCATCATTACCCCTAACAACCTCCGTATATTTGTGTTCAGCTGTCTCCCCTTCACAAACCCAGTTTGGTCCTCGTGGACCACCCCCGGGTCACATTCCTCTATTCTCATTACCATTACCTTGGCCAGGACCTTGGCATCTACATTTAGGAGGGAAATAGGTCTATAGGACCCGCATTGTAGCGGGTCCTTTTCCTTCTTTAAGAGAAGCGATATCGTTGCTTCAGACATAGTCGGGGGCAGTTGTCCCCTTTCCTTTGCCTCATTAAAGGTCCTCGTCAGTACCGGGGCGAGCAAGTCCACATATTTTCTATAGAATTCGACTGGGAATCCATCCGGTCCCGGGGCCTTTCCCGTCTGCATGCTCCTAATTCCTTTCACCACTTCTTCTACCTCGATCTGTGCTCCCAGTCCCACCCTTTCCTGCTCTTCCACCTTGGGAAATTCCAGCCGATCCAAGAAGCCCATCATTCTCTCCCTCCCATCCGGGGGTTGAGCTTCATATAATTTTTTATAAAATGTCTTGAACACTCCATTCACTCTCTCCGCTCCATCTCTCCTTCCTCATCCCTCACTCCCCCTATTTCCCTCGCTGCTCCCCTTTTCCTCAATTGGTGTGCCAGCAACCTGCTCGCCTTCTCCCCATATTCGTACTGTACACCCTGTGCCTTCCTCCATTGTGCCTCTGCAGTGCCTGTAGTCAGCAAGTCAAATTCTACATGTAGCCTTTGCCTTTCCCTGTACAGTCCCTCCTCCGGTGCTTCCGCATATTGTCTGTCCACCCTCAAAAGTTCTTGCAGCAACCGCTCCCGTTCCTTACTCTCCTGCTTCCCTTTATGTGCCCTTATTGATATCAGCTCCCCTCTAACCACCGCCTTCAACGCCTCCCAGACCACTCCCACCTGGACCTCCCCATTATCATTGAGTTCCAAGTACTTTTCAATGCACCCCCTCACCCTTAGACACACCCCCTCATCTGCCATTAGTCCCATGTCCATTCTCCAGGGTGGGCGCCCTCCTGTTTCCTCCCCTATCTCCAAGTCCACCCAGTGTGGAGCGTGATCCGAAATGGCTATAGCCGTATACTCCGTTCCCCTCACCTTCGGGATCAATGCCCTACCCAGCACAAAAAAGTCTATGCGCGAGTAGACTTTATGGACATAGGAGAAAAACGAGAACTCCTTACTCCTAGGTCTGCTAAATCTCCACGGGTCTACACCTCCCATCTGCTCCATAAAATCTTTAAGTACCTTGGCTGCTGCCGGCCTCCTTCCAGTCCTGGACTTCGACCTATCCAGCCCTGGTTCCAACACCGTATTAAAATCTCCCCCCATTATCAGCTTTCCCATCTCTAGGTCCGGAATGCGTCCTAGCATCCGCCTCATAAAATTGGCATCATCCCAGTTCGGGGCATATACGTTTACCAAAACCACCGTCTCCCCCTGTAGTTTGCCACTCACCATCACGTATCTGCCCCCGTTATCCGCCACTATAGTCTTTGCCTCGAACATTACCCGCTTCCCCACTAATATAGCCACCCCCCTGTTTTTCGCATCTAGCCCCGAATGGAACACCTGCCCCACCCATCCTTTGCGCAGCCTTAGCTGGTCTATCAGTTTCAGGTGCGTTTCCTGTAACATAACCACATCTGCCTTAAGTTTCTTACGGTGTGCGAGTACCCGTGCCCTCTTTATCGGCCCGTTCAGCCCTCTCACGTTCCACGTGATCAGCCGAGTTGGGGGGCTTCCTACCCCCCCCCCCCCCCTTGTCGATTAGCCATCACCTTTTTCCAGCTCCTCACCCAGTTCCCACGCAGCTGTATCTCCCCCAGGCGGTGCCCCCCCGCCCATCCTCTCCCATACCAGCTCCCCCCTCTCCCCAGCAGCAGCAACCCAGTAATTCCCCCCTCCCACCCCCCCCGCTAGATCCCCCGCTAGCGTAATTACTCCCCCCATGTTGCTCCCAGAGGTCAGCAAACTCTGGCTGACCTCGGCTTCCCCCCGTGACCTCGGCTCGCACCGTGCGACGCCCCCTCCTTCCTGCTTCTCTATTCCCGCCATAATTATCATAGCGCGGGAACCAAGCCCGCGCTTCTCCCTTGGCCCCGCCCCCAATGGCCAACGCCCCATCTCCTCCACCTCCCCCCATCACCACCTGTGGGAGAGAGAAAAGTTACCACATCGCAGGATTAGTACATAAAACCCCTCTTTGCCCCCCACATTCGCCCCACCACTTTGTTCGAACGTTCTTTTTAATAACCCGCTCATTCCAGTTTTTCTTCCACAATAAAAGTCCACGCTTCATCCGCCGTCTCAAAGTAGTGGTGCCTCCCTCGATATGTGACCCACAGTCTTGCCGGTTGCAGCATTCCAAATTTTATCTTCTTTTTATGAAGCACCGCCTTGGCCCGATTAAAGCTCGCCCTCCTTCTCGCCACCTCCGCACTCCAGTCTTGATAAACGCGGATCACCGCGTTCTCCCATTTACTGCTCCGAGTTTTCTTCGCCCATCTAAGGACCATTTCTCTATCCTTAAAACGGAGGAATCTCACCACTATGGCTCTGGGAATTTCTCCTGCTCTCGGTCCTCGCGCCATCACTCGGTATGCTCCCTCCACCTCCAACGGTCCTGCCGGGGCCTCCGCTCCCATTAACGAGTGCAGCATCGTGCTCACATATGCCCCGACGTCCGCTCCCTCCACACCTTCAGGAAGACCAAGAATCCTCAGGTTGTTCCTCCTTGCGTTGTTTTCCAGTGCCTCCAACCTTTCCACACATCGTTTCTGATGTGCCTCCTGCGTCTCCGTCTTCACCACCAGGCCCTGTATATCGTCCTCATTCTCGGCTGCCTTTGCCTTCACGACCCGAAGCTCCCGCTCCTGGGTCTTTTGTTCCTCCTTTAGCCCTTCGATCGCCTGTAGTATCGGGGCCAACAGCTCTTTCTTCATTTCCTTTTTTATCTCTTCCACACAACATTTCAAGAACTCTTGTTGTTCAGGGCCCCATGTTAAACTGCCACCTTCCGACGCCATCTTGGTTTTTGCTTGCCTTCCTTGCCGCTGTTCTAAAGGATCCACTGCAATCCGGCCACTTTCTCCTCCTTTTTCCATCCGTATCCAGGGGGGATTCCCTTCTGGTTTACCGCACAGTGTTTTTAGCCGTCAAAATTGCCGTTGGGGCTCCTATCAAGAGCCCAAAAGTCCGTTTCACAGGGAGCTGCCGAAACGTGCGACTCAGCTGGTCATTGCCGCACCCGGAAGTACCTACAAGATTTTATTAAACCCGAATGCCACGCCTGTGGTGCACGCACCTCGCAGGGTCCCAGCACCCCTTAAAGACCACCTCAAAAAATGCCTTCCGGCGAATTGAGAATTTGCATTGATCCCAAGTATCTAAATCGCAATATTATGAGAGAGCATTATCCAATTCTCAAGTGCGAAGAGCTCACATGTGAGATGGCTTGCGCCAAGCTCTTTACTAAACTCAACGCCTCAAAACTCCGCACATTTAACACCCCCTTTGGCAGATATTGTTACAACAGGATGCCGTTTGGGATCATCTCTGCATCAGAAGTGTTCCATAGAATTCTGGAACAATTGATGGAAGGTATTGAAGGTGTTCGCGTCGATGTCCACCACCCTGCAGGAGCATGTTCGTCACCTCCAGCGCATATTCATGAGCATGGCTTACGCCTCAACAGGGCCAAATGCTCTTTTGGTCAGACGGAACACAAGTACCTCGGGGACCACATCTCCCAGTTGGGTGTGCGGCCGGATGCGGACAAGGTAGCTGCCATCACAGCTGTGAAAACACCAGAGGACAAGAAGGCGGTCCTCCGATTTCTGGGCATGGTCAATTTTTTAGGGAAATTCATCCCTAACCTCGCCTCTCATACCATGGCTCTCAGGAACCTGGTCAGGAAGACGACAGACTTCCAATGGCCCCCTGCCCACGAGCGTGAATGGAGAGAACTCAAGACAAAACTGACCAAGGCCCCAGTCTTAGCTTTCTTTGATCCAGCAAAGGAGACCAAAATTTCGACCGATGCCAGTCAATCCGGCATTGGGGCAGTGCTCCTTCAACGTGATGAGGCCTCATTATGGGCCCCCGTTGCATATGTGTCACGTGCGATGACCCCCACGGAGCAGCGCTACGCGCAGATAGAAAAGGAGTGCCTGGGCCTTCTGACCGGTGTGGTTAAGTTTCAGGATTATGTCTACGGACTGCCTCAATTCACCGTCGAGACTGACCATCGTCCGCTGGTCAATATAATACAGAAAGACTTGAACGAAATGACGCTTCGCCTCCAGCGTATTCTTCTCAAGCTCCAGCGATACGACTTCCAGCTGGTATACACCCCAGGCAAAGACCTCATCAGTACTGACACTCTCTCCACGGCAGTCAACACTCCATGTGACCCAGTGGGATTTGTCTGCCAGGTTGACGCCCATGTGGCATTCGTAGCCTCCAATCTACCTGCCTCGGATGACCGCCTCGTCCAAATTCGCCACGAGACGGCGGCTGACCCCTTGCTACAGCGTGTCATGCGCCACCTAACGGACGGGTGGCTCAAGGGCCAATGCCCTCAATTCTATAATGTCAGAGATGAACTGGCGGTAGTAGACGGGGTTCTTCTAAAACTGGACCGCATTGTCATCCCGCATAGCATGCGCCAGCTTGTCCTGGAACAACTACACGAGGGCCACCTTGGCGTGGAAAAGTGCCGCCGACGGGCCCGAGAGGCAGCGTACTGGCCCGGCATTAATGAGGACATAGCCAACACAGTGCTCAACTGCCCCACTTGTCAGCGCTTCTAGCCGGCCCAACCACGTGAGACCCTGCAGCCCCATGAGTTGGTCACGTCACCATGGACCAAGGTGGGCATCAACCTTTTCCACGTTCTGGATAGAAACTATGTCCTGATCGTGGACTACTTTTTGAATTACCCGGCGGTGATACAGTTGCACGACCTCACCTCGTCTGCAGTCATTTGTGCATGTAAGGAAACCTTTGCTCGACACGGCATCCCGCTCACGGTGATGTCGGACAATGGCCCCTGCTTCACCAGCCAAGAATGGTCCAACTTTGCCAGGCGGTCCAATTTTGCCCATGTGACGTCCAGTCCACTGTACCCCCAATCCAACGGCAAAGCGGAGGAGGGAGTACATATCGTCAAACGACTCCTATGAAAGGCTGCCGATGTTGGGTCCGATTTCTACCTTGCCTTGCTGGCCTATCGCTCCGCCCCACTGTCCACTGGCCTGTCGCCAGCCCAGTTACTCATGGGTCGCACCCTGAGGATGATGGTGCCGTCCATCCATGTCCCAGACCTCGACCACGTTCCGGTCCTTCGCCGGATGCAGCCGTCTCGTGCACAGCACAAGGCGGCTCATGACTCCCGTGCAGCTGATCTCCCTGCTCCGGCTCCAGATGACAACGTCCGCGTCCATCTTCCGGATGGTGGCTGGTCTGCAACCGCTGTTGTCCTTCGGCAGGTGGCCCCCCGCTCATTCCTGGTTCGTCTACCGGATAGCTCTATTCTGCGCCACAATCGACGCGCCCTTCGTCTCGTTCCACACTCGCCACGTGATCCTCCACTGCCGCCTCGCCCTCCTGCTGACCCTGCCACGGACTATGCAGAGATCCTGGTCACTCTGACTCCCCCTGACTTTGACGCAGTCCAGCCAGCTCCTGAACCGGCGGCTCTCGACCCACCCTTGAGGCGGTCAACCAGAATTCGTCGCCCACCTCAGAGACTCGATTTATGAACTTTTCGAACTTATGGACTCTCTGAATTGTTTCATTGCTTTGTTTGATCGTTTCCCTGGTTTGTATATAGTGTTGATCTCGTTACTCTTGTTGCATACTGCTTCTCTGCACCAGGCACCTTCCCATGTAAACAGCTTAGTTCTCATGTACATAGTCCTGTAAATATGTCTTCGCACCCCACACGTAGTTAGGAACATTCTCACCATACATTATTTATTGCCACACACATACATTTCTTTATAAAAGGGAGATGTCATAATATACACCAGTATATCATGGTGCAGACACACACACTGATGGACACACAGTGGGACCAATCAACACAGAACACCGTAGCCAATCACCAGTGAGAGCACACTCACTATATAGATAGAGGGCATCAGAGTTCCTGCTCATTCGGGATGCTGCCTCCTACAAGGACAGAGCTTACAGCTTACAGCACAGATCCTCACCATGTGCTGAATGCATGGATTGGTTAGGACAAGGCATAGGTCTTTAGTTCAATCTAACATCGTGTTAACCCACAGTGAAAGTATGTTCAACAGTTTCTAACTTAATAAAATAGTGTTGTACTATTTTAAGTGTTGGTGGCCTGTATGTGTTCCACGGATCCAGAGCACCCAACACAACAGTTGGTGGAGGCGGGCAACTCCAAAATAAATCGCCCCTTGACAGTCGCAATGCAGAGTTGAATCGTCACCTGATTAAATGTGTTCTTTTCCAATACAAGTTTCTTAGGGGGTTCAGCTTCATTAAGGTCATCGCGTCCAGATGCATTCTGGGGAGGACAAGACAAATTAAAAACACAGAGAAAAGAGAGCGGAGCAGAACTGGGAGTTTCACAAGGTTAATCTTTAAAAAGGAACAGCCAGAGGAGGGATAAAAGGCGGTGAATGAAGCATTGAGGCAGAGTTGGGCGCTGGAGAAATACACCGACTGCAACATGGTTTCGTCAGTATGGACTCCCAATGTTCATTCAAAGCCAGGGCATTCCAATCATTTTTATTTCTCTCCCACACACAGAAAAAATGACTTTGTTGAAGCTCTGGGCTCAGATTTCCTCCCTGCCCTCTCTCCAACAGCACCCAACTGTCGACACACCTTGTTCTGACAGTGAGCTGTGTTCATACCTGTTTTAAGAGCCGCATTTCAATAAAGGTGCACAGAATGAACAAAGTGTTGGCATACAAAGAAATCCCTTTGGTCCAGCCAGTTTGTGGTCGGTGTCTATCCCCAATAAACAACACCCAGCTCTTTCCAGATCCCTTTATTCCTTCAGCATCTGTCAAATGTGCTCTCAAATGATGCCCAGCTCCAGGAATCAAGCTCAGTGACTCACAACCCTCTGTGTAAAACAAAATCTGTTCTGATCCACCCTCTTGCCTTTTTTCGTGATTTTAGACGCAGCTCTGTAACCATCCCTGTTCTTGTGTGTGTGAATAAAAGTGAAGAGATATTTTAAACAAAAACAGGAAATGCTGGACAATCTCAGCCGGTCTGACAGCGTCTGTAGAGAGAGAGAAGGGAGCTTACCTTTCTTCCAGCCTGGCTGACAAAGCTGGAGTGAACTGGAAACAGGGTCAAATTGATACTGTTGTGGGGTGGGGGGGGCTGGATTCAGGGCCAGTGATAGCTGGAGATTGACAAAGACGCCGTGGAGAGAAAGACAGAGGGAAGGTAAATGGTGGTGAGGGGCTGATAGCGGCACATTGAGAGATCAGAACGTGTTAACGTCAGAACAAAGGTAAGGAGTGTGTGAAAGGACGAGTTGGAACAGGGAACAGATAGAGGAGAGAGTTGACAGTCTGAAGTTGTTGAACTCGATGTTCAGTCCGGAAGGCTGTAACGTTCCCATTCGGAAGATGAGGTGCTGTTCCTCCAGTTTGCGCTGGGCTTCACTGGAACATGGCCAAGGACGGACATGTGGACATGAGAGCTGGATGGGACAGGAAGGTGTGGGTCCTGCTTGCGGACAGACCGGAGATGTTCTGCAAAGCGGTCACCCAGTCTGTGTTTAGTCTCTCCAATGCAGAGTAGATCGCACTGGGAGTAGCGAATGTAACAGACCAGTCGATGTAACAGTCGATTTCGGCGGCGTGAGAGCAGCTGGTTAGTCAGTTTCAGCGGGAGCATTGCGGAAGGAGGTTGCTGGGAGGTAAGTCAACCTTTAAAAGCACTTCTCTTTGCAGGGGCAGGCCAGTCGATTTCGGCGGCGTGAGAGCAGCTGGTTAGTCAGTTTCAGCGGGAGCATTGCGGAAGGAGGTTGCTGGGAGGTAAGTCAACCTTTAAAAGCACTTCTCTTTGCAGGGGCAGGCCAGTCGATTTCGGCGGGAGTGGAGCTGGCTGGTTGGTCAATTTCAGCAGGAGCTGAGAATTTTTCTTTTTTTTTAAATTAGTTTTTTAGGCGGGATCAGGAAGTCGACCCGCGGACCTCTGGGAAGACCCTCCCAATAAATTCTGGTGGAGAGGAAACCCGAGACACTACACGTGTAGTGTCTCCCACCCGCCCTCCTCCTCTAACCTAATAATAAAACCCATTGGTCTGAGGTAAGTACCATATTTTTTATTATATTATTATTATTTTTTATAAAAATTTAATTTAGTTGTTAGCCAGATCTTGGTAGAAAGTTAGAGGAATGGCAGGGAAGGGAGTGCAATGTTCCTCCTGCAGGATGTTTGAGGTGAGGGATGCAGTTAGTGTCCCTGCTGATTTTACCTGCAGGAAGTGCTGCCATCTCCAGCTCCTCCAAGACCGAGTTAGGGAACTGGAGCTGGAGTTGGAAGAACTTCGGATCATTCGGGAGGCAGAAGGGGTCATAGATAGCAGCTTCAGGGAATTAGTTACACCAAAGATTGGAGATAGGTGGGTAACTGTAAGAGGGACTGGGAAAAAACAGTTAGTGCAGGGATCCCCTGCGGTCGTTCCCCTGAGAAACAAGTATACCGCTTTGGATACTTGTGGGGGGGGGGACTTACCAGGGGTAAGCCATGGGGTACGGGCCTCTGGCACGGAGTCTGTCCCTGTTGCTCAGAAGGGAAGGGGGGAGAGGAGCAGAGCATTAGTAATTGGGGACTCTATAGTCAGGGGCACAGATAGGAGATTTTGTGGGAGCGTGAGAGACTCACGTTTGGTATGTTGCCTCCCAGGTGCAAGGGTACGTGATGTCTCGGATCGTGTTTTCCGGGTCCTTAGGGGGAGGGGGAGCAGCCCCAAGTCGTGGTCCACATTGGCACCAACGACATAGGTAGGAAAGGGGACAAGGATGTCAGGCAGGCTTTCAGGGAGCTAGGATGGAAGCTCAGAACTAGAACAAACAGAGTTGTTATCTCTGGGTTGTTGCCCGTGCCACGTGATAGTGAGATGAGGAATAGGGAGAGAGAGCATTTAAACACGTGGCTACAGGGATGGTGCAGGCGGGAGGGTTTCAGATTTTTGGATAACTGGGGCTCTTTCTGGGGAAGGTGGGACCTCTACAGACAGGATGGTCTACATCTGAACCTGAGGGGCACAAATATCCTGGGGGGGAGATTTGTTAGTGCTCTTTGGGGGGGTTTAAACTAATGCAGCAGGGGCATGGGAACCTGGATTGTAGTTTTAGGGTAAGGGGGAATGAGAGTATAGAGGTCAGGAGCACAGATTTGACGTCGCAGGAGGGGGCCAGCGTTCAGGTAGGTGGTTTGAAGTGTGTCTACTTCAATGCCAGGAGTATACGAAACAAGGTAGGGGAACTGGCAGCGTGGGTTGGTACCTGGGACTTCGATGTTGTGGCCATTTCGGAGACATGGATAGAGCAGGGACAGGAATGGATGTTGCAGGTTCCGGGGTTTAGGTGTTTTAGTAAGCTCAGAGGAGGCAAAAGAGGGGAGGTGTGGCGCTGCTAGTCAAGAGCAGTATTACGGTGGCGGAGAGGATGCTAGATGGGGACTCTTCTTCCGAGGTAGTATTGGCTGAAGTTAGAAACAGGAAAGGAGAGGTCACCCTGTTGGGAGTTTTTTATAGGCCTCCTAATAGTTCTAGGGATGTAGAGGAAAGGATGGCGAAGATGATTCTGGATATGAGCGAAAGTAACAGGGTAGTTATTATGGGAGACTTTAACTTTCCAAATATTGACTGGAAAAGATATAGTTCGAGTACAATAGATGGGTCGTTTTTTGTACAGTGTGTGCAGGAGGGTTTCCTGAAACAATATGTTGACAGGCCAACAAGAGGCGAGGCCACGTTGGATTTGGTTTTGGGTAATGAAGCAGGCCAGGTGTTGGATTTGGAGGTAGGAGAGCACTTTGGGGACAGTGACCACAATTCGGTGACGTTTACGTTAATGATGGAAAGGGATAAGTATACACCGCAGGGCAAGAGTTATAGCTGGGGGAAGGGCAATTATGATGCCATTAGACGTGACTTGGGGGGGATAAGGTGGAGAAGTAGGCTGCAAGTGTTGGGCACACTGGATAAGTGGGGCTTGTTCAAGGATCAGCTACTGCGTGTTCTTGATAAGTATGTACCGGTCAGACAGGGAGGAAGGCGTCGAGCGAGGGAACCGTGGTTTACCAAGGAAGTGGAATCTCTTGTTAAGAGGAAGAAAAAGGCCTATGTGAAGATGAAGTGTGAAGTTTCGGTTGGGGCGATGGATTGTTACAAGGTAGCGAGGAAGGATCTAAAGAGAGAGCTAAGACGAGCAAGGAGGGGACATGAGAAGTATTTGGCAGGAAGGATCAAGGAAAACCCAAAAGCTTTCTATAGGTATGTCAGGAATAAGCGAATGACTAGGGAAAGAGTAGGACCAGTCAAGGACAGGGATGGGAAATTGTGTGTGGAGTCTGAAGAGATAGGCGAGATACTAAATGAATATTTTTCGTCAGTGTTCACTCAGGAAAAAGATAATGTTGTGGAGGAGAATGCTGAGCCCCAGGCTAATAGAATAGATGGCATTGAGGTACGTAGGGAAGAGGTGTTGGCAATTCTGGACAGGCTGAAAATAGATAAGTCCCCGGGACCTGATGGGATTTATCCTAGGATTCTATGGGAGGCCAGGGAAGAGATTGCTGGACCTTTGGCTTTGATTTTTATGTCATCATTGGCTACAGGAATAGTGCCAGAGGACTGGAGGACAGCAAATGTGGTCCCTTTGTTCAAAAAGGGGAGCAGAGACAACCCCGGCAACTATAGACCGGTGAGCCTCACGTCTGTAGTGGGTAAAGTCTTGGAGGGGATTATAAGGGACAAGATTTATAATCATCTAGATAGGAATAATATGATCAGGGATAGTCAGCATGGCTTTGTGAAGGGTAGGTCATGCCTCACAAACCTTATTGAGTTCTTTGAGAAGGTGACTGAACAGGTAGACGAGGGTAGAGCAGTTGATGTGGTGTATATGGATTTCAGCAAAGCGTTTGATAAGGTTCCCCACGGTAGGCTATTGCAAAAAATACGGAGGCTGGGGATTGAGGGTGATTTAGAGATGTGGATCAGAAATTGGCTAGCTGAAAGAAGACAGAGGGTGGTGGTTGATGGGAAATGTTCAGAATGGAGTACAGTCACAAGTGGAGTACCACAAGGATCTGTTCTGGGGCCGTTGCTGTTTGTCATTTTTATCAATGACCTAGAGGAAGGCGCAGAAGGGTGGGTGAGTAAATTTGCAGACGATACTAAAGTCGGTGGTGTTGTCGATAGTGTGGAAGGATGTAGCAGGTTACAGAGGGATATAGATAAGCTGCAGAGCTGGGCTGAGAGGTGGCAAATGGAGTTTAATGTAGAGAAGTGTGAGGTGATTCACTTTGGAAGGAATAACAGGAATGTGGAATATTTGGCTAATGGTAAAGTTCTTGAAAGTGTGGATGAGCAGAGGGATCTAGGTGTCCATGTACATAGATCCCTGAAAGTTGCCACCCAGGTTGATAGGGTTGTGAAGAAGGCCTATGGAGTGTTGGCCTTTATTGGTAGAGGGATTGAGTTCCGGAGTCGGGAGGTCATGTTGCAGCTGTACAGAACTCTGGTCCGGCCGCATTTGGAGTATTGCGTACAGTTCTGGTCACCGCATTATAGGAAGGACGTGGAGGCTTTGGAGCGGGTGCAGAGGAGATTTACCAGGATGTTGCCTGGTATGGAGGGAAAATCTTATGAGGAAAGGCTGACGGACTTGAGGTTGTTTTCGTTGGCGAGAAGAAGGTTAAGAGGAGACTTAATAGAGGCATACAAAATGATCAGGGGGTTGGATAGGGTGGACAGTGAGAGCCTTCTCCCGCGGATGGATATGGCTGGCACGAGGGGACATAACTTTAAACTGAGGGGTAATAGATATAGGACAGAGGTCAGAGGTAGGTTCTTTACGCAAAGAGTAGTGAGGCCGTGGAATGCCCTACCTGCTACAGTAGTGAACTCGCCAACATTGAGGGCATTTAAAAGTTTATTGGATAAACATATGGATGATAATGGCATAGTGTAGGTTAGATGGCTTTTGTTTCGGTGCAACATCGTGGGCCGAAGGGCCTGTACTGCGCTGTATTGTTCTATATGTTCTATGAAGGAGGTGCACGTGAAGCACTGCCTCACTTGGAAAGAGTGTCTTGGTCCTTGGATGGAGAGCAGGGAGGAGGTAAATTTGGTTGTGGCATTATGCTGGAGTTGGTGGAACTGGCGGAGGATGATTCTGTGAATGCGGAAGCTGGTGGATGAAAAGTGAGGACAAGAGGACCCTATCCTGGTTCTGGGAGGGAGGGGAAAGGGAGGGAGCAGAGGTGGGGAGTTGGGTCGGACACGGCTGAGAGCCCTGTGGGTGGGAAACCACGACTAAGGAAGAAAGAAGATATGTAAGCAACACCGCTTTAGAAAGTTGCATCATCGGAGCAGATGCAATGGAGGCGAAGGAACTGGCAGAATGGGTTGGAGTCCTTACAGGATGTGGGGTGTGAAAAGCTGTAGTTGAGGTAGCTGTGGGAGTCAGTGCGTTTGTAATGGGTACTAGTGGACAGAAATGGAGATAGAGAGGTCAAGGAAGGGAAGGGAAATGTTGGGGACGGACCATGCGAAGGTGATAGAGAGGTGGAAATTGGAAGCGAAATGAATAAATATTTCCAGGTCCAGACGGGAAGGTGAAGTGGCCCCGAACCAGTCCTCGACACAGGCCGGGCAGAATTCCACTGATGATGTACTGTTCCTTACCTGTAACTGCAATAGGGAGGGAACGTAGGAGGACACCCTTCAGCCCCACAAGCTCTGCTCTTCTATTCCATTAGATTATGGTTGATTTATGTTTCAACTCAATACTATAACGTGCCAAGTGTTCCTAGGAATGTCAGTACAGGAGACGGCTATCGCGCCCATCATGTCAGCACAGCTCTTTGGAAGGGCTATCCAATAAACCTCACTTCTCTTCGACCATCAGATGTCTCCTTGTCGTCAAGTTAATATTCTGATGGAGTTAAATTTCAATTACGCTGCTCCCCATGTCTCACTCAGTCCAATCTGTTTACGTCATTACTCCAGGACGTTCCATCTCCATCGCTTTAAGCTCCTGTGGATACCCGTGTCTGGAGCGTCCATCAAGACCACCTCTATCCACATGATCAACCAATCACCAACTTCAAACCAATTTGAACAGGACTCCAATGTACCTCACATTCCTTCCCCAATGTTGTTGGGCGACCATCAGTATTTCAGTCAGCTCACACCCCCGGCCCCTCCTCAACCTGCAGCCCAGGGTGGAAGGGCCCACTCTATGAGGTTCATTGACACAGCACCACCCGAAGGCACTGTGCAGGTATTTTACAAGCCCATTATGATTGACAGATACATTCTTGACGACCTCATGAGCACTTGCACATGAAAGAAGAACTGTGATTCTCGACAGCAGCTTCCCTAACCACCAGACATCTGAAAACTCTTGACGGCCAATGAAGTACTCTTGAAATGGCGTCACTGCTGCAGGAAAGGCGGCAGCCAAGTTGTGCACAGCCAGATCCCAAACGCAGCTCTTCTATAATGACTAGACCGTCTGGTTTCAGTACAAATATTAACAGGGCACTGGGGTGAACTCTCCTTCTCTTCTTCCAATAGTGTTGTGGGATCTTTACCATCAGAGTTTCTCCGCATTACCAACGAGCCCTCATGAATTGCGGCGAGTTCACGCATTTGGTCAAACCAAACGTTTCGACACAACTCCTGCTCTGGTCAGGGTAGGCAAAAAGGACTAACTGGAACGGGGGGAACTTTTTAAAAAATCAAATCACTTGAACCCCGGCACAACTGTGACTATCAGAGGGCGCTCCAAGGGGATGGTCACCGACAGATTTCACACAGCGAGGGATAATAACCTTTGCAACAGGGACTGACTGCAATGAGGAAATGAAAATTCAACTGAGGCAGAGAAAGCAAAACTATTCTGTTGACCAAGTGACAGAAGAACATTTCTGTGCTGCACACAGTCTCTGAGAGCGCCCGCATAGAAGCCAGGGTGCAGCACAGCACAGGACCATCACAAGCACTTTCCAGCTTGTCTTTTCACTTAGTAGGAGCATAGCAAGCTCCCACACACTTCGAGGCGACATTGAAGTATATCAGTGAGCCTCAGTGAGATGTATTGACCAGGACACCAGGGAGAATGCCCTGCTCTTCCGTGGCAAACGTCCTGTGGTCTTCATATCCAACCTACAGAGTGGGCAAGGCCTTGGTTTCGCAGGCAATGGCAGCTCTACACAGCCCTGAGTAGACAACATCTAGAGTAATGTGAGCAGTTCTGAAGGATATATTATTGGCCTGGGAGGTGGCGGAGTGCAGATTCACCAGAATAATACGGAGACTCCAAGGGTAATCTTTGGGGGAGAGAGCCAGCAGACTGGGGTTGTATTCCCTGGGGTTAAGATGGTCAGGAGATGATATGATGATGGAAGATCTCAAGACAGCAGGAGGGATAAATTATTTCCACTGGCTGGGGAGTCAAGGATTAAATTATTAAATCAAGTGTTAAATTTGAAAAATAGGCTGGTAGAAGTTTCAAACTCTTTTCCGCAAAGTTTAAATCTGAGGTTATTGAACTTTTACTTTACAAGGATATGAAGAGATAACCGCACTATTTAAAAAAGGGAGGTGGAGAGAAAAGAGGGAATTATGGACCAGTAAGCCTGACATCGATAGTGGGGAAAATGCAAGAGTCCATTGTAAAAGATCTTATAGCAGAGCACTGAGAAAATAGTGGCAGGTTCGGAAAGCTTCAACGGGGATTAACCAATATGGCACCGAGGTCCCGAGTTCGATCCCGGCCCCGGGTCACTGTCCGTGTGGAGTTTGCACATTCTCCCCGTGTCTGCGTGGGTCTCTGCCCCCACAGGCCAAAGATGTGCAGGGTAGGTGGATTGGCCACGCTAAATTACCCCTTAATTGGAAAAAAAGAATTGGGTACTCTAAATTTATTTTTGAAAAAGTATGGATTTGCGAAAGGGAAATCGTGCTTGCCAAATCTATTGGAATTCTTCGAGGATGGAACCAGTAGAGTTGATGAGGGGGAGCCAGCGGATGTGGTTCATCTGGACTTTCAGAATGTTTTTGACAAAGGTCTTTAAAAGAGTTTATCATGTTAAATTAAAGCGCATGGGATTAGGGATAATGAATTGAGATAAATAGAAAACTGGTTGGCTGACAGGGAAAATAAAGAGTAGGAATTAACAACTCTTTTCAAATTTGCAGGCAGTGACTAGTGGGGTACCGCAGGGATCAGTGCTGGGATCCCAGCTATTCACGATATACATTAATGATTTAGATGAGAGAACAAAATGTTATATCTCCAAATTTGCAGTGACACAAAGCTGGGTGGGAGGGTGAGCTGTGAGGAGGATGCAGAGATCCTTCAGTGTGATTTGGACAAGTTGAGTGAGTGGGCAAATGAATGGCAGGTGCAGTATAATGTAGATAAATGTGAGGTTATCCGAGCAAAGGTCATAAATTGAGAGAGGGTAATGTGCAACTTGACCTGGGTGCCCTTGTTCACCATTCGCTGAAAACATGCATGCAGGTGTAAGGCTCCTTCCTGTTTCTTTTATTTTGTCTGCATCATTTTTGGTTTGTGCATCATTTATAGAGACATACCTTTAAGTCGAGCAGAGGAAATAAGAAACTCAAAAGTGTCACAATAGTACACCGTGTTATAAAGTTGTGTATTTTGGACAGAAGAACCCAGAGTTCATGGCACCCAAGAGATTGGAGGGGTCGTTTGTTGGTGGCCAATGGATTGGCCAGGGTTAGTATTCTGCCCGGCAACTGTCAGCGATTGGTTCCTGTCAGATGGAGTTCTTTTTGGAGAGAACCCAGGAGAAGCCACAGGACCCTCAAGGTGGAAGCAGCTCTCTCTCTCTCTCTCTCTGCTGCCTGTTGTCTGAATGCAGAGGCTTCTAGACCCTGCTGTCTCTCTCTCTCTCTGCTGCCTACTGTCTGAAGGAAGAAGCTCCCAGACCCTGAAAGAAGAAGCTCTCTCTCTCTCTCGCTGTCTGCCTGATATTTCTGTGGGTCTACAGTGAAAAACATCACAAGCTAAAAGAAAAGATGACATCTGGAAGCCTCGACTGAAGAAACTAACTGGGAGACATTCAATTTACACCCCACTTTCCTCTCTGTGTCTATATATAACATTTGAAATGTGTTGGCCTTGGTGAGGCCACACCTGGGGTATTGTGGGCAGTTTTGGTCTCCTTATCTGAGGAAGGATGTTCTTGCTATGGAGGGAATGCAGCGAAGGACCAGGCTGATTCCTGGGGTGGCGGGACTGTCATATGAGGAGAGATTGAATTGGTTAGGATTGTTCTCGCTGGAGTTCCGAAGAATGGGGGGGATCTCTCATAGAAACCGATAAAATTCTCACAGGACTGGACAGGGTAGATGCAGGAAGGACGTTCCCCATGGTGGGGGGTGTCCAGAACCAGGGGTCACAGTCTGAGGATACGGGGGAGACCATTTAGGACAGAGATGAGGAGAAATTTCTTCACCTAGGGAGTGGTCGGCCTGTGGAATTCATCACCACAGGAAGTAGATAAGCCAAAACATTGTGTAATTTCAAGAAGGAATTCGACGTCGCACTCGGGGATAATGGGGTCAAAGGCTATGAGGAAGAAGTTGATGTTCGGCAGTGATCATAATGAATGGTGGAGTAGATTCGAAGGGCTGGATGGCCTCCTCCTGTGTGCTCTATGGATTTGGGCCGGAAAAGATAACCTTCTGGACTCAGACTTAAGAGTGCTGCCTGATTTGGAGGCAATTCCGGCAGCACTTTAGGTTGAGGGCAGGGGCGAGGCTGAAGTCCATCCGGGGTATTCATGGATTTGAGCTGGGGAGGATGGATACGAGGATTTGGGGATGGGAAGTGAGAGGGTTGAAGGGGATGAGGGATTTGTTTTTGGAGGGGCGGTTTGTAAACTTGGAGGAGGTGAGGGGGAAGTTTGGGTTTCTGCGCGAGGTTTTTTTTCGGTATATGCAGGTGCGGGACTTGGCAAGAAAGATCTTCCTTTCCGATAGCGCCTGCCTCCTCGTTGTTGGAGGAGGTGCTGTCAGTAATGGTGCTGGAGAATAGGGCATCGCGCTGTTATACGGGAGTATTTTTGAGGAGTAGAAAGTGTCTATGGAGGGGGTTAAGGCCAAGTGGGAGGAGTTGGGGCTGGCGCTGGAGGAGGTGCTGTGGTGTGAGGTTCTGCGGAGGGTGAATGCCTCAACCTTGTGTGCGAGGCTGGGGTTAGTACAGCTGAAGGTGGTGCTCATTTGACAAAGTCAAGGATGAGCCGGCTGATTGAGGGGTCGAGGATACTTGCGAATAGTGTGGGAGGGGCTAATCATGTGTACATGTTCAGGTCCTGCCCAAAGCTGGAGAAATGAAAATGAAAATCGCCTATTGTCACAAGTAGGCTTCAAATGAAGTTACTGTGAAAAGCCCCTAGTCGCCACATTCCGGCGCCTGTTCGGGGAGGATTTACGGGAAATGTCGGGGATCATTTTTCAGCACCATGTTGATACAGGTTTTATTGTAGCTGGGGGTGAAATGTTCTTGGTTTTCTTTTGTAAAAGGTTAAAATACTAAAAATTTGAATAAAAATGCTTTAAAAAAGAGTGATGCCCACCGAGCCGTCGCTGACAGCTGATGGACTGACCACCATCACAAAGAGGACAAACCAGTTCAATGTCTGAACGAGGAGGAAGAGGCCTCTTGTTAAACCATCATTTTCTGAATGTTTTACACAGATCACCAAGAGGACTAACCACAGGTTGGCACTGGGTTTGGACCACATACACAAGAGGGACACGACAAAAAGGAGACCGATTTGTGGAGATGTGGGCCCTCCAACCAGTTGCAGATTTCTCAAAGCTGAAGCCTGGTTTGGAGAGGAGGGAGTCCGCACTCATTGAAGGGACAGTTTGCCCTTTGAGGGGGCTGCCGGAGGGTTACATGGAAAAAGGAGTTAAATGGGTAAATTGACCCCTCCCACGGCACGGATCTTGATGAAGGCACAATAACGAGGTGAGTTTATCATTAGCACAAAAGACTGAAATTGAGTTAAGAATATTCAATGTAAATCTGTGTCAGATTTTAAGAACAGGAGGTTATTAAATGGTCAGAAAGCTCTCTCCTCCCTCAGTACATGACATGAACATATCTGGAATATGTTTAAAAAAGTCCAACACACCAAACATCACACGCGAGGCGTATCCAAAAATCCCTCCCTAACCTGCCCCTCAAAACAAGTAGAATAAACCAATCTGCAAACTTCCCCAGTCACCAAAGTAATTGTCCTCTATGCAGCAAAATGAAGTTTGGTCTTCAACTGACCGATGTCTGCATCAATTATGGCCCATGTCGACTGGATGTGTTTAATACTCCAGTTGTGGATCAGTGAAGCTGCAATGTCAGTGTACAATTTGCTGCAAATGTCACAGAGACAGAAGAGAGTTAGGGGGCAGTCATGGCTCAAAGCATCACCTTGCATCGCAGACACACAGCCAAAAGGGCCCAGCGTGATAGTGCGGAGTTAACTGATCGCTCAGTGGGGAAAGTGGAGGAGAGGGAAAAGATGTTGCAATCAGCTCAAGTGTCCAGGATTAATAAGGGGATGAGAGCTAGCCAGGTCTCCTTCCTGCTCCAATTCTCTTCAGCTGGATCCCCACCTCTGTGAAACCCGGAAAAATGTCACTGCTTTCAGGAGGGGATTCAGCAGGAAGCATCTACAATATAGTATCCAAAAGATGAAGAAAGCGGGAACTTCAGGCCGGCAGATTGGTCGCAGAAACCAGTCACCAGGTCGGTGCACCCACTGCAAAGGCCCAGCTGAATATCTCAGCTGAACTTTCTGTTACAAGACCTGAGGGAGCGTAGAATCGTCGAGGGGCAGTACTTGGAGCGAGGAGATGCCAATCTGCTGCTTATTTAGGCAGATATCAAAGATCCCACTGCCATATTCGGAGAGGAGTGGATTTATCCCCGTGTCCTGGTCCAAGATGTGACTGCAATACCAATCAACGGCTCAGAGTGGGAGCTTGCTTTCTGCATATGTGCTCCTTCATTTCCCTCAACTAGAACTGTGAACACATTTCCAAAAGTTACTGTTTGTGGATGAATATTTTTGGGGAGAAAAGTACAGAAACAGAACAAGTGAATTTGAAGCAAATCCATTGGAAACAATCAGTTTCAGATCCGCTCTCGGTGAATTTATGGCAGAGAATCTAAAAGATTCCGACAGGTATGGTACAGATGGTGGGGAATGACATTATCTCGAATTCTCCATCCAATCGCTGCCTTCTCACGTGAATAACCACACCCTCTCCCCAAGTGATGAACTCCAATACTCCAGTTAAAAACCGCCTGGCGGGACAATAAACACCAGGGGCGCGATTCTCCACTCCCGCGCCGGTTGGGAGAATCGCCTGGGCCGGCAAAATTTCCCGGGGCGCCGGTCCGACGCCCTCCCGCGATTCTCCCAAGCGGCGGGAACGGCCCCGTCGAGTTCCGCGGGCCGCAGGCCGGAGAATCGCCGGAGACACCCAAAATGGCGATTCTCCGGCACCCCCGCTATTCTCAGGCCCGGATGGGCCGGGCGGCCAGGCCAAAAGGGCGGGTTCCCCCCGGCGCCGTCCACACCTGGTCGCTGCCATCGGGAACAGCGCGGGAACGCTGGGGGGTTGGCCTGCGGGAGGGGGGATCCTGCACCGGGGGGTACCTCAAATGTGGGATGGCCCGCGATCGGTGCCCACCGATCGTTGGGCCGTCCTCTCTAAAGGAGGACCTCCTTCCTTCCGCCATCTTCTTGCGGGGCGGACTCGGAGGACGGCGACCACGCGGGTGACGCCAGTTATGCGGCGCCGGCCGCGTCATCTATGCGGCGCCGCGTTGCGCGTGTAGATGATGCGGCCCTGATCCTAGCCCATTGTCGGGGCCTGAATCGGTCGAGATCAGGGCCGTTTCGCGCCATCGTGAACCTCGACGGCGTTCACAACGGCGTGGGCACTTCGGCGCGGGAGCGGAGAATCCTGCCCCAGATATCGTCTTATTTTCCAGATTTAAGATAAATGGGCCTTGGCATTTTTTGTACTCCTGATGTGCTCATGGGCAGCACGGTAGCATTGTGGATAGCACAATTGCTTCACAGCTCCAGGGTCCCAGGTTCGATTCCGGCTTGGGTCATTGTCCGCGCGGAGTCTGCACATCCTCCCTGTGTCTGCGTGGGTTTCCTCCGGGTGCTCCGGTTTCCTCCCACAGTCCAAAGATGTGCAGGTTAGGTGGACTGGCCAAGATAAATTGCCCTTAGTGTTGGGTGGGGTTACTGGGTTATGGGGATAGGGTGGAAGTGTTGACCTTGGGTAGGGTGCTCTTTCCAAGAGCCGGTGCAGACTCTACGGGCCGAATGGCCTCCTTCTGCACTGTAAATTTTATGAAAAAAATTCTATGAGATGGTTGATGACAACATGCTGCCCGTCTCAATGATCCACGGTCTGATCATGGGCTTGGAGGGGCAGGGACTAGGCCTCCGGAGCAGTTGGAATCCCGGTTCTGAAACATGGCAACTGCAGTAGCTCACAACGCTCATCTGGCAAAAGAAGCGGACATCAGAGCATCTCAGGGATGTTGTGACCATGACTACCTTTGAGAAAGGGAGACAAGTCAGAGTGCACTAAATACCGGTGACAGGTTACATCATTGCAAGGAGCCGCCTCAATTAGCTCCCCCCAGTGTCTGGAGAGCTCCTGCCCGCGTCTCAGTCGGGTCTTTGACCAGCGAGAGACAACACGGCCACAATCTTCACTGTGTAGCAATCCAAGAAAAAATGCAAGGAGCAGCTGAACATGGCCTTTTCCCACCTCGCCGGTGACTCTTGTCAACGTGAAGGATTATGGAGGAGCCATCTCAAATTTGACCGCTCTCAGAATGAGTCACCACCCTGTGGTTACTCCAGCACCGTGTGCAAGCTGGACTTCTCCAGGTCATTGTCAACTCTGTCACAGGGTCTGATACGCTGACCCCCTGGGCTGCTGCATGGTCAATTCCAGCCCCACTTGACTCGCGACGGCAACACATTTAAATTAAATAATTCTTCCAAAGACACACAAAGTATTTGGTGTCTGGCTGCCTAACGAGTAGTCACCCGGTTTGTAAATTTAAATACAATTAGCTTTATTAATTAAAAAAAGAAATTTTAAGCACCCAACTTTCTTTTCCCAATTAAGGGGCAATTTAGCATGTCCAATCCACCTGCTCTGCACATCTTTGGGTTGTGGGGGCGAAATCCACTTGTGGGGGCAAACCCCACGCAAACACGGGGAGATTGTCCATGTGGAGTTTGCACAGTGACCCAGAGTCGGGATCGAACCTGGGACCTCGGCACCATGAGGCAGCAGTGCTAACCAGTCCACCACCTTGCTGGCCCTGGGGGAGCAGGGGTTATGGGGAGAAGGCAGGAGAATGGGGATAAGAAACATATAGAACATTACAGCGCAGTACAGGCCCTTCGGCCCTCGATGTTGCGCCGACCTGTGAAACCACTCTAAAGCCCATCTACACTATTCCCTTATTGTCCATATGTCTATCCAATGACCATTCGAATGCCCTTAGTGTTGGTGAGTCCACTACTGTTGCAGGCAGGGCATTCCACGCCCTTACTACTCTCTGAGTAAAGAACCTACCTCTGACATCTGTCTTATATCTATCTCCCCTCAATTTAAAGGTATGTCCCCTCGTGCTAGACATCACCATCCGAGGAAAAAGGCTCTCACTGTCCACCCTATCCAATCCTCTGATCATCTTGTATGCCTCAATTAAGTCGCCTCTTAACCTTCTTCTCTCAAACGAAAACAGCCTCAAGTCCCTCAGCCTTTCCTCATAAGATCTTCCCTCCATACCAGGCAACATTCTGGTAAATCTCCTCTGCACCCTTTCCAATGCTTCCACATCCTTCCTATAATGCGGCGACCAGAATTGCACGCAATACTCCAAATGCGGCCGCACCAGTTTTGTACAGCCAAGATTGAATGGCAGAGCAGACTCGATGGGCTGAGTGGCCTAATTCTGCTCCTACGGTCTGACACCGAAGGGAAAAGAGAGAGAGAGGAAGAAGAGGTAGAGAGAGAAAAGAGAGGGAGAGACAGAGACATAGAGAGGGAGAGACAGAGAGAGAGTGAGGGAAGAGAGGCAGAGAGAGAGGAGAGGAGAGAGAGAGACAGAGAGAGACAGAGAGAGAGCGAGACAGACAGAGAGAGGGACAGAGAGAGAGAGAGAGAGGGACAGAGAGAGAGAGAGAGAGAGACAGAGAGAGAGAGAGAGACAGAGAGAGAGACAGAGAGAGAGAGAGAGAGACAGAGAAAGAGAGAGAGAGAGACAGAGAGAGAGAGAGAGACAGAGAGAGAGAGAGAGACAGAGAGAGAGACAGAGAGAGAGAGAGAGAGACAGAGAAAGAGAGAGAGAGACAGAGAAAGAGAGAGAGAGACAGAGAGAGAGAGACAGTGAGAGAGAGAGAGAGAGAGAGAGAGACAGACAGAGGGAGCCAGAGAGAAGAGAGAGAGAGACAGCGAGAGAGAGACAGAGAGAGAGACCTTTTCTTCGAGCGTCCAGGACTCAAGTGTCCCTTGGTTCTTGGAAAAAACAATAATCCCACTTGGGCAGGGCCCAATCACCACTTGTCACCGGGCAGAATATGGCCTTTTGCCTGCTAACCAATCGAACAGCGTCCTATCGATCTCTCGGGTGCTGGAAATTCTGCGTTGTGCTGGCCGAAGAATTAAATAGTTTTGTAACTTTTGAATTCCCGTTTGACTGAAAGAAATATGTCCATTGAGCTTCCATGGATCAAAATGATAACAGCAAAATAAAGGGAGGGGGGGGGGGGGATGGAATCAACAGGAAGGGCCCTTTCAATGAGAAAATGGGACTCTCACTGAACATCCAGAAAATTAAGTCCACATACGAGTCGCCTCCACAGCAAAATACCTCTCCCCATTGATTGAAATCATCGGTGGGAAATGTGGACCATCTTCTGTATGTTGAGGGCGTCCGCTTGATAAAGGCAGTCATGGACAACAGAACCTCCGACATTCCAGCTCAGTCTTCAGGCGACAGAGGGAAAAGTATTTGAGGACCACAGTCTGAAACCTGATATGAAGATCACGGGTTAATGGATGGCAGTGATGCCCCTTGCTCCGGTATGTTTCAGGAGATCTGGAAAATCTACAGCAGATGGCTCAGAGCATTAGAGAATCACCACCTGCGGGTGATCATCCACATCCCATGGTAAGGAGAGTGGTCCAAAGCAGTGTCGTCTCTGAAGACAACAAGACCGTGTAAATCACTCCAAATGAGTCATGTTGTTTGTATGTCCGATACCAGACTCCCAAAGTTGCAGCAGGAGATGCCAGGGATAAAGTGGAAAGACTTCATGGATGTCCTCACAGCGTCCCTGACGAGGTCAAACATACTGACCGACTGATGGAGAGTCTCTGGTTTGTGACTGACCGAAATGCAAGATTCCTTCAGGAAGTTGCCTAACACATGGAGAGGTTTTCTCGGGAATACACAGTGCTGAAGTCGAGGTGGCAGAGACTGTGCTCAAACCTCCAAAAATACTCATCTGGAAGCACCACCTATGGCAGAATCTGCTGATTTCAGAACCCATTGAACGGGGAGTGTCAGTGAGTCAACCTTGACCCGAAGACTGCCCAAGAGAATGACAGCAATCCACTTTCTGCTCATTGATTTGGAGAGCAGAGAGAGAAGATGGTCCATCCCATCCAAAGCTTTGTGCGAACATCACGACGGTTTCTAATCCAGGGATGAGTTGAAATTCAGGAAAAGCAAATGGCGCACACACAAAAAAAAAAAATCACCAGCCCCACTAACAAAGCTTGTAGCACTTGTTGAATTCAACAGTAACCAACAAGAATGAGATCCAAAAATATTGGAAAAATCAGAAATGATGGAGATAAATGTTCCACCACACCAGAACTCAGCAACATAAACAGCAGCATCACAGAATCTTCATGCAGTTAGCCATGCAGCCCATCATGTCTCTGGCCTCTTTGAGACAACATTCACCTGCCCATTCTTACACCTCCGCCAATTCTCCCACTTCAAATATTCATCCCATTCCCTGTCAGAGGTGACCGCCATATTTTTCATATCACCATAACTTGCTGCGGTGTAAAGAATGGTCACCTCGCTTCCTGTCAAATACCTCCTCTTTTTTAAACGCGAGGACCTGTTTCTCCTCATGGAATCTGTCCAAACGCCTCGATTAAATTTCCCTTTAACCTTCCCCATGTGAAGCAAAGAACAACAGTGGCTCGTCCGATTTCTGCATCTAACTGCAGCCTCTTCACTGCACGGCTCCCTTTGGATTTTGTGTCATCCGAAAACTTTGCAATGATGTCGCGTTGACCTGAATCAGTCCCGGTGAGGAACAGAAAGTGGCCCCCCATCCTGCCCCCTGGAAACCGCTGTGCCAGTCAGCAAAACAAGTGTTCACCATGATCCCTAACCCTAACCTAACCCTGGCATTCCCACCTCCCCACCCCGTCCCCCAGTCCCCCGGGCTTTCATTCCACTGCCAAATCTATTCAGGTACT